>NC_090447.1:655480972-655784003 GCF_031143425.1 Pleurodeles waltl
TGCCCTAAGGTGTGCATGAAGTCACCTCTGTCAGTGTTGCACCGTAGGGATATTGGCGATGCGGCTCTACCCATCATATATAATTTAACTGTGTCATAATACACCCTGAGTAGGATTTTGTATTGGATTAGGTGCAACCAAGACTTGATGGCAACCTCCCTGGGATGCAAGGTCTTCCAGTTCACATACATCCCTCACCCAGTTGTCCCTAAGGGGTTTGCAGATTATCAGGCATTTTGCTATTCAGTGTTTGATAAGAGAGAGAGAGATAGCCCCTTTGAATAGATCTTCTTGAAGTAGTCTCCCTTCTAGTGGGGCGTACTCCGGGATCTCAGTGGCAGATAGGTCCTCACGACCCAGTCATGTTTTAGTTGTGCATATTTCAAGAACTGATCATTACAGATAAATACAGACAGAAAACAATGTTTCTTGCCTGCATTTCATTTTAAAAGTGTAATAATACACAAAATTGTTGGATGATTGCTGTCCTTCGTGAATTTTAGGTCAAAAACTGAGCAGATAAACAGCATAGAGTTAAAAACAGGATACATTTTCCTTTAATGTAGGCATATGTTAACACCTATTTGAATATAATGTTAATATTTATATATGGGTGTAGTTTTTAGTTATATTTGTTTGCTTACTTTGCTAAAACTCTACAGGCATCAAAGTGTGAGTGCATGTTTATTGGTTAAACAAATGTGGAAATATACCATTTTATGAATCAATTTACTGTCAAAACACAAAATAAACATGGATAAATACCAACAAGATGCCCAGAAAATAATTATGGATAAATACAGATGGAAATGTTAAAAAATAAATACCATAAACTGGGAGCTCTAGTTATAATTAGCCAAGCTAGCTTTAACTTGCTCCCTCACTATGCACTGCTTATGACTTCACATAATAAATCACTCATAATGTTCAATTACATTATTTATGGCATTACTCTTAACATCTCAAGTGATATCATCAATGACACCTAACTATAAGAGCAGTTTAACCTTTGCTTATTTCAGTTAATTTCTAAAGCATTTGTTAATTAATATTAGGCTAAAATTACAATGCCTAACTATAACACCATTTTAACCAAAGGCCGTGCATGTCTGGGTTTGGCTTTCTGCACAGGATGTTTGCTTGCCTGATAGGGGTTGGCCACAAGGCACGGCCTGCAAGCATGCCCTACATCCAGCCCTCACAGGCAACCAGCTCCCTGCTGAGGTAGGGGGTTATGCAGCCAACCTCCTCAAGCCACTATTGGCCTGGGGCCACTCTATATTAGGGAGTGGGGCATACTACCCCCTCCAACTTGAGCCTGAATGGGCTACAGAGACTCCATTGCCCGTGGTCATACAGTAATTGTAGGGGGAGGGGCGGGTTACCCACCTCCCCAAACCTTAAGAGGTCCAGGGGACCCCACCTGCTGGGGCCAAATATATATGTGTGTGTAATTTATTTTTTTCCAGCAAAACAACACAATATATATGTGTGTGTGATGGGGAAACCATTCCCTGGAACCATACAAAAATTATGCTGCCCCCATCCCTGAACCTTAGGAGGCCCCTGGGATTCCATCCCCTGTGGCCAAAACACTTGTTTTAGAGGAGGGAGCACACAGCTGCCCTCCTAAAGCCAAAATGAACCTTGAGTACCACATCCCTGGGGACAAAGTATAATTATAGAGAAGGGAGCATGTAACCCCCCTCCATGAGCCTAAGAGGGGCCCTGGATATCCAATTCCCCGGGGCCAAATATGGGGCCAAACATATTTAAACTACGGGAGGGGGCATTTTGCTCCTCTCCCCAAGCTCAAATTGGCCCTGAGGACCACATCCCCCGGCCAGGCCCATACAAAACATATAGGGGACGGGTGCATGGTCACAATTCCCATGCCCAAATGAGCCCCTCGGAATCCATCCCCTGGGGCCATACATTAATTATAGTTGATCGGGCTCCTTGCCCCTCCCAGAGCAGTTAGAAGCCCTGGGAATACCATTCCCTGGAGCCACACATGTTTATTTTAGGAAAGGGGTGCATGGCCCCCTACCCGAGCCCAAACAGGTCCAGTGGACCCCATTCCCCAGAACCAAAGAATAATAACAAAGGAGGGGGCATACGGCCTCTTCCATATGCCTTAATAGACCCTCTGGACACCTTCCCCTTGGGCCATATACTATAACAAAGGGGAGAGGGCCACACAGCCCCTCCCCAACCCTTTATTGGCCTGGGAGACCCTGTCCCCCAGGGTCGGATGGTATAAAAAGGGGAAGGGCCTGCGTGACATCCCTCCCTGACCCCTCATAGGTCCTGGGGACCCCATCCCTGGGGTTGAATTCTTTTATTAAGGGGAGAGGGTGTACTACCCACCTCCCTGAGCCACCTTGGTTTGTGACTCCTTGTGATGCTATTAATTGTGTTTGACCAATGACTTTGTGTTTCACCATTGCGCATATTAGTTGCTCAATGTTCACCAGTAGAACATTACATGTTGTATTCAGTTTAGCTGCCTATTGGCTTTAACATGGCATTAGCCATTACATTCTGTATTCAGGTCAGCTGCCTATTGGCTTTGACATGGCATTAGACATTACATTCTGTATTCAGTTTAGCTGCCTATTGGTTTTGACACGGCATTAGCCATTGCATTCTGCATTCAGTTTAGCTGCCTATTGGCTTTGACATGACATTAGACATTACATTTGATATTTAGGTTAGCTGCCTATTGGCTTTAACGTGGGGTTAGACATTGCAGATGAGCTGTGGTTTTCCAAGCTTTGTTTTTCCAAAAGATAGACCAAGCTGTGTTCTTCACACCAGACTATAGCTGATAAGAGAGAGTACATTTGGTGTTTTCCTTTCTGCTCAGCCTTGGGAAGAGGACAAGTCTAGGAGATCTGGCCAGTCTCCAAAGGCTTGCGTAGTTTTTCCGAGTCTGAGAGGAGTGGGCACGTTTTTGGAACGATGGCTCTGGACAACGGCAGAGTTAGTTAGATTTGAATCTGCTTGACTTCAGACAGAAACGGAGACGTCAGTTGCCTGTCTCCCGTTTGGGTAGAAAATCTCTTTCTCGCAGTTGACCGGAGTCATCAACTTGCAGACCCCAGAAAGATGAAGCTGAGCTATAGGCCCTACGGTGATGAATTTTGACTTTTATGCTTTGCTTTGAAGTTATGCTATAATATAATAACATGTATTTGCTGTGTACATTGCAACTGAGAAGTACTTTGATATATTTTGCTTTCATTGCTGCAACTACTTTTGAATGTGTGCTTCCAATCTACTAATTTCGTCTCTCAAGAACCTCGTGGAGAAATAATAATAACAATAAGGGGCATATTTATACTCCGTCTGCGCCGATTGTGCGTAAAACATTTTGACGCACAATCAGCGCAAACGTTGCCCCATATTTAAACTTTGACGCCCGAGCCCACGGACGACAACATTCTGCTGTGTGCGTCATTTTTTGGATGCGACAACCCGCCTTGCGTTAATTATATGCAAGGTAGGCTTTTCCCCTCCAAAAAATGGCTTGAACGGCCGTGCGTCGTATTTATGCTTTCGGGCAAAAAAGACGCACAGCCAGGAGGCGGAGCCAGAAAATGACGCACAGCCCGATTTGCATCAAAATTTAACGCCTGGGTCAGGGCAGGCGTTAAAATGGGGCAAACACACCTGTATTTAATCAGAACACACAGAACAAACAGCAGATCAGCAGAGCAGCAACAGGGAGTCATGGAGGTGATTGTAATCCAGCGTGCACGCAGATTCAGAGCCCAGCACCAACAACAGCAGCTAGAACAACACCAGCAGGGACCCCAAAGGCAGCGCAGGCAGGAGAGGATATTCCGCCCAAGAACAACCCTTCAGGGCCTTAGGGAACACAACATCATACAGAGGTACCGGTTGAACTGGCAGGCCATTCAGCAGCTGCTGCGAAATATTGAACAGCAGTTGGCACCCACTTTGGTGACACCCTGCACCATCCCAACAGAAACAAAGCTGCTTGCCGTACTTCATATGCTGGCAAGTGGCTCTTTTCAAACAACTGGTGCCCTGGTTGGTGGAATATCACAACCATCATTCTCCGCCTTTTTGCCCAAAGTACTGGACGCCGTCATTCGACTGACACCCGCCACATCTACTTCCCTAACACACTGCAGAAGCAGCAGGAAACTAAACAGGGGTTCTACGCAATCAGTGGCTTCCCACACGTCCTTGGTGCAATCGACTGCACACATGTACACCTTGTGCCACCTGCTGCAACTGAACACCTCTACTGCAACAGGAAGCACACACATTCCATCAACGTGCAGGCCATTGATGATCACCAGGGATTGATCACCAACATCATGGCTAAAAATCCTGGGAGTGTACATGACTCATACATCTTCCGTCACTGCACCATCAATGAACACTTCCAGGATGGACGGTATGGCAATGGACTACTTGTTGGTAAGTACAAAAACCTACATATATATATACACTGCACAGCAACCCTCTAGGACACACAACACATACACCACAACAGCAACATGTCGACAGAAACACACTGAGGTCATGACATCGCTAGCCATGTTTCTTAAGTCACCATTGAACCTGTCACACATCGGAATTTACTGTACAGCCTAATGTGAAGACGTCATTGAGTGTGGTTGCCTAAATGTCACCTTGCAAATTGTAAGTGTCCCAATGACCTTTACATTAATACATTGCCTAAGTCTAAAGGTATGGGATGTCCAGGGTACTTTGATATGAACGTGTTAACAACACTTTCAATTTTAACTGTGCATGGAACTATCATCTCATCCCCAGTGAAGACACATGGACACCTGTATCACAAGTCACAATGCTAGGGAGGGCACACTGTACTGCAAAACCAAAACATACTGCTGACAAACGGTTAGCAGACAAACACTTGTTCAGCCAAGGAAACAACACAATGCAGATGGTATAGCCTACAAGCATAGGATGTCACATTAGTACACAAAAGAGTCACAGACAACACAAGACAACTACTGCCATTAAAGGTCTTTTCAATAGTGCCATCTACATCAACATGATCCCATTCATTTTCTCTTGCAGCTGATCAGGGGTATGGCATCCAGCCATGGATTATGACACCATTTGGCAACCTGAGTACAGCTGCAGAGCGTGCATACAACGAGGCCCATAGGAGGACACGCAGCATTGTCGAGAGGACCTTCGGCATCCTCAAGTCAAGGTTCGGCTGCCTCGACATCACTGGTGGTAGCCTCCTATATTCCCCCGAGATGGTCTGTAGGATCATCCTCACATGTGCAATATTGCACAACATTTGCATCAGAAGAAACATTCCCCTCCTGGAACCAGAGCCACACATGCCTGAAGAGGAGGAAGAGGAGGATGCTGGCCTGCAACAGGAGGGAGAACTACAGAACACAGCTGCTGGTATATGCAGGCGGCAACAGATTGTAAATAATTTCTTCTGAATATGATCACCTTCACCACTTTAGTTAACTAATTTAAATAAACACCTATTATAATCACCATATCATGGTCTGGCTATTCCTTTTTACACAACTTCATCTCTACTTATCAGAATAAGAGTGTTGCCTCATGGAGCATTGCTGAGATACTGAGTAGGACATGGAACATCCCAGAGCTTATGTGATGCCTAACATACAATGGTCACATACACACACACTCTTAATGACATATATCATGTACATATCTACTTTGAAGGCCTATAGCAGAGGACCACAACTATTTCACACATACATGTTGAAAGCAAGGTCCAACACAGCATATGGCACACAACTATGACACCATCACTCAATAAGGGAAAAACAAGCCTCATACATGAGGCAGTCAATGTGCTTTGGCATCACTAACAGGAATGTCTGACAAGACCCTTGACAGCAATTAGTCAAACTGCATCCAATATTTGCAAGGAATATCTGTGACTAGAGTTTCATAGAAGCAGAACATAGACAGCACAAGTGCCACACATATGACATGCATTGCGCACATGACATTCCATGCACATGTCAGCTCATTTCCTAACTCCTGACACACCCATGCACCTGGTCACAACCTACCTGTCGGAAGAGGTCCCTGGAATACTAAGATGTGTACCCTGATAATACCTCCTCTACACACACAGACCAACATTAGCAAACCAGTGTGCTACACCCTTTCCTAAGGTATGCCATTGTCATAGAACATCTGACTGCATGGACGTCAGGTCAATTTATACACTGTCTTCTAGTTTCAAAGCCCTGTTAGCACATGTATATTGCTTCCCCTTGTGAAAATGTCTGTTGGCCCTTAGAATGCAAGTCTCACCTACAGGACTGGTGAGAAACAGATGCAGCCCACACCTGTGATCACCTCCATGCACACCACCCATTACAAAAAGCACTGCCCCTGATGATGCCTGGAACAGCATAGGAATCGCCATTATGTCAAATACACCGTCAACCATTGATAGTAATTAAGCCGTGTAACACAGCCCTTGGGTTCATTTGTCACCTTCAAAAACACAGGACGTACACAGATTGACATGTCAACTGTCCAGTTTGTCCTCCAAACAGTCTCAGTCAGATCACTGATTATGTAACTTGTACAGTAGCTGGCTCCTGAATCATCTTACATTCTGTCAGCCTGACTGGCAACTGTCTGTGCGTCACACTAAAGTATCCCTGTGTCTACATATGTACGACACTTGCGTTAGCAAACCTCTCATTCATCAGGGGGCATTGGGCATGGGCTTCTTCCATGCATACACAAATACTGTACCATTTGAGTTAAATCCTCTTGGAAATTCAAAATTCATGGCCCATCCCTTTTCTGGGTTGCATATATGCATGAATGACAAAGTGTGACAGTGTCCCAGGGTCATAGGCAGGGATTGGGTATGGGGCTTTCAGCACAACCAGCAACCTCTGATAATGTACATGACTAATACACAAATGTCAGAACCATGACAGTTCACACACAGCATCACAGTGCGCACAACAGAGTGATTGGCCGTGTGTGGTGAATAGCTGCGAGAATAAACAGCACAGAGGCTATGATGTTACCAGATGCAGTGGGAAGTGCAGAGGCCAACCTGTGTACAAATGTTGTAATGACACCTGCCAGAACATGACAATTGAGACATTATCTCACTCAGCACACCAAGGTTGCCCTGTTGACTGTCTCATTACACGTCTTTAGTGACAGGGTGGGACCATCCACATGTTGGTTCACATGTCTACATCTACTTTACTCACATTGATCAACAAAGGATACTCAGTAGTTGCAGGAATAGCTGCCACTGACTTATGATGAGTCCTGGTCCGAACTGTGACAAATTACACCCCAAATAATCTACAGGATCATCATTGGACCACACACATGAACAAGACACCTATGTGCAATTGATCACTGGAAATATGTGGACACGTGCTGTCTTCTTTGCTGGTCCACCACAGCCACTTGATAGTTGGGGCTTACTTCTATGGCCTCAACTGTGGTGTCATCATACATATGAGATTGACCCTTTTCTGTCTGTGCAAACAACATGGTACCCACTTCCTCAATGCATGTGTATGACTCACTGTGGGATTCATCAACTAGTGCCTAGGAAGCTGTTACCAATACTCTAGGACATAGGATGTAGAAATTGTGGACCTTTGACATGAACATGCGTCTGCCATCCATCTGGTGCATGCTATGTCACATGTGGTGTCTACGTGACCCTAAAACTTGGAAGTATACTTTGCGGGTGTTGTTACATGTATGACTAACACATGCCCTTGCTCATTCCAATTTTTACTTGCATCTTAGGGTTGGACACATGGACGTCACATTCATACAACCAAATGTACAATAATGCTTCATGTGATGTACACACACACTTGGTCAACCAACAAATTAGTTGTCAAAGCACACACTTTGAGCCAAAGGCAATTAGGTATTGTACATATGTGCGTCACATTGCTATCCTCTCCTTATGGCAAACATGCACAATTTGTGCCACACATATATGTAGGGCACACTTATGACCATCTATGACGTCAGCCAACTGTAAACATACTGTGAAGGGTGTAGTGGATGATGTTCCACTGAAGTATGATGTCACACATGTGAACATACACCATCAACACCATACTGTCTTCAATTAGCCAATCTCTGATGTGTTCCAAATGTAAAATAACCTAAAAAGAAGTAAAAATGCCCCAAACCAGTTAATGCACTGTAATTTTGACGTCCCTAGCGGTGTGCGTCATTTTTTGTTGACCAAAACTATATTTGCGTCATTTTTTTTGACGCACAGGAGTGAAATTTAGCCCGCATCCAAATATTTGAACAGTCCATGTATCATTATGTGGATGCGGGTTAATATTCACGTCTGTGCGTCAAAATAAATGTCGCAAATACAGTTTTGTGCAACAAAAAATAACGCATAACGCGAAAAAGGTGGGACTTTTCATACAGGAAGTGATGTAATAGGATATCCTGTTTACAGATCATGTACAGTGTGTACTTTCACTTTCACTTTGCAGTCTATGATCCTTCTAGACTGTGTGGCTGTGTAGAGAGTGTTATCCTGAGATTTGGTGCTGTATTTGTCCTGTGTGATATCTGTAAAGTCCTTTTGTGAAATAAATATTGTTTGTGTATACTGTAGTACTGTGTTTTGTCTACATTTGTCCATTTATCTTGTGTATTTCTTGTTTGTGGGAGTCTGTTGTGGGTAGTGTTAGTTTGGGGATAGTTGGGCTCTTTTAGTGTTTAGGTTTACTTGTTTTCTGTCTTTTTACCCCTACTTTCACCCATTTCCCCTTTCTATTTCTTTTACCCCTATTCCTTCTCTTCAATTATAAGTATGTCTGGTAGGCCACGTCTTGGCAGGATGGGGGAAGAGGAGTTGGGGGGCTTCATCTGGCTGGTGACACATTTCCTGCCACTCATGATCCAGGCAGGGGGCAGGGTCATACAGGGTTACCCGAAAGAGGAACGCAGAATCCGGTGGGGAAAGGTGCTGCATCACCTGCAGCGTGTGTATGTCAGCCAGAGGAGTGACCACCAGCTGAAGCACCGGTGGGCTGACCTCATCACCAGGGAGGAGGATCTCTTGGACCACCTGGGAATCATGATTGGTGGCACTGTTGGTGAGTACGACTATTGTTCTTGTGCACAAATAAATGCTCTGTAGTGACATCAGGGGATTAGTGCAATGTCTGCCAGCTAAGTTGATGACTGTGTGTAATTTGGGGGAAATATAAGGGGATCATTGATGTACTATGGCATGGAGCACAATTGCTAGCTGTCAGCTAGCACGTGCTCAGCAAACTTACAGGTAACTGTACCATGAAGGAAATTGGTGCGGCCTTTTTGTCAGCACAGCTAACAAAGTAGGAGCCAATCATGTCTATATAGGGTATTATTGACAGAGAAGTACAGATGTACCAACATTTAGGCCAACAATGTTGACGCAATTGCTAGACTGACTTTAGAATCACTACATGATGCTGAAAATGAGTGCTGCCTTCACGTCAATTGATAATAGCAAAGTGGCTCAAACATTGGTCTCATGTTAGTCTGGTGAGTGTGGAAGGAAAGCGTTCTCAGAAGTACTATGAATGTGTGGGATTATTGTGTTTCTTGATCTTTTTGGATACATGTCAGTTCTTGATTTGAAAACATCGTGAAAAGGTGTAAGGTGCCCTCAGCTAACATCTTAAGATGTTTGTTGGAATCGGTTGAGCCACAATCCAAATATGGATGGCAGTCCAAGTGTATGCACATGGCTTTACATCTCCATGGTTAGTGCAAATCACCATAGCTGGGCCACATCAATTGACTATACTGTAACAACAGGATGGCTTACAGGAGTCCCTGCCCCTCCCTCTGTACATTGGGTCTATGTGCACTAAATGTGTCATGGCCACAAGGCATGTTTGACTGGTAATGCAGTCCTCAAGTAACCAGGCGTTGGATGTTTCTCTTGGATGCACATGATGAGACGATTACACTCCATATTTTTTAGTGCTCACCAATTATGGAGTAAGTTTGCAACCACATGATAGTTAGGGCCAATGTATGTGTGCAGATATGTGTGTAACTGTCACAGGAGACCCATGCTATGTACAAGTTGGCTGTGAAATATCAGATGCAGTACCATCATGTCTGAATGGCTGCCATGTCCTTATTCAGCCTACACATTGTAAATGATACTGAAAATGTTGCACTGTGCGCAGATTTTGAGCACATTTCTTCCTTCTATACCTTACAGGTGGACCGGCGCCCTACACTGTGGGAGAGGTGGCGACATTTGAGGACCCCGACCACTACAGTAAGTGTTGATATGTCTGTTATGTGTTGTGTATGCTGGTTATGGACTCGTGTGAGTTGGACGCATAGCAAGGTGTGATGCGTTGGGCAAGTTTTTCACTTGTTCCATGAGTGGGAATGCAGTTCTCACATGTTTTGAGTTATCCAATGGTATCATGTAGGGATTGTAGGACATCCCTGTAGGCCCCACTGTGAGTACAGGGGATAGTCATGTCTCTGACACTTGTATCACCAAGAGTCGCAATGGAAGTCAGCCCCTATTTAGACAGCCTGTCAGACCCACATTCTCTAAGATTGGTGGAGCTAATAGCTTCCCAATAGACATCTGCTTCACTATTTACCTACGTAATTTTTAAACAGTAGGTAGAACCTCCTAGCAGCATGTACTTCCCCATGTAGTGCATCAAGTCTGTGGAACCTGAGTGTAATGGCCTAGGTGTGCATGCAATTCATGATCATGGGTGTTCTAGCAACTCTGGGGCATATTTATACTCCGTTTGCGCCGGAATTGCGTCGTTTTTTTTGACGCAATTCCGACGCAAAAGTAACTCCATATTTATACTTTGGCGTTAGACGCGTCTAGCGCCAAAGTCCATGGAGTTTGCGTCCTTTCTTAGCGTGGACACCTACTTTGCGTTAATTATATGCAAGGTAGGCGTTCCCGTCTAAAAAAGTGACTCCGCGGCATGTGCGCGTATTTACACTCCCGGGCAAAATTCACGCCCGGGAGTGGGCGGGTCAAAAAAAATTACGTACGCCCGCTTTTGCACCGTTTTTTAGCGCCTGGAAAAGGCAGCCGTTAAGGGACCTGTGGGCTCGGAAGAAGCCCAGAGGTGCCCTCCCATGCCCCCAGGGACACCCCCTGTCACCCTTGCCCACCCCAGGAGAACACCCAAGGCTGGAGGGACCCATCCCAGGGACAATAAGGTAAGTTCTGGTAAGTTTTTTTTTTTTTTTTTTGTGGCATAGGGGGGCCTGATTCGTGCCCCCCTACATGCCACTATGCCCAATGACCATGCCCAGGGGACAGAAGTCCCCTGGGCATGGCCATTGGGCAAGGGGGCATGACTCCTGTCTTTGCTAAGACAGGAGTCATTTCTATGGGGGTTGGGAGTGGAAAAAAATGGCGCAAATCGGGTTGAGGCGAAAAATTTGCCTCAGCCTGACTTGCCCCACTTTTTCACGCCCAAGCTCCATATCCCCCTACGCCGGCGCTGCCTGGTGTACGTCGTTTTTTTCAACGCACACCAGGCAGCGCCGGCGGCTAACGCCGGCTAACGTCATTGCTTAAATACGGCGCCCGCATGGCGCTTCAGAATGGCGTTAGCCGGCGCTAATTTTTTTGACACGAAACTGCGTTAGCACAGTTTTGCGTCAAAAAGTATAAATATGGGCCTCTGTGTCTGATGTAAGTCAGGCCTCACTGGAAGTATATGTTGTGTACTAAGTTCTGATTTTCCTGACATGTCTGACCGTATGAGTGCTCTAGGGTTTGCTGACTCCAAATTGTAGATAGACCTTACCTGTGGTGTGTCTGTAGAGACAAACATGTGTGGATTAGCCTATACACTCCTCGGTGTACATGTTGTTGGCAAATTATAGTTGTGTATCCAACGCCCCCCCCTCAAACACGGCCATGGGTTTGTGAATGGGTACCTAGTATTGATGCTACCAGTATGTTACACATACCTGTGAATAAGTGACGGTTTGGTTGCATAGTAGTATACACACTCAGGTTTGGCACTTGGTACCATACTGGACAGTCCAGTCACAACTTGCAGACCATGTGGCTTTAGTTTTGCTTTCCATACACTGACATTTGTAGCCCAGCTCTTGGTGGAGGATATGCAGCATGATTCTTAGGTGTTAACTGTCAGAACTCAGATTGCAAGTCAAGGCCAGTTGTTACCCATCTTGTGGGTTATGAATGTGCTTTGTGTGATGTGACCTTTGTTGTCTGGCCTGCCATGTACTTCCTCAGGGACATTCGATGCTCTGTATCGTGATATGAGCTGTCAGAAGTACAGTAGATGTAATGTCTGATTAACTTGCTGTGCCGTTTCACACAATGCAGTTACTAATGTGGCATATCTGCATTTGTCTTCACAGCAGCTAACATGACTCCAGACCAGGTCTGTGAATTTCAGCGTCGGGCCATGCGATACCAGCACATCCTGCTGGTGGAGTCGGGGTTCCGGAGGATGGCCCGGCGATATCACCATGAACGTGCCTCCGGGGCATGGCAAGCCTTCCCACAGGGTGGGCCTACTGTACCCACCACAGCCACCACAGAAACAACCACCAATCAGAGCCAGGTGGCCCCACCCACAGCTGCCTCTGTTGATTCTACATCTGCTGGACTTCCTGTCCCCAGCATTGCCACTGGTGCAGGACAGCCCACACAGACCTCCTCCACCGGTACCCAGACTGCCACTGCTCCAGCTGTTGACCCTGCAGCCTTCAATAGACTTGAACACAAGATGGACAAAGTGCTGCGCAAGGTGAGCCACCTGAGCCGGGACGTGCGGCACATTAAACGGCGGGTCAAGAATATAAAGAGGACCCTCCGGAGGGCCAACCTCTAGACAGTTGAATAGATGGACATGATACCCTCCCCTCCCTCCTCTTTCCTTGCTCTTATAGTTAGTGGGCTTAGGGGGCTTAGTGTTAGGTTAGTATAGGCTGTTAGTTTAGTCAGTGTTAGTGGGTGGGGGGTAGGGGGTCCTGCTTGTTTCTTTTTTGACTTATTACATGTGTGGGTGGGTGGGGGGTATGTTGGGGTTCTTGTGTGTAAAAAAAAAAAAAAAAAAAAAAATATACCAAAAATATATATATTTGTTTAGGATAGTATAGTATGTGTTTAGGTTAGTATGTGTTGTCCTCAATGTGTCCCGTCTCATAAGGGGGGTGGGGGGATAGATGTTTAGAACGTTTAGTTACATGTGATAAGTAAGTGTAGCTTAGGTTAGTTAGGGACAGTTGTGGGTAATGAGTAGTCAGGGTAGATTAGGGTAGGTAAGAATTTTCCTTCAGTTTCCTCATCTATAGTTAGCTTTTAATAAATATTTGGTTACCCCTTAATAGTATGTGTTAAATGCTACTTGATCGTGGGTTTGGATTCCGTGTACATCTCTTTTGTACTATAACATCTTTGTCCAATGCTACAAACAAATCCCAACTGAGCTGTACGATTGGCAGCTAACCCAGAGCTACCTTGCAAAGTGTATACCCTTTGTTGCAACCACCAATCACAGTTAATATGGATCCCAATTTGTTTCTGTTGATAAGTGTGTTTTCAAAGTCACTAACAGTGCTTCCAGACTTGATATTGGGGAAACAGTTTTAGGTCTGACTGCAGTGTGATGATCATGCACACCCTTATAAGATGAGTTCTCATTGGCAATCTTGTATTCTTGTCTTCATGACCCTCATACATCATTTGTGACACAGTTCGGCATTGTTAGAAATGGGGTCTTTGGTTGACAGTCAGGTTACCCACTGTTCAAGCAAAGACCCTCACTCTAGTCAGGGTAAAAGAGAATCACCCTCAGCTAACCCCTGCTTACCCCCTTGGTAGCTTGGCAGAGCAGTAGGCTTAACTTCAGAGTGCTAGGTGTAAAGTATTTGTACTAACACACACAGTAACTTAATGAAAACACTACAAAATGACACAACACAGGTTTAGAAAAATAGGAAATATTTATCTAAACAAAACAAGACCAAAACGACAAAAATCCACCATACACAAGTCAAGTTATCAATTAAAAATCAAAAAGAGTCTTTGAGTAGTTTTAAAAACACACTAGCGCTGCTAGAGTGAAAATGTACCTGGTGTGCGTCAAAAATAACCCCACACGGGCGGGTGTGCGTCAAAAATAACTCTGCACGGCGGTACTTGAGTCAAAAATCCAGCCGCACGATGATTTGAAAATCCCGCAGCGCAGGTTGTGATCTCCCAGCCTCCGTCAGCGATGCTGCGCGTCGTTTCTCCTGCTCCGTGCGTCGATTTTTCGGTCGCGTTTCCTGCGAGCGTCGTTTCTCAGCTGCGGAGCCGGCGGCGCGTCGTTTTTTTAGCCGCAGATCGGATTTGCGTCAATCTTTTCCCCGCATGGCGCTCTGTGCGTGGATTTTCTTGTCTTTAGGCTGCCAGCTTCTCCTTTCAGGGTCCCAGGAACTGGATGGGCACCACAGGGCAGAGTAGGAGTCTCTCCAGAGACTCCAGGTGCTGGCAGAGAGAAGTCTTTGCTGTCCCTGAGACTTCAAACAACAGGAGGCAAGCTCTAGATCAAGCCCTTGGAGATTTCTTCACAAGATGGAAGGCACACAAAGTCCAGTCTTTGCCCTCTTACTCTGGCAGAAGCAGCAACTGCAGGATAGCTCCACAAAGCACAGTCACAGGCAGGGCAGCTCTTCTTCCTCAGCTATTCAGCTCTTCTCCAGGCAGAGGTTCCTCTTGGTTCCAGAACTGTTTCTAAAGTCTGTAGATTTGGGTGCCCTTCTTATACCCATTTTAGTCTTTGAAGTCACCTTTCTTCAAAGGGGACTCACACCTACTTGAGAAATCCTGCCTTGCCCAGGCAAGGCCTCAGACACACACCAGGGGGTTGGAGCCGGCATTGTTAGAGGCAGGCACAGTCCTTTCAGATGAGAGTGACCACTCCACCCCTCCCTCCTAGCAGAGATGGCTAATCAGGAAATGCAGGTTACACCCCAGCTCCCTTTGTGTCACTGTCTGGTGTGAGGTGAAAAACAACCAACTGTCAAACTGACCCAGACAGGGAATCCACAAACAAGGCAGAGTCACAGAATGGTTTAAGCAAGAAAATGCTCACTTTCTAAAAGTGGCATTTTCAAACGCACAATCTTAAAATCAACTTTACTAAAAGATGTATTTTTAAATTGTGAGTTCAGGGACCCCAAACTCCACATGTCCATCTACTCTCTAGGGGAATCTACACTTTAACCATATTTAAAGGTAGCCCCCATATTATCCTATGAGAGAGACAGGCTTTGCAACAGTGAAAAACGAAATTGGCAGTATTTCACTGTCAGGACATATAAACCACATTACTATATGTCCTACCTTACCATACACTGCACCCTGCCCTTGGGGCTACCTAGGGCCTACATTAGGGGTGCCTTACATGTAAGAAAAGGGAAGGTTTCGACCTGGCAAGTGGGTACACTTGCCAAGTCGAATTTACAGTGTAAAAATACACACACAGACACTGCAGTGGCAGGTCTGAGACATGATTACAGAGCTACTTATGTGGGTGGCACAACCAGTGCTGCAGGCCCACTAGTAGCATTTGATTTACAGGCCCTGGCACCTCTAGTGCACCTTACTAGGGACTTACTAGTAAATCAAATAGGCCAATCATGGATAAACCAATTACATACAATTTACACGGAGAGCATATGCACTTTAGCACTGGTTAGCAGTGGGAAAGTGCTCAGAGTTCAAAAGCCAACAGCAACAGGTCAGAAAAAAATAGGAGGCAGGAGGCAAAAAGACTGGGGATGACCCTGCATAAGCAAATGTCCAACAGGCATGATTACCTATTTGTATGTTAACTCAGACACCTTCATTTGTGCAGTTTTTTTTTTGTATCTACTTAGATTAGTGTGGCATGTTTATTGTGTTATTTTTGCATGTTGACAACATTTAGCGGGCACTATTTGATGACTTAGTTATCCCCTGAGAAAGCATTCTTCTGTCCAACACAGCATGGTGGTGTATGGTTTCTCACTTCATCAGATTATTCCCTCAGGATGGGCAGAGTATGATGCAATCATGGTCACTGTGCAGATTTCTCTAACTACATAATATCTGGACAGTTGTATTGACAAGCTACGTTATTTGACAGTAGGGACATTTCAATTATCTACTGTGCAGTTGATATGTCACATTACCCAGAGACAGATTTGTTGTGTAAGTGCTATTTATTGAAAAGTGCTGTAGTGCTATCTGTACATTGTCCATGATTGTGAGTCCATTATAGTGATATCTTCCAGTGTGATCCAACACAAGGATTTAGCAAAATGCTTTTGTCTTGCTGGGGTTGCTGTTTCAGACAGTGCAGAGGGACAGACTTAGCCAATGAGTAGGAGAGAGACAATCACTAGGCTGGGTGACAAGATATACAGTGGTTAGCAGAACAGTGCTTGAGTACAGTTGTTGTAAGACTGTCTTGTTTCAAAACGCAGGACTTTGGTAATAGTTTGCCATGTGGCAGGGACTAGTGCTTCCGGGTACTTTTCCTTGTGAATGTGATCTGTTCCATGTCTTCTTCTTCTGATGTGTGTGTTGCCTGCTTTGTCCTTGTTGTTGTTGGTTGTGAAGGGGCAACACACACCTCAGTTGTAGAAGACGTGGAGTCAGACATCCCGGTCGCTGCTCCCTGTGAAGGTCTTAAGGGCAGTACTGCTGCAAGGAGGGCCTGCTGGTTCTTGAAAATAGCAGCCACATCACGATGGTAGGCAGCCAGATTGGCCCTGAGGGGTTCAATGTTGCATTTGTGCACGTGTTGACAGGATTGCTGTTGTAGGTGTTGGGTCAACTGTATTACAGCTGTGCTGATTTCCTTCTGGGTTTTCTGCAGTTCCTGCAATATAGATGTTAGGGCTTGCATAGCTGCTGCCTGATCTGCAGATGACATCATGCACGAACGCATCCCCTCAAGGCTGGCTGCCATATTTTGCATCCCCACCCGCACCTCCTTGGCCAGCTCCCGCTGTACTCCAACTACAGTTCTCTCAAAGCTGGTGCCAGTTTCGTCTGAGTCCTCAGCTGTATTGGAGCTGGCAGGTCTTACAATTGGTGTGGTGGGTGGTTCCTCTGCGAAGGCTGCTTGTTCTGTGCTCCTCCTTGTGACTGAAGGTGGGACCTGGAGGGTTTCAAGGACCTTTTGGATAGTCTCCTGGGGAATGTTTATCAGCTCGTCATCCATGTTATCAGGGAAATCTGGGACAGGCAAATCCGCAGGAGATCCATCTTCCTCTGCAATGAAACAGGGTACAATTAGTGTGTCTGTGTTGTGACAATTTTGACGTGACGTGCCTGCCTTTTGATGAATTCACTTTGTGATCTTGTTTTGTGTATATATCTGCAGTCCTTCAGATGGGCATTGTTTCAGGCCTATGGCCCACCTGTGTGTCACATGTAAGTTATTGAGTTATCAGACTTGTCAGCCTCATCGCCTCTAGGTGTTGGTTTATGCCAAATAGAGAATTGCCACCTTCTTGTCCTACTCGACCCTCTGTGTATATCCATTCTCATGGTGGGACCTTTCACTGGCTGTGGGTGTTCTGATGGCCCTGGCAGCACACTTAACAATCTGGACCTGCCCCAATCCCTGATCGTTCACATCGACTTAAATGTAATTAACATGTTGCATATCCTATGCATGGCAATGTTATGATCTGATATGGATGTTGACATTGTTAATGGGTCCTGCTGATGTTGGGTAATGTGTGTTACATTGGATTGCCCTGATAGTCGTATCAGTGTCCTATTTTGTCCTCTGACTGTGCAGGTGTATTTCAGTGACCAGTTACATGTGTCCCGTCCTCAATGCTGTTGTCTGAGCAGTATGACATTTGGGATGTTGGCTTCTTACCCAGGCACAATATGGACCCTGACATATGCAGCATGGGTGTGTCCTTAGTGCTGTGTCGCTCCTATTGTTGTTTACTTTGGCTGATATTTGTGACAACTATGGGCATTGACATTTGAGTGTACTGGGGCCTTTGTCTTGTTTCAGGGGATTGTTGCAGATGTCATCCTCACCCCCTAATTTAGGTGTGTATATTCCATGGGGAGGTTACTGCCATTGGCTACTTGAGCTGCACACAGATCAGAGGTGGTAGTGGCAACTGTTGTCGCAGTTACACTGCAGTTGTCGGTGTAGGAAAGTACCATCTTGCCTGGCATGTTACCCCCATTTTTCACTGTATATATGTTGTTTTAGTTGTATGTGTCACTGGGACCCTGCCAGCCAGGGCCCCAGTGCTCATAAGTGTGCCTGAATGTGTTACCTGTGTTATGACTAACTGTCTCACTGAGGCTCTGCTAATCAGAACCTCAGTGGTTATGCTCTCTCATTTCTTTCAAATTGTCACTAACAGGCTATTGACCAATTTTACCAGTTTACATTGGCTTACTGGAACACCCTTATAATTCCCTAGTATATGGTACTGAGGTACCCAGGGTATTGGGGTTCCAGGAGATCCCTATGGGCTGCAGCATTTCTTTTGCCACCCATAGGGAGCTCTGACAATTCTTACACAGGCCTGCCACTGCAGCCTGAGTGAAATAACGTCCACGTTATTTCACAGCCATTTTACACTGCACTTAAGTAACTTATAAGTCACCTATATGTCTAACCTTTACCTGGTAAAGGTTGGGTGCTAAGTTACTTAGTGTGTGGGCACCCTGGCACTAGCCAAGGTGCCCCCACATTGTTCAGGGCCAATTCCCCGGACTTTGTGAGTGCGGGGACACCATTACACGCGTGCACTACATATAGGTCACTACCTATGTGTAGCTTCACAATGGTAACTCCAAATATGGCCATGTAACCTGTCTAAGATCATGGAATTGCCCCCTCTATGCCATCCTGGCATTGTTGGTGCAATCCCATGATCCCACGGGTCTCTAGCACAGACCCTGGCACTGCCAAACTGCCTTTCCCGGGGTTTCACTGCAGCTGCTGCTACTGCCAACCCCTCAGACAGGTTTCTGCCCTCCTGGGGTCCAGCCAGGCTTGGCCCAGGATGGCAGAACAAAGGACTTCCTCTGAGAGAGGGTGTTACACCCTCTTCCTTTGGAAAATGGTGTGAAGGTATTGGAGGAGTAGCCTCCCTCAGCCTCTGGAAATGCTTTCATGGGCACAAATGGTGCCCATTTCTGCATAAGCCAGTCTACACCGGTTCAGGGACCCCTCAGCCCTGCTCTGGCATGAAACTGGACAAAGGGAAGGGGAGTGACCACTCCCCTGAACTGCACCTCCCCTGGGAGGTGCCCAGAGCTCCTCCAGTGTGCTCCAGACCTCTGCCATCTTGGAAACAGAGGTGCTGCTGGCACACTGGACTGCTCTGAGTGGCCAGGGCCAGCAGGTGACGTCAGAGACTCCTTCTGATAGGCTCCTTCAGGTGTTGCTAGCCTATCTTCTCTCCTAAGTAGCCAAACCCTCTTTTCTGGCTATTTAGGGTCTCTGCTTTGGGGATTTCTTTAGATAACGAATGCAAGAGCTCATCCGAGTTCCTCTGCATCTCTCTCTTCACCTTCTGCCAAGGAATCGACTGCTGACCACGCTGGAAGCCTGCAAAACTAAAACAAAGTAGCGAAGACGACTACTGCAACTCTGTAACGCTGATCCTGCCGCCTTCTCGACTGCTTTCCTGGTGGTGCATGCTGTGGGGGTAGTCTGCCTCCTCTCTGCACTAGAAGCTCCGAAGAAATCTCCCGTGGGTCGACGGAATCGTCCCCCTGCACCCGCAGGCACCAAAGAACTGCATCACCGGTACCCTGGGTCTCCTCTCAGCACGACGAGCGAGGTCCCTTGAATCCAGCAACTCTGTCCAAGTGACTTCCACAGTCCAGTGACTCTTCAGTCCAAGTTTGGTGGAGGTAAGTCCTTGCCTCTCCACGCCAGACTGCATTGCTGGGAACCGCGACTTTTGCAGCTACTCCAGCCTCCGTGCACTTCCGGCGGAAATCCTTTGTGCACAGTCCAGCCTGGGTCCACGGCACTCTAACCTGCATTGCATGACCTCCTAAGTTGTCCTCCGGCGGCGTGGGACTCCTTTGTGCAACTTCGGGTGAGCACCATTTCACTCCACTTTGTAGTGCCTGTTCTGGCACTTCTGCGGGTGCTGCCTGCTTCTGAGAGGGCTCCTTGTTTTGCTCGACGCCTCCTCTGTCCCCAGACGCAATTGGCGACATCCTGGTCCCTCCTGGGCCACAGCAGCATTCAAAAACTTTAACCGCATGATTTGCAGCTAACAAGGATTGTTGGCGGTTTTTCTTCAGGAAAACATTTCTGCACGACTCTCCACAGCATGAGGGATCCGTCCTCCAAAGGGGAAGTTCCTAGCCCTTGTCGTTCCTGCAGAATCTTCAGCTTCTACTGTCCAGTAGCAGCTTCTTTGCACCCACAGCTGGCATTTCCTGGGCATCTGCCCATCTCCGACTTGCTTGTGACTTTTGGACTTGGTCCCCTTGTTCCACAGGTACCCTCGTTTGGAAATCCATCGTTGTTGCATTGCTGATTTGTGTCTTTCCTGCAGAATTCCCCTATCACGACTTCTATGTCCCTTGGGGAACTTAGTGCACTTTGCACTCACTTTTCAGGGTCTTGGGGTGGGCTATTTTTCTAACCCTAACTGTTTTCTTACAGTCCCAGCGACCCTCTACAAGGTCACATAGGTTTGGGGTCCATTCGTGGTTCGCATTCCACTTTTGGAGTATATGGTTTGTGTTGCCCCTATCCCTATGTGTCCCCATTGCATCCTATTGTAACTATACATTGTTTGCACTGTTTTCTAATACTATTACTGCATATTTTGGTATTGTGTACATATATCTTGTGTATATTTGCTGTCCTCATACTGAGGGTACTCACTGAGATACTTTTGGCATATTGTCATAAAAATAAAGTACCTTTATTTTTAGTATATCTGTGTATTGTGTTTTCTTATGATATTGTGCATATGACACTAGTGGTACTGTAGGAGCTTCACTCGTCTCCTAGTTCAGCCTAAGCTGCTCTGCTAAGCTACCAGTATCTATCAGCCTAAGCTGCTAGACACCCTATACACTAATAAGGGATAACTGGGCCTGGTGCAAGGTGTAAGTACCCCTAGGTACTCACTGCAAGCCAGTCCAGCCTCCTACATTGGTTGTGCAGTGGTGGGATAAGTGCTCTGTAACTACTTACCACTTTTGTCATTGTACTTTTCATAAGAGAAAAATATACAAAACAAGTTCAGTGTATGTACACCTAACCAAAAAGTTTTGCATTTCTTTTCTCACTTCTTTTCTAAAGTGCTGAAAAGTACTTCTAAACTTTTAAAAAGTTCTTAAAAAGTTTTAAAAGTTTTTTTTTCTGTCTTTCTAAAAGTTCGGACAAACTTTTTGTTCCTTTTTCTATCACTTAAACACTTTCTAAAATGTCTGGCACAGGCCAAACTGTTGATCTGTCCAAACTTGCTTATGATCACCTTAGCTGGAAAGGAGCAAGGAGTCTCTGCATAGAAAGAGGGTTAAGTGTAGGTAAGAATGCCCCCAGAGAACTGTTGGTTAACATGCTTATAGAACAGGATAAGGCCAGAGGTGCCCCTTCTGTTGAAAAAGTAGCTAATGGTTCCCAATCTGATCCAGGGACTCCCCTAGAAAAAGATTCAGGAAAGAAAATTCCTAGCCTGCCCATTACAAGACAGCCTAGCATAGTTGGTACTGATGTAGAGTCACACCATACTGATAGTGTTGTCTCACATCATAGCAAGAGTATTCCTTCACATCATAGTAGAAGTGATGTTTCTGTTAACCAAGCTGTTAGGATGCCCTCTGTAAGGGATGGCTCTCCTTCTGTACATTCTCACCATACTTCTGTTTCAAGGAATGTCCCACCCACCCACCCTGATGACAGAGTGTTAGAAAGGGAGCTCAATAGATTGAGAGTGGAACAAACCAGACTGAAGCTCAAGAAGCAACAGCTGGATTTGGATAGACAGTCCTTAGAAGTGGAGAGGGAAAGACAGAAATTGGGTTTAGAAACCCATGGTGCCAGCAGCAGTTTTCCCCATAGTCATCCTGCAAAAGAGCATGATTCTAGGAATCTGCACAAGATAGTTCCCCCTTATAAGGAGGGGGATGACATTAACAAGTGGTTTGCTGCACTTGAGAGGGCCTGTGTTGTACAGGATGTCCCTCAAAGGCAGTGGGCTGCTATCCTATGGCTATCGTTTAGTGGAAAGGGTAGGGATAGGCTCCTTACTGTGAAAGAAAGTGATGCCAATAATTTTACAGTTCTTAAGAATGCACTCCTGGATGGTTATGGCTTAACCACTGAACAATACAGGATGAAGTTCAGAGAGACCAAAAAGGAGTCTTCACAAGACTGGGTTGATTTTGTTGACCATTCAGTGAAGGCCTTGGAGGGGTGGTTACATGACAGTAAAGTTACTGATTATGAAAGCCTGTATAACTTGATCCTGAGAGAGCATATTCTTAATAATTGTGTGTCTGATTTGTTGCACCAGTACTTGGTGGACTCTGATCTGACCTCTCCCCAAGAATTGGGAAAGAAGGCAGACAAATGGGTCAGAACAAGGGTGAACAGAAAAGTTCATACAGGGGGTGACAAAGATGGCAACAAGAAGAAGGATGGTAAGTCTTCTGACAAGGGTGGGGACAAATCTAAAAATGAGTCTTCATCAGGCCCACAAAAACACTCTGGTGGGGGTGGTGGGCCCGAATCCTCTTCTAATCAAAACAAAGAAAAGAAACCATGGTGCTATTTATGTAAAATAAAAGGCCATTGGACAACAGATCCCAGTTGTCCAAAGAAAAGCACCAAGCCTCCTACCACTACAACCCCTACTGCTACACCTAGTGTCCCTACTAATAGCAGTGGTGGTGGGAGAAAACCTACTAATAGCCAATCCAAGGGAGTAGCTGGGCTCACTTTTGGTAACTTAGTTGGGGTTGGTCTGATTAGGGAGACCACAGAGGCTGTGTTAGTCTCTGAGGGGGCTATTGATTTAGCCACCTTGGTTGCTTGTCCCCTTAACATGGATAAGTACAAGCAACTACCCCTAATAAATGGTGTTGAGGTTCAGGCCTACAGGGACACTGGTGCCAGTGTTACTATGGTAATAGAGAAACTGGTCCACCCTGAACAACACCTACTTGGTCACCAGTACCAAGTAACCGATGCTCAGAACAACACACTTAGCCACCCCATGGCTGTTGTAAATCTCAACTTGGGGGGGGTTACTGGTCCAAAGAAAGTTGTGGTTGCCTCAGATTTACCTGTAGACTGTCTACTAGGAAATGATTTAGAGACATTAGCTTGGTCAGATGTGGAGTTGGAGGCCCATGCAGCAATGCTGGGCATCCCAGGTCATATTTTTGCTTTAACCAGGGCTCAGGCCAAAAAGCAAAAAGGACAGGGTGACTTGGATCCTGGAACAATGGACCAAGTGCTCCCTAAAGCTAGGGCTAGTAGAAGTAAAGCACTAACTACTATCCCTCCCTCTACAGTGGATTCTACTTCTGAGGAAGAAGAATTTCCACCCTGTGCAGAACCTACACCAGAGGAGCTGGAAGCAGACACTGCTGAGCTTTTGGGTGAAGGGGGGCCTGCCAGGGAGGAGCTGAGTGTGGCACAGCAGACCTGTCCCACACTAGAGGGTCTAAGACAGCAAGCTGTCAAACAAGCAAATGGGGATGTCAGTGACTCACACAGAGTTTACTGGGAGGACAACCTCTTGTACATTGAAGCAAGGGATCCTAAACCTGGAACTGCCAGGAGGTTAGTGATTCCTCAGGAGTACAGAAAGTTCCTCCTAACTCTAGCCCACGACATTCCCTTAGCTGGACATTTGGGGCAAATGAAAACTTGGGACAGGCTTGTTCCCCTGTTTCATTGGCCTAGAATGTCAGAGGACACAAAGGAATTTTGTAAGTCCTGTGAAACCTGTCAAGCCAGTGGCAAGACAGGTGGCACTCCAAAGGCACCCCTTATTCCACTGCCTGTGGTTGGGGTTCCCTTTGAAAGGGTAGGGGTTGACATAGTTGGCCCCCTTGACCCTCCTACTGCTTCAGGCAATAGGTTTATCTTGGTGGTAGTGGACCATGCCACCAGATATCCTGAAGCAATTCCTCTAAGGACCACTACAGCACCTGCAGTGGCAAAGGCCCTCCTGGGAATATTTTCCAGGGTGGGCTTCCCGAAAGAGGTGGTATCAGACAGGGGAAGCAATTTCATGTCTGCTTACTTGAAGGCCATGTGGAAGGAGTGTGGTGTGACATACAAATTCAC
The DNA here is from genome assembly GCF_031143425.1 of Pleurodeles waltl. NCBI lineage: Eukaryota > Metazoa > Chordata > Amphibia > Caudata > Salamandridae > Pleurodeles > Pleurodeles waltl. The sequence goes on from NC_090447.1 coordinate 655,505,344, forward strand.
TACACCCTATCATCCACAAACAAATGGACTGGTGGAGAGATTTAACAAAACTCTCAAAGGCATGATTATGGGACTCCCAGAAAAACTCCGCAGGAGATGGGATATCCTTTTACCATGCCTCTTTTTTGCTTACAGGGAGGTACCCCAGAAAGGAGTGGGCTTCAGCCCCTTTGAACTCCTCTTTGGACACCCAGTAAGAGGTCCTCTAACACTTGTTAAGGAGGGTTGGGAACAACCTTTAAAAGCTCCAAAGCAAGATATAGTGGACTATGTACTTGGCCTCAGATCAAGGATGGCTGAGTACATGAAAAAGGCCAGTAAAAACCTTCAGGCCAGCCAAGAGCTCCAAAAGCAATGGCATGACCAGAAGGCTGTTTTGGTTCAGTACCAACCAGGGCAGAAAGTGTGGGTCTTGGAGCCTGTGGCCCCAAGAGCACTCCAAGATAAATGGAGTGGACCCCACACAATTGTTGAGAAAAAGGGTGAAGTCACCTACTTAGTTGACCTAGGCACTGCCAGGAGTCCCCTTAGGGTGCTCCATGTCAATCGCCTGAAACCCTACTATGACAGGGCTGATCTCACCCTGCTCATGGCAACTGATGAGGGACAGGAAGAAGAGAGTGACCCTCTCCCTGATCTCTTCTCTTCCACAGAACAAGATGCTCTAGTGGAAGGTGTAGTTTTGGCTGATTGTCTCACTGCTGAGCAGAGAGACCATTGCATAAATCTCCTGGGTCAGTTTTCTGAACTCTTCTCTACTGTGCCAGGTACCACTTCTTGGTTTGAGCACACTATAGATACTGGAGACAGCTTGCCTGTCAAAAGTAAGATCTATAGGCAACCTGACCATGTCAGAGACTGCATAAAGCAAGAGGTGCAGAAAATGTTAGAACTGGGAGTGGTTGAGCACTCTGAAAGTCCATGGGCTTCTCCTGTGGTACTTGTACCAAAACCTCATTTCAAAGATGGAAAGAAGGAAATGCGGTTTTGTGTAGACTACAGAGGTCTCAACCAGGTAACCAAAACTGATGCTCACCCTATACCCAGGGCAGATGAGCTCATAGATACACTGGTATCTGCCAAGTATCTAAGCACTTTTGACTTGACTGCAGGGTATTGGCAGATCAAATTATCAGAAGATGCAAAAGCAAAAACTGCATTTTCAACCATTGGAGGCCATTACCAATTCACAGTAATGCCTTTTGGATTGTAAAATGCACCTGTCACTTTTCAGAGGTTGGTGAATACAGTCCTGCAAGGGCTGGAAGCTTTTAGTGCAGCATATCTGGACGATATAGCTGTCTTTAGCTCCAGTTGGGATGATCACCTGGCCCACCTATGGAAAGTTTTGGAGGCCCTGCAAAAGGCAGGCCTCACTATCAAGGCTTCAAAGTGCCAGATAGGGCAGGGGAAGGTGGTTTATCTGGGACACCTGGTTGGTGGAGACCAGATTGCACCACTTCAGGGGAAAATCCAAACTATTATAGATTGGGTTCCCCCTACTACTCAGACCCAGGTGAGAGCCTTTTTAGGCCTCACTGGGTATTACAGGAGGTTCATTAAGAACTATGGCTCCATTGCAGCCCCTCTTAATGACCTCACCTCCAAGAAAATGCCTAAGAAGGTATTATGGACAGCTAGCTGTCAGAAAGCTTTTGAGGAGCTGAAGCAGGCCATGTGCTCTGCACCTGTCCTGAAAAGCCCTTCTTACTCTAAAAAATTCTATGTCCAAACTGATGCATCTGAATTAGGAGTAGGAGCAGTCCTATCACAACTTAATTCTGAGGGCCAGGATCAACCTGTTGCTTTTATTAGTAGGAGGTTGACCCCTAGAGAAAAGCGTTGGTAAGTGTGCCTGAATGTGTTACCTGTGTTAAGACTAACTGTCTCACTGAGGCTCTGCTAATCAGAACCTCAGTGGTTATGCACTCTCATTTCTTTCAAATTGTCACTAACAGGCTAGTGACCAATTTTACCAATTTACATTGGCTTACTGGAACACCCTTATAATTCCCTAGTATATGGTACTGAGGTACCCAGGGTATTGGGGTTCCAGGAGATCCCTATGGGCTGCAGCATTTCTTTTGCCACCCATAGGGAGCTCTGACAATTCTTACACAGGCCTGCCACTGCAGCCTGAGTGAAATAACGTCCACGTTATTTCACAGCCATTTTACACTGCACTTAAGTAACTTATAAGTCACCTATATGTCTAACCTTTACCTGGTAAAGGTTGGGTGCTAAGTTACTTAGTGTGTGGGCACCCTGGCACTAGCCAAGGTGCCCCCACATTGTTCAGGGCCAATTCCCCAGACTTTGTGAGTGCGGGGACACCATTACACGTGTGCACTACATATAGGTCACTACCTATGTGTAGCTTCACAATGGTAACTCCGAATATGGCCATGTAACATGTCTAAGATCATGGAATTGCCCCCTCTATGCCATCCTGGCATTGTTGGTGCAATCCCATGATCCCATGGGTCTCTAGCACAGACCCTGGCACTGCCAAACTGCCTTTCCCGGGGTTTCCCTGCAGCTGCTGCTGCTGCCAACCCCTCAGACAGGTTTCTGCCCTCCTGGGGTCCAGCCAGGCTTGGCCCAGGATGGCAGAACAAAGGACTTCCTCTGAGAGAGGGTGTTACACCCTCTCCCTTTGGAAAATGGTGTGAAGGCAGGGGAGGAGTAGCCTCCCCCAGCCTCTGGGAATGCTTTCATGGGCACTCAAGGTGCCCATTTCTGCATAAGCCAGTCTACCTTGGTTCAGGGACCCCTCAGCCCTGCTCTAGCACGAAACTGGACAAAGGGAAGGGGAGTGACCACTCCCCTGACCTGCACCTCCCCTGGGAGGTGCCCAGAGCTCCTCCAGTGTGCTCCAGACCTCTACCATCTTGGAAACAGAGGTGCTGCTGGCACACTGGACTGCTCTGAGTGGCCAGGGCCAGCAGGTGACGTCAGAGACTCCTTCTGATAGGCTCCTTCAGGTGTTGCTAGCCTATCTTCTCTCCTAAGTAGCCAAACCCTCTTTTCTGGCTATTTAGGGTCTCTGTCTTTGGGGATTCTTTAGATAACGAATGCAAGAGCTCATCCGAGTTCCTCTGCATCTCTCTCTTCACCTTCTGCCAAGGAATCGACTGCTGACCGCGCTGGAAGCCTGCAAAACTGCAACAAAGTAGCGAAGACAACTACTGCAACTCTGTAACGCTGATCCTGCCGCCTTCTCGACTGCTTTCCTGGTGGTGCATGCTGTGGGGGTAGTCTGCCTCCTCTCTGCACTAGAAGCTCCGAAGAAATCTCCCGTGGGTCGATGGAATCGTCCCCCTGCAACCGCAGGCACCAAAGAACTGCATCACTGGTACCTTGGGTCTCCTCTCAGCACAACGAGCAAGGTCCCTTGAATCCAGCAACTCTGTTCAAGTGACTCCCACAGTCCAGTGACTCTTCAGTCCAAGTTTGGTGGAGGTAAGTCCTTGCCTCCCCACGCCAGACTGCATTGCTGGGAACTGTGACTTTTGCAGCTACTCCGGCCTCCGTGCACTTTCGGCGGAAATCCTTTGTGCACAGTCCAGCCTGGGTCCACGGCACTCTAACCTGCATTGCACGACCTCCTAAGTTTTCCTCCGGCGGCATGGGACTCCTTTGTGCAACTTCGGGTGAGCACCGTTTCACTCCACTTTGTAGTGCCTGTTCCGGAACTTCTGCAGGTGCTGCCTGCTTTTGAGAGAGCTCCTTGTCTTGCTCGACACCCCCTCTGTCCCCAGACGCAATTGGCGACATCCTGGTCCCTCCTGGGCCACAGCAGCATCCAAAAACTCTAACCACACGATTTGTAGCTAGCAAGGCTTGTTGGCGGTCTTTCTTCAGAAAAACACTTCTGCACGACTCTCCACGGTGTGAGGGATCCGTCTTCCCAAGGGGAAGTTCCTAGCCCTTGTCGTTCCTGCTGAATCTTCAGCTTCTACTGTCCAGTAGCAGCTTCTTTGCACCCACAGCTGGCATTTCCTGGGCATCTGCCCATCTCCGACTTGCTTGTGACTTTTGGACTTGGTCCCCTTGTTCCACAGGTACCCTCGTTTGGAAATCCATTGTTGTTGCATTGCTGATTTGTGTCTTTCCTGCAGAATTCCCCTATCACGACTTCTATGTCCCTTGGGGAACTTTAGTGCACTTTGCACTCACTTTTCAGGGTCTTGGGGTGGGCTATTTTTCTAACCCTAACTGTTTTCTTACAGTCCCAGCGACCCTCTACAAGGTCACATAGGTTTGGGGTCCATTCGTGGTTCGCATTCCACTTTTGGAGTATATGGTTTGTGTTGCCCCTATCCCTATGTGTCCCCATTGCATCCTATTGTAACTATACATTGTTTGCACTGTTTTCTAATACTATTACTGCATATTTTGGTAGTGTGTACATATATCTTTTGTATATTTGCTATCCTCATACTGAGGGTACTCACTGAGATACTTTTGGCATATTGTCATAAAAATAAAGTACCTTTATTTTTAGTATATCTGTGTATTGTGTTTTCTTATGATATTGTGCATATGACACTAGTGGTACTGTAGGAGCTTCACTCGTTTCCTAGTTCAGCCTAAGCTGCTCTGCTAAGCTACCATTATCTATCAGCCTAAGCTGCTAGACACCCTATACACTAATAAGGGATAACTGGGCCTGGTGCAAGATGTAAGTACCCCTAGGTACTCACTACAAGCCAGTCCAGCCTCCTACAGTCGGTTTGGCTAGAGGATTGCTAATAGGGCCCTAGTTAATGTAGGAGGTATGTTGGATGACGAGTGCCAGGATGTAAGTTTGACGTAGTGGCCTTCCCTCCTGTCGTGGCTTTCCCTTTGCTCCATCGTTGGCATGACAGCATGCCCCCATGGGACTGTTGTTGGTGTTGTGTAATGGTGTGCCCCAGGTCTTCTCAGAACGGACCATACTCCCATGCCGTGCCCCTTTACCCATGCCACTCCATGTATTAGATGACTTCCATGCATTTAGTGGTCGGTATCCCCCCCATGCTCACAGTTGACATTATTGCATTATGATTCCCCATGCGACTTACCCTGCATGTGCGTTGTGTCCTGGTAGTCTGCGCTGTCCTGTCCTTGAATCCCTGTGAAGATCTCCTCAGGGATGACGGCTGCGACCATCTCCTCCATGTGGTCCAGGGCCTTCTGGTGTGCTGGACTCCCCCCTCCAATCTGCAGTGCTGCCTTCCTGTTCCTGGCCATCTTTTCCTTGGTCCTGCGTTTGCAGTCATGCCAGCGTTTCTTGCACTCGATGACAGTTCTGCGTACTTCAGCCATACTGTTAATCTTGTCGACAATTTGTTGCCATATAGCCTCTCTCCTACTGATTGGCAACTTTGATGTGACAAACAATTGGTGCTGGTGTTCCGTCACCTCTTTAACCAGGATTTCCTGCTCCCCTGCACTGAAGCGACACTTCTTAAAAATGTCCTGGTTCTTGTGTGGGTCCTCCTGGCTGGTTCCTGGCCTGCTGTCATCTTCCTGGGATCTGTAGTGGCATCTGGGATCCATTTTGGCTCTCCTCTGGTGAAATGGCTGTGTTTGCTGTGTTTTTTGACACTATTGCGTCAAAAAAAAGGGCGCATATCCGGTTTGCGGGGTCGTAAATCGACCCACAGTCATTTCCGCCGCGTTAACGTCGTTTTCCTTTACGACTTGATGCCGCGGTGTGCGTCAAAAATATGACACCCACCCGTTGTTTGCGCCGCTGTGCGTCAAAGTATAAATATGACGCCCAGACGGCGCACCAAAATGGCGTTAGCCGGCGGTAATATTTTTGACGCAAAACTGCACCGGCGCAGTTTTGCGTCAAAAAGTATAAATATGGGCCTAAATGTCTTCTTTAAACTCAGAAGTGCATTCCAGAGAGGTTCTGTAAGTTCGGCTATGAGATAAGAGCAGGAAAGCAGAACATTTTGGCGCAGTCGTTTGTTTTCAGAGTCAGAATTTGGGAATTTGGAAGTGCACGATTTAAAAAAAGGGCGCATATCCGGTTTGCGGTGTCGTAAATCGACCCACAGTCATTTCCGCCGCGTTAACGTCGTTTTCCTTTACGACTTGATGCCGCGGTGTGCGTCAAAAATATGACTCCCACCCGTTGTTTGCGCCGCCGTGCGTCAAAGTATAAATATGACGCCCGCACGGCGCACCAAAATGGCGTTAGCCGGCGGTAATATTTTTGACACAAAACTGCGCTGGCGCAGTTTTGCGTCAAAAAGTATAAATATGGGCCTAAATGTCTTCTTTAAACTCAGAAGTGCATTCCAGAGAGGTCCTGTAAGTTCGGCTATGAGATAAGAGCAGGAAAGCAGAACATTTTGGCGCAGTCGTTTGTTTTCATAGTCAGAATTGGGGAATTTGGAAGTGCACGATTTAAAAGTGTAATTTTTTTTTGTTGTTTAGAGAATTAAAGAAGCACGGCGGACCATGTTTGAAAATGCATGTGAAGTTAAACTGCCTTATGGTGCTGTGAGAAACATGTTTTCTTGTTTATCAGGACTGTATGAGTCTTGGAATGAGTGCTGTGAAAAAGCATATTTAGAAAATGTGCCTCTTGAGAGAAATAATGTTCCTTTTGTTCTTGACAGAAGGGTTTGGATACTTTTGTCTGCTTACAGAAAAATGCAGGAGAGATGTAGGCAGTTAAAACATGAAAATAAGAATTTACGTGAGCAAATTGGCCAGAACACATTAATGCAAGATAATGCTGAAATCTATAAAACTGCTGTTTTTGAAGAATCTGGCTGTTCCAATTCCAGTAATGAGGGGGTTAAGACACCTGCGAGCCAGTCTGATTCTCAGTGTAAGCAGAGCATAGTGCAAAACACCCCACAGTTTTTGCAGTTGAAGAGCATTCTTTAACAGATAATACTGAGAACAGAGCTCAGAATGTTATTTACAGACAAAGTAAAATTAATTCGGACAAGGCAGAGGTACTGTCGCAAAATGTGCAGTTACTGGCACAAGTAAAACAAAAGATTTTTGAGTTTCTTACTGTTTGCACTAAGCAAAAAACACTGAGTTTCATGAGCTTGTTTGATTTTTGGAAGCAGTACAGCCCTCACCTGGGTGAAATCTTAACACTTTGGTATAAAGTAACTAGAAAAAAACATAAGCAGCTGCGCGCTTTTGATTTGGCAAATTAAATAATTCAGACTTTAGGTTTCTGCGCAGTGCAAGAGGGAAGCACTGATTTACATGTAAATCAGGAACAGGGGAGGACAAGATTGGCCCTGGAACTGTGGATTAAGCTTTTGTCTTGTTCTCAGTGGGTGATGAGTTCGCCTAAATCTCACAGTTTAGGACAGGCACAGGATGCTAGTATCATACACTGGATCTGGTACATGCAAGACAGGGCTAGAGTCACTGCAGCCCTACAAGAACAGGTGTCACAAGCCCTTTTTCAGGATGTGGAGAGGATGCAGGGAATACCACAGGTAAAAGAGTCACCAGTGAAATTGAGTGCACCATTTGAATTTGTGTCCCCTGAGGATAAAAAGCGTGTGTGTTTGACTAATGATTACAATCCAGTTACTGAAAAGTTGTTGTCTAGCACAGGAGAAGGAACAGTGTTGTAAAATGTGTGTCAGACTTTAAAGCAAGAGCTGCTTGAGATGTGTCATTTTTACACTGATTCTTGGTTCACTGCCAATGGTTTAGCCGTTTGGTTTTCCACATGGCTTGTACATAACTGGTTCAATTTCCTTGCAGATGTTAAGGAGAAAAATTCAGAATCTGAAATGTCTACCTAGAATTCTGACTTAGTGGGGATGGCTAAGTGGGTGCACCAGAAATGTGGACAGCTGGGTAAAAAAGCCACTTACAGGTGGGCAGAGATTAGAGAGATGCACATTCCCCTAGATTTATTCATACAAATTGGAAACAGAATGGCCACACTTGTCAAAAGTGCAGTGAATGGAGGTTTGGTAAAGAAGGAGTCTGCCCCAGCCCTTCTGACAGTGCAAGGAAAGGGAAGCTGTGGTGCAGCAGATAAAAGCCTCAGTGCTAAGGTTTGGGTTGAATCCCCAAATGACCCTCCAGAGCCTGCAGAAATCATAACAAAGGGCCCCAAAAACATCCTGCTGATTATAAAACAAGGAAAGGAAGAGGAAGGGCACATTTCAGATGACAAATGTTATTTGCAAGAAAAGTCATACTTTTTTTTTTTGCAGATCCTACCACGTTTCGCCACTGACCATGAGTGTGCTGTGTGGTCTCCCTTCGGGTGTGTGCGTGTGGGGTGGGGGGGGGGACCGAACCCCCAACCTGAACCTGAATGATTAAAGTACAGACCCCATGGATCCATTTTGCGCAAATGGCGCCTTCAGTTCAAGATCAACTTGTTTGATTACATTCTTCCACTGGAACTAAGCAACCTTAACAGTTAACGGTCCATGTTTTTTCTAATGAAACTCTGACTTTCACTTACATTCCAGCAAACCTTTCAGGTGGACCGTGTACCTTTACATGAGTAGAACTCACGCTACATCAAATTGCTATTTTAGAGACACTGTTTTTCAGTCTTTTCTGTGTAGATGTATCTGATGTGAAAGGTTATGAGATCAATATGTTAATCCACTTCCATTGCTTTACAGTGATTGCTTGTATCATTCAAATCTGATTTGCTTATAATGTTTTTTTTTGTTGGTGTTGATGTTTTTGTTTTTGTTTGGAATAAGAGGTATGTAAACAAAAACTAATTGGTCATAGGGTGGAATGTGATGCTATTAATTGTGTTTGACCAATGACTTTGTGTTTCACCATTGCGCATATTAGTTGCTCAATGTTCACCAGTAGCACATTACATGTTGTATTCAGTTTAGCTGCCTATTGGCTTTAACATGGCATTAGCCATTACGTTCTGTATTCAGGTCAGCTGCCTATTGGCTTTGACATGGCATTAGACATTACATTCTGTATTCAGTTTAGCTGCCTATTGGCATTGACATGGTATTAGCCATTACATTCTGTATTCAGTTTAGCTGCCTATTGGCTTTGACATGACATTAGACATTACATTTGATATTTAGGTTAGCTGCCTATTGGCTTTAACGTGGGGTTAGACATTGTAGTTGAGACATTGCAGATGAGCTGTGTTTTTCCAAGCTGTGTTTTTCCATAACATAGACCAAGCTGTGTTCTTCACACCAGACTATAGCTGATAAGAGAGAGTACATTTGGTGTTTTCCTTTCTGCTCAGCCTTGGGAAGAGGAGAAGTCTAGGAGATCTGGCCAGTCTCCAAAGGCTTGCGTAGTTTTCCCGATTCTGAGAGGAGGGGGCACGTTTTGGGAACGATGGCTCTGGACAACGGCAGAGTTAGTTAGATTTGAATCTGCCTGACTTCAGACAGGAATGGAGACGTCAGTTGCCTGTCTCCCGTTTGGGTAGAAATCTCTTTCTCGCAGTTGACCGGAGTCATCAACTTGCAGACCCCAGAAAGATGAAGCTGAGCTATAGGCCCTACGGTGATGAATTTTGACTTTTATGCTTTGCTTTGAAGTTATGCCATAATATAATCACATGTATTTGCTGTGTACATTGCAACTGAGAAGTACTTTGATATATTTTGCTTTCATTTCTGCGACTACTTTTGAACGTGTGCTTCCAATCTACTAATTTCGTCTCTCAAGAACCTCGTGGAGAAATAATAATAATAATAAATGTCTTCTTTAAACTCAGAATTGCATTCCAGAGAGGTTCTGTAAGCTCGGTTATGAGATAAGAGCAGGAAAGCAGAACACTCCTTCCCCTGGGGCCAGAAGTCAGTGTCCCGGTGCCCACTCAGGGTACTCACAACTCATTTATTGCGTGGGGAGCCCCAGGGTCCCTCATGACCCCAGGTGGCTCCCTACATGGTGCAGAGGGAGCAGCTGGTTCTGCTTGCTCCCTGCAGACAGGAGCAATATCTGTTTCCCTGCTCGGAGGAGTGAGGGAAGGGTAAAAGAATTCTGCTTCCAAACAGTGGGAGCATTTTTTAAGCGGCAACAGATTTAAAAATGCTCCTACCGGGCAGGAGAAAACATCTGTGTTGGAGGGTGGGTCATTAGTAGTGTGGCCTGCACAAGTGATGGGTCCGCACTCCACCATCACTGGGAACCAACACCCGACTGTAGTGCTTGACTCTCATTGGGTAGCATTGCAGAGCAGTCCAACCCTCAGACAAGAGGGGTGGTTTGGGCCAGTAATCGCCATTCAGAAGCACACAAGAATAACATGCAATAAATGATTGTCCAGTCTGTGCTTTTTCTTTTACAAATATACACAGGCTGATGGAATTTCTTTTGCATGACATTGTGTAGTCATTCTTGTCTATCCTTAAGGGAGATATAAACCGACAACCTAAATGGCAGAACACTCACTTGTATTCCAATGCGATATTTGACTGTAACTTGGAGTGAGAGAACCTACCACTGGCAATAAAGCACATCTACTTTGATCACTAGTGGCTGTCAGTCTCATTACTCAAATAAGCATCAACAAGAACATGTATAGGCATGTTGGAATGACTTGTGGTGTTGATCTATGCAGTCTAGCCATACCCCTAAGGGGTGTTGGCAAAAATGCATCATATGTCACAATGAACATCCACATTACAATGATGCACAATTGACAAAGTCCCTAAAGGACATCCGTTGGTTGTTAAAAAAAATGTAATACCATCTTTCACCCCTATAGGGTGTCTTCACATTTGACCCGACACAAGTCATATCATTGACCACAATGCTGCAGCCATACATTGTGAATCACATTTAGCATAAATGGTAATATTTAAACCAGAGTCCCTAAAGAACTTCAGTACTGGAAAAACACCTGTAATTAACACCTTCTAATCCTAGAGGGTGTTCACCATTATAACAATCCTGTTGTTATCACCACTCAGGCCACAAGGACTGCCAACATGATCTTTGCCGCTAGAGGGTACAGTTCCACCAGCCTGAATAAAAAGTTCCAGCTGGGACTTGCTCGGGAGCAGATATTGAACCCTGGAGGGGTTATCATTTCCCAGTGCCACCCAACGTAGGGTGGGGACACAAAACATCCAGTTGGAGGGAGGCTGTGCTGCTTGTGCAGTTTCTCCTATCTATTTGCTTTTCGTTGGTGGTGACCCCCATCTTCCTCGAACTACCACAAGCTGAAAATGAGCATTTTTGGGGCCTAAAACATTGTGCCTCGCAAGGCATATGGGGCGCTCCCCACAGAGTGTGCATAATTTATTAGTGCCACTAAGGATGAGCCACGTTGATGCCATATAAGTTCACCACCTCAGGGGTGTCTGGTCTCACCCATTCCAGGTGAGTGCTTGGTTGTGTTAGCGGTGCAGAGAGCCCATCCTGTTGGCCGCTCCTGCTGGCTCCCCGCATGGCCAGTACCTTGCCGTGCTGCTGCGGGAACCGGCTTATCATTACGAGTCTGTCTGCTCCAGTGGGCAGACACGTCAGGTGTGGCAGTGCGGGTGGCAGGGGAGAGTACACTCCCCATGCCTTCTTGGCACCCTTGGGCCCCAATGATGGGGTCTTGGGCCCTTTCCTTACCCTTCCAGGGGGGTGTGATGGCAATTCCCACCTTTGTCTCTTTGCTAGGCCCAGTATGGGGTCCGGGGTCCCTTCCTCCATTTTCGTGGAGGGGCTCAATGACTTACCCTTCTTGTCTTCTTTGTGGGGCCCTGTGATGGAAACCGGGGCCCCTGCCACCATTATTGGTGGGGGTTCAATAGCATCCCCTGGCTTAACTTCTTTAGGGGGCCCCGGGATAGGGCCCAGGGGGCCCTGTAAGCCATCTTTGCAGGGGGCTTGATGATATCCCTCCGGCTCATCTTTTGGCACTGAGGCCCAGGGATGGGGTCCTGGGCCCCTCCCCCTCACTTTCGAGGGAGCACTCCCTCCACACAGCTTCTTCTCGCTGGCACGCGTGCTGTACTCTCTGGCTCCATTTGTCATGGGGCAGCCTCCGGGCCCTGGCCCATCCTGGAGGCACATTCACGGTGGGTGGCAGATCCACAAACGCTTCGTTGTTGGCTGGGAAAAAGTCACCAGACTTCAGAGTGATATCTCAGGCCCCGTTGGGCTGCTGTTGGCTCATTTTGCTACTGGTGGCTAGCCCTTGCCACATGGAGCACTCTGTTTAGACCTCCTGGACTGGAAGGTTCCCAAATTGGTAGTGAACCAGTATCACTGACTCCCTGCACCAGCCTTTTATCTGGGTGCCTTCTTTTCTTCTGGGCAGCACGCTCTTCTTGCGCCAGGTCCCAGCCTTTCCCCCAACTGGTTCTCCTGCGGTGTAAGGGGACCAGCTTACCTGGTTCTACAGTGTACCTCACTGGGTCTGGAGTCATTCAGGGGCAGAGTCCTTGCCCCAGTGGGCAGTCAGGAGGTTCTTCTTTCCAGTTGTCCATGATACCTGTCTCCAGAACAGTGATCTGCAGAGAAGCACAGCCGAGAGAGCACTCTCCTGTGCAAGAACTTTTAAGTGGGGGCAGAAGTGTCCAGCAGAGCTGTGCCTCTAGCCTATCCTGATGTGCCACATCACTTCTCCGTCCCCGTCCTAACCTTCCTACAGTCTTCTGGGATAGCTCAAAATGGTGACATTCAGGAGTTAGTTGCCACATGTGATCTGAGAGACTCAGCTCCTCCTCCCTGACATTCCTGCCAGGGCCCCTCCCAGAAATTCCTCCTCTCTGAGGGGCCTGGGCGAAGCCTGGTTCCTGGCATGGAATGACAACTGGCTGATTGATGCAAGGCCCTGATCCTGCCCCTGGACAGAGCAGTAATTGTCCTGAACCCAGAGCTGAGTCAGAGAAAGCTGATATTCTTAGATGACCCATAAGCTGTACAAACATGCTTTTGTAACATATTGCATTATTCTTTTAATACAGGTTTAAACACAGGTTACAGTGCACATTGGTGTGACTCTGGAGTCTAAGGACCCTAGGGAACTGGAGTTGCGTCCCAGGTCGCCTTTCACATCGACATATAATGGAGTGTCACTACAATCAAGACAGTAAGCACACTGACTATCCCTCACATGTGTACATCCTTTGCATAAGGCCTACTCCAAGTCACCACCAATTCTGCATGGTCCCTTCTGTGCCAGGCTACCTAAGCATACTTCTTGGGATGCACACTCCAGGAATCCTCTCCGTGCAGCCCGCATGTGCACACGTGATCACATTTAACCAGCCCACTTTTGATTGCGTTAAAACCGGACAATTTTTTTTATTTTGCCCCCAGAGGTTTCCCTCCAAGGTGACCCTGACAAGACCTATGGGGGCAGGGTAGTCCTGCTCCCTTATACTTTTTTCAAATGAAAATGTAGGACAGAGGACTACATCCCCTAGTCCTGTAATGGCTGATAGCAACATTTTCTTCATGAGGCTGGCAGCCAATCACAGTGGTGCTCCCTCCTGCAAAAGCATGTCTTCCGTGGGAGCAAATAGGCCAAAGATTAAAAAATACCCCTGGGCCAATCAGGAGGCCCTATTCTTTAAATTGGGTCTGAGGGGATCTCATGAGAGAACATCGAACCCCACTGTCCAAATACACAAATGTTTGAAGCCTTATAGCTCCAAAACTACTGATCAGATTTATAACAAAGCACAAAAAGCAAGCTTTCAGGACAAGATCTACCTTCCTGCCAATTTCGGTGTAGTTCTTTTCATCAGGTTTTGCAGTAGTGTTTCTCTATTGAAAGTCTATTGAAAATGAATGGGGTTGTGTGTTTTGAGACCTCCCTCCCTTTTTTCTCAGACCCTCCTTGACAGATAACCCCAAAACTTTCCAGGAAGGAGCTGCGGTGGATGAGCTTTTTTTGGGAAAGTTTTGTGAAGATGCATCAAACGGTGCCAAAGATATAAGCAATCCAAAAAGCGCCCTGTCTATGAAAAAGCAGACATAACCATAACTACCCAGTGGGTATACACACACACATACATATATATATATATATATATATATATTCATTAAAAAACAAAGGTTAGAGTGATGGTATAGTTAGGTATGGTAGTAATAATATCTTACTTTGCATTAAAAAAACTAAAAAATTCCCTGAAAAAGTCAAAGGTTAAAGGGATGTTATAATTAGGTGAAAATGTAAGTTAAAATATTTTGTTTTAAATAAATTAAACCACAGAAGTTCACCAGCTATAATTATCTCAAGTAACTATAACAGTGTTGTCCTCAATTATGTCATTTCGGGTGTTGTAGTCATGTTACCAATGATGTCATAGACCATCTCATTAGTGATGTAATATGTGAGCGTCATAAGCAGTGCATGGTGAGGGCAGTGAACTTTAGTTGCAATAGGGCACGAGCTATAGTGACAAAGTTTGTGACAAATCAATACAAAATAAAAATATTAGTGATGGTGCAAGATTTTAGCTATACAGTTTTATTAAGTTAAATTACAGTTTAATACAGCAATAACTGTAGGAAGTAGCAGTCATAGGTTTGCATTGTGTTTTTAAAGTTATTTTGCAGTCTTATTTTGTAGCACATTTATTTAAGTATTTTTTTCCTAGGTGGCAGAATGTTGAGCAACCAGGCAAAAATTTGCTAATAGTAACTTTACAATCATAAATTCAGTCATAGGACCCCTCTCGCTTGAGGGGGTGGATTCTCTTATGATTAATTATAGGTGTAAATCTCCACTTGAAGTTGGCGAATAGCAAAAAAGCGGAGACTGGCAGTAGGAGTAGGTCTGCACATACACAATTACCTTTGTGAATCAGGACTTCAAGAAGTCCCAACTCCCACCTCATTTCTCAACCTCACTGCTGTATTTGGAACATGTCCTTCATAAAACAAAACCAATGGTATTTCTTTCCAGCACAACAGGTAAAGACCAGTTTACAAGACCTCAGAACACTAAACCACAGAAAGAGAATGAGGATTTTCAATCTAGGTACATATGAGAATATAGGAATTTAAACCTGGGGCCAACTCCTGGTAGCTATGGCCACAGCAGAAAGACTTACATTAGGAAAATATGTCAAGCATTTAGCAACACTGACACAGACAAAGTCAAAATAAAACCCAGTAAAAATCCTACATTTCCAAATACTAAGAATATTATAATATGAAAATGACACCAAAATGACTAAAATGTAACAAGAGGGACAGGAGATATGAATTTCTAAAGTGTTAAGGAAAATTGCACAAAGAAAAAGTAAAGTGGTAATCAAAAATCACTGTTCAAGGCTGTCAGGGACCTACAGACAATTTCAGGTCAACTACGATGAAGCAGAGGTTGGATGCACTATGCTAGTTAGCAGGGTCAAAGTTTTTACCTTCCAACCTTGTTTTTTTATAGAAGTTTATATCCTCCTATCAGATCAACAACTCAATCTGACCTTACTTGTTCACACTGAGACTTCGCAGGGGCGATATGGATCCAACTCCTTATGCCATCCATTGCTTCCATTGCTTACAATTATCTCTCCACAAAGAAAACTTGGTCAGGAGTGGGGAACAGGGTCTGGTTGTTGGTGCTGCTCTGTACACTTTTCCGTTTGCTTGTTGTCGAACCTTAAACACAAGGAAGAATTTAGTATGTTGAAATGGTAATACCTACTCTTTCATCTTACCCACACTTTAGTCACAATAACTACCTGCATCAACTTGCTTGATTGTGGGGTATGGTTGCTCTGCATTGGTGTATAGAGGAAGACATCAGATGAGCTTCTCCTAAGTCTTCTGCTATTCTGTTTGTCAAACTTTGAGTAACTAAAAATTAAATGGTATTCTATTATTAAAAAAAACAAGATACTAAAGAAGATGAAAGTGACCGCTAAAAAAGCATTTCTGAAAGTAATTTTGTATTTTGGTGATGGTTCCAAACTATCAGATGGAGAAGTTGCTGGATGATTTTTTTAAACTTCTTTCAATTAATAACCTGTATGAGTGAATTGAAGGCCTAATCAAATGTTGCATTTTACATGTGCATTTTCCATTCTGAACTCTGCATGACCTGTACTTGCTTGACTTGTTCGATTTGCTAATGTTAACACATTCTAAACTGCTTTAGCTCAGCAGAAATGTTTCTATTGTGACTTTTGCATGGCTTCACATGATGCACACTTCCTATGCTAACATAGAAAGTTATATTCTTCTCTTTTTTGTAGCCAATTGACCTGAGTTGGAACCTCAAAACTTTCTAACTTCATCTTAAATTTGCTTCTTTATGAATAGGCTTCGGAGTGTGAAGATGTATGTGATAGGAGATGAATTAATGTGATCATATATAAAACTTAAATCATATGAGAAGATCTCTAATTGTTCCAGAGTAGTTAACGTTTCTACAAAAGGTATTTTGTAATTAGAGCTCTCTTTGTATCAACTTGCCATCTCAACAAAAAACTTTATTTTCTCCCGATGTTCTCATGATGTTCTTGTTTCCTCATTGGTTGTTTGCACAACTTATCTGAAACATTTGTTATACTGTTGTATCAGTCAGTCAAATAACGTTATTCGGTCGCAATTAGACCATGAAATTACAAAAAGAAATCAGAATATTTGTGAATTTAAAAAAAAATACATTAAAAAGCAGACGTTTATACATAATAATAAAATAGGCCATCAGAATATTTCATGACCAGACCGGTTTATGAGTGATTTCCCACCCATGACTGTTTATCCTGTGAAATTGACAAAACAAAACACGGGACAATCATCATCATCTTATAAAAAGAAAATGTTAAAACACAGTCTGTGATTACTTCAAACAATTATTTTAAACATACAAAGTTAAAACAGGCTAGACCTTCAAGCCCTGGTACCATATAACCTCCGTGATTTTAGAGAAGCCCTGATAAAATTCACGACACCATAGCAAACTTTGGGTGTGAAAGCAGATTGTCGTACCTCAAGCCATGATTATGCAACATAAAGTAGTGCATACGTTTAAAAATGGGCCAAAGAAAATAACCCAGAAGCACAGAATACAATTTGGAAAAAGAGTCTAAAGTGCATTGTTAATTGAATTGAAACACTATCACAGGGACATCGAGTACAGGTTGTATGTCTTGAGCCAGCTACTGGAAAAGCAACTAGGTAATGAAATAAAATAAGCCTCAACCTTGTCATATAAAACCTGTGTTGGGGGTTGGTTAGCCATATCAGGTATGTATTTACCCCTGAAGCTACATGAAATTCAACACTGAAACCATGTTAAGGGCCATTATAATGCACCCTTCTTTAGTGTAAGAAAAATACATTCTTTAAACTGGGGGCGGGTCTTATCAAGAAAATCAAAAATAGCATTCAGTTTGAGATTATAAAAAAGGCTTTTGACATATGCCAGACATAGGATGGTATGCCAACTATCCAAATTTAAGCAGTCTGCTAATACTAGACGGGAAGAATTGTCCATTGGGGTGCCACATATTTTTATCCATAACAAAAAAGAGCCATAGCCACAAAACCCTCAATAGAGTCCATGCTTAATTCAAGATGAAGAAAAAAACTTGCTATACTTTGTGGTAATGCTACCAAACGACAAATAAATTTACTCTCAACAGCTTGCATTCAGCCCGATGACGCACAGCCCCACACCCTGGCACTATACACCCCGAGTTAGAAACATTTGCTTCTGTACACCTGGACTAATTCCCTAATAGGTTTGCAATCCAGGCGGTTAGCAAATCTAAAGAGGGCGTCAGAGGCTCCCCCTATTTTAAGTGCTCGTTGGGTGATCTGCCTCTCCCGAGAGCCACAAGCAGGTCCCTCCTATAAAGAAAGGCCTTGGTTTTTGTTGATTTAAGGGCCACAGGTCATAATAAATGATTTCAGAAAATGTACCTTAAGTTTTAATTTAGACATAAAGGGGGTCATTACAACCCTGGCGGACGGTGTTAAAGCGGCGGTAAGACCGCCAACAGGCTGGCGGTCTTTTTTTTTTTATTATGACCATGGCGGTTACCGCCATGGTCATCCGCCGCTTTCCCGTTCCGCCCGCTGGACTGGAGACCTGGGTCTGCAGCCCGGCGGCCGTAACAATACCTCCGCCGGTATTGCGACCCGGCTTACCGCCGTGGATTTCCAGCTGTAGGTCCCGCCATGAAATCCATGGCGGTAAGCACTATCAGTGCCAGGGAATTCCTTCCCTGGCACTGATTGGGGTCTCCCCCACCCCCCACCCCCACCTGACTCCCTCCCCTACTCCCCCCACAACCCCTGCCACCCCCCAAAGGTGGCAGGGCCCCCCTCCCCACCCCGACTCCCAACATAACATTACTGACACACACCTGACACGCACGCAGGCACCACCAAATCACATACATGCACACACACCGACATACATGCCAACATCCACACACACACTCAGACACGTACACCCACATTCACACATTCACGCACACATCCATACAGACATACATACAGACAGACACGCACACATTTCCGAAACACGCATCACCCCCGCAAGCATACACGCACTCACACACCCCCCTACATACACAGACGCACACCCCCATGCATCCACACAACACACAACCCCCCCCACCCACCTCCCCTAACGGACGATCAACTTACCTGTTCCATAGTTCCTCCGGGAGGGGACGGGAGCCATGGGGGCAGCTCCGCCAACACCACACCGCCAACAGAACACCGCCGCGCAGAATCACAGGACGTGATTAGCTTGGCGGTGTTCTGTTGGCGTGGAGGTGGTGCAACCTCCACTTCCCCGCCGCCCACAAGTATGGCTGTTGGCGGCTCTCCGTCGGGAAAACGACGGAGGGCAGCCAACGGTCATAATACGCTGCGCGGCAAACCGCCACTACTGGCGGTCTTCCGCACGGCGGTCCCTCGGCGGTCTTCTTAAAAGACCGCCGAGGTTGTAATGACCACCAAAGTCATAAAACCCATTCAACAATTTTTGAAGTCCATTAGCAGTTAGTGCCAATAGGACGGCATCGTCTGCATAAAGAAGAACTGGGACCCCCTGTGTACCGACTCAGGAGATGTCTGGACTATATGATTCTAAAAAGGGACCGAAGGAATTAACATATAGTATAAACAAAAAAGGAGCTAAGATACAGCCCTGTCTCACTCCTCTGGATATCCCAATTGATTCCCTACAGTCACCAGAAAAGGTGTAGTGCACCTTGGTAGATGTGCCTGTATGCAGGCGTTGCACTGGTTCCACAAGAGAGCGATCAAACCCTGCCTGATCCATTAAAGCCTATAAAAGTTCCCGATCCACTAGGTTAAAGGCACAGGAGAGGTACATAAATGCCATGTGAAGCACACCTTTCCTGGCTTTGATGTATTTCCCCCACATAAGGGTCAAATTTAATGTCTGCTCCACTGACTCTAAATTTGATCTAAAACCATATTGAAACGGCGAAAAGAAGGCAGAAGATGCAGCCCAGGTCTCTAGTTTGTCTAAAATTACCCGCCCAAAGATCTTCACTGTGGAATCTAATAAGGAGGTCGGGCGATAGCACATAGGCAGACTCCGGTCGCCTGTTGTATCACTGTATTTCATATGAAAGTGTCCCATGGAAAGAACTGTAGGAACCCTTAGAGATTAGAGCGTTGAGAAGCCTCAGATCATTATCTCTCTCTTTCACAGGCTGACATACTTAATGGCGAGAGTGACTCACAGATGCATGTTTCTTTTTGCTATTTTATATTTCATTGCTTGATATTCTCTAACTCAGATGAATTTCCTTGAATGCTCTTCTACGAGAAACTCTTCAGGAGTTACTCTACTCCAATGTACTTTCCTGACTTAGAACTATATAATAGGGATCAGACTTATGAAACACACTTTATGCTATGCAACTTATGTTTGATTAATAAAGTGATCTAAGAACTATTGATTAAAAAAACCTTAAAATCTAACTATAACTCTCGTTATTGACTCCCGGTAACTAATACATTTTTATTGATGTTTGAGTTGCAGTTTATTATTTCACCCACTTATTTCAAAGGTCCCCTACTGGGTCTTCTAAGAGTTGCAGAGAATAATAAAATTTAGGAAACTCTCCGCTCCCACAATCATTTCCATGTATTTCTTTCAACAATATTCAACACCACTACATATAAGCTGGTGCAATTACAACTCACTTCTTATGGCACATTCAACATTACCATGTTTGTGTTCTATGCCCACTGATGATTATTAGAGTCCTTAATCTTCATTGTACCTTTCAACTGGTCTAATAATTCAGGACATGATTTCCTAGTCAATTATTCTGTGAGATTCTGAGCATGCCAACTCGCTGAAGGTTCTGTGTTTTAAGTATTACATTCTCGAAGCAGTCCTGGTTGGTGATTGGCAGAGCTGTGCAAAAAAATGCAAACAAATGTTAAACAATACCTGAGTGGTGATTCCTGGTGATGCTTCAAAGCTTACTGCTTTGTTTCTTTTTTCTTTGCAGGTTTTTCAAGTGCTGGGCTGTGGTCGATCAGCTGACAGGTGATCACCACTGAAGAACTGGTGCAAGCTTTTGGTATAGATGAAGACCGTTGTCACAGGAATTGAGTTAAGTGAGCAAATTGAGAACTTGCTTCTCCAAAGGTCTTGAGGCAAAGCATGGGCTGGAGAGTTGGCGTAGTTTATTTACTAATTGTGCCTGTCATGGCCACTGAGATTTTCCAAAATCTTGTGACATCTCGGCAGATTCAGCTGTGGGACACAAAGCATGACTTCAAGATAGTACTCCTTTTTTTAGAAGGGCGCACCAAGCTTTTACAAGTGAAAATCTCCGCATGCAGGCAAACACAACTCCCAGAGATGTCCAAGGCTTCATGCAACAACATTGTCGTTTTGGCTCTCATTATACTAAATGAGACTGCTGGATTTAGGCAGCCACATCACAAGGCTGTGGGGAGCTAAGTCCAATTCCACATGGTGTGACAACTGTTGACCTAAATTTCCGGCCAGCTAACAGTACCTCACCAGCACCTGGAAGGGGCAGTGATTTGTTGTAGCCGTGTGCATGACATTCTGATTTCTCAGGGAAATTGTGGTATAACAGATCTCATCCTTTTCTCTCAGTTACATTCGTCTCACACATGCAAAGACAAACAGAAGCAGGAATCAGTTCAATATAGTTGATTGAATGAACTGTGTTCTAGATACAAATGGCTTGTACTGCAATGATTAGGATGATAAAACATAATAACAGCAACGCCGTGACAAAGAAAATAAAACATAAGAAAAGTCCCACCATAGTCTCAATGCTCAGTTTTAGAATTCCTACCTACACCACTAAAGCACTACTAGAGCACAGCAGTGTTAGCCCTAATATGATCCCCAGGAAGACACCATCCCCCATACCTGGATATGGTAGTAGCGAAGAGGGCTGTTGGTCTACTAAGGGTCCTCTCTCATGTTGGCAGATAAGAAGTCAAATCTGAGTAGACAGGTGCAATGAAGCAACAGCATGCAGTGGCAATTTTCTGGCTGGAACTCTCCCTCCAAAGTGTTCTGAGACAACTGCCCTAACTTAAGAACACATATGTTTCTTGTGAAGTGGCAAAGATTGTGGTGTCCACTTTGTACTGACAACAATACCAGCTACAACCTTTAGAAAAGTACAGAACACGAATGTCAGACTAGTAAGAATGACAACAGTTCCTAGGATAAGAGTGCGTGAAATAAAGGAAATAAAACATCACAGCAGAATATAGTTTCTGGTCTGAAAATAAAATGAATAAAATAAATTGTTATTAGGCTAAATGGCACAAGCTGCAGGACTATGGATAAAATAACATGCCCATAAAAAGCTGCTAAAATAACCTCACAACAACATAAGGTGCAAGTAACAAATAAAATGAAATGAAAAACAAGCCAAACATGAACGTAGAACAATGTTATTCAACTTTGGAAGATAATGGGCACTGCTTGTTAAAACCAGAACTATAAGACCGAGGACCATGACAGTTCCAACAGGGCAAGGTTGAAGACTGTATCTGACAACATCTTTTAAAAGCTGGATATATGCTATATGAGGTCCAGCTGAAGCCAATGGTTTTGGTGGGATAATTCAAATTTCTCAGGTGCCTAAGTCTTTTCGTCGGGTACATACTTTTTTGCACCTTCACCAGGTCAAGTGTTCTACTTTAAGAATAAGGGCCTGATTTAGATATTGGCAGATGAGTTATCCCATCACAATGGTGATGGATATCCCGTCCGCTGATATTTAAATCCCAATCAGTACAATGGGATTTCGTTTTCAGCAGATGGGATCTCTGTCACCGTTGTGAAGGGGTAACCGGTCTGCCAATATCTAAATCAGGCTCTTAGGCCCTCATTCCAACCCTGGCGGTCTCTGGCCGCCAGGGCGGAGGGCAGCGGAAGCACCGCCAACAGGCTGGCGGTGCTTCCTGGGCTATTCTGACCGTGGCGGTAAAGCCGTGGTCAGAAAAGGGGAACCGGCGGTTTCCCGCCGGTTTTCCCCTGGCCCAGGGAATCCTCCATGGCGGCGCTGCTTGCAGCGCCGCCATGGGGATTCCGACCCCCTTCCCGCCAGCCTGTTTCTGGCGGTTTACACCGCCAGAACCAGGATGGCGGGAACGGGTGTCGTTGGGTCCCTGGGGGCCCCTGCAAGTGCCCCATACAGATTTTCACTGTCTGCTTTGCAGACAGTGAAAATCGCGACGGGTGCCACTGCACCCGTCGCACCCCTGCAACTCCGCCGGCTCCATTCGGAGCTGGCTTCCTCGTTGCAGGGGCTTTCCCGCTGGGCCGGCGGGCGGCCTTTTGGCGGTCGCCCGCCGGCCCAGCGGGAAAGCCAGAATGGCCGCTGCGGTCTCCTGACCGCGGAGCGGCCATTCGCCGGTAACCGCATGGCGGGCGGCGACCGCCGCCCGCCGCAGTCAGAATGACCGCCTTAGTCTTTATTTTTGAAGCTCCAATTCTTCCATTGGAGCAACCTTGATGCTGTATCTGACGCAGTTGCTCTGAAATCGGGCACCTCTCCCTTGAGGTCTAGTTGAAGCTCAAGAGGTATTGGAAATATAAAAGTTCTCTAAGACCCAATTTTGCAGACTTTCTGGGGCAGTCATCCTTAACTACATCTAAGGCTCCCAGGACCTCAGGCACAGCATTTAGATGCCAGGACACACTCAAGTAGACGCAGCCAGCAAGGTACGGTCCAGTTCAACTTGCCACTGGTCCACTGTTCAGTCCAGGAAAAAGGCCTCTTTCAGCTTGTTATGTAGCCATAAGCCTCCTAGAGTTCACTTCTTAATCATGGGTGCAGCCCTTCGGTTCGCCACACAGGCAATAGACAGCAAGCCCAGCCCTCTTCTGTTCTGCCACAGGTCCAGAAAGTACTCAGAGGATCTGGGGTAAAGTACTTTTGTTCAACGCACTAGCCAGTGGATAGTGGGCGACTCTTGGACACTCCCTGACTAATGGGGAAAAATTCCCACAGGCAAACCTTCCCACTTTGGCAGCACATCCTGTTTGCCTCACTGCACACTTTCCCATAGTGCACCATTTTCAGTAAAATCCAAACTCTTCCGGCCCCTGGAGGGAGCTTGTAGCACACATATGGCTGTTTTTAAAGTAATGAACAGTCAACTCCCTCTCAACCACCCCAAACCTTTTCTGGTGCCAGATTCCTCCTCCCCTCAGACTAGTCAGAAGGTTAAAGTTTGTTTTGGAATAAAAAAAATCTTCTCTAGAACTTCCTTGTCACTAAACTATAAAAGAACAAGTCTCCCTCTGGTCCCTTTTTAGTTAGTCAGGTTCCTAGACCCTGGTAAACTGCCCTCTTTGGGTTAAGTTGAGTCACATTTCTCTTTATGTCAGCCTTACAGAACAAAAGCGTCTCTGCTCTGACAGCGGTATTTCACACCAAATTAAAGCATTACCTGAGAGGCCAGTTGCAGACAGTTTATTGCTAATTAGCCAGCATGGAAAATATAACTTTCTATAGTTAATTTTCCAGTATATTTACCAAACATCCAACCTCACCATTGAATTTGTTTTTTTATTAACTATTAAAAAACAATGATAGAACCTTCTCGGTGGTTTATTCACAAGAAGAGATGCAGGCTCAACACATTAATTTTAGTTTAGGTTTTCCTCATAGAATCAGCTACAGCCCAAACAGTGAAACTAGTTTCCGAAGGCTAGTCTCTCTACAAAACATTACAGGGGTTATTACAACTTTGGAGGAGGTGTTAATCCGTCCCAAAAGTGACGGTAAAGCGACGGATATACCACCAGCCGTATTACGAGTCCATTATGTCCTATGGAACTCGTAATACGTCTGGTGGTATATCCGTCACTTTTGGGACGGATTAACACCTCCTCCAAAGTTGTAATAACCCCCTACATTTTAACATATCCCACATTTAAATACCAGACACTCTTCTTTGTAAGCATAAGGGTTGCCTTATTTATTTAACAGTTAAAAGTAGGGTGTCCCTTTTATCAAAGGTATATTTTGACAGGTCTGCCTTTAAGATTAAAAGCTGTAGGAGTCAGGCTACACTTGGCTTCAAGCCATGTTTTCCTTATCAGCATAGTAAAATGGCTTAATAGGTGCTGCAGTTCACAGTTGACATTTACCTTTCTGTGCCCCTGGTGTATTTTCTTAAAACCCTATATTATGTCCTTACTGGGAGGTAACATTTGACAATTAGCAATTTTAGCATGTTTAGGGGGTCAGAGCACTTTCAGCGGGACCCGGACAGCAGCACCTCAATGCACGGAGTTAAAAAACCTGCAGCATCAGTTCACAAAAATGGGGTGCGACTATCCAAAAGAGGCCCTTTCTCACATATATTACATTTTCTGTGTTTTAAAATCAGCATTTTTCAGGTGTAGCGTTTTTTACTGCCTTGGTACATCCATAGGCCTGGACGGTGTTACAGAAGGCTGTATAAATAGATGAATACATAAAATCAATATTTACGTTTAATGTTGGTAGGAAGGAAAGGAGAAAAAAAGTTCCATCCGATTCTTACTAAGGCCTAACTGCTTAATCCTCAGAAAAGGAACCATTGAGGTTGCATGTGAATCACAAAGACACAAATTACACATGGAAGATCATTTTTTCCTTTGTTGCCCTTTTTAGATACAAAAATGTGATTACTTTTACAACCGATTAGCTCCTTGCTCATAAATATGCGAAGTCCTCACCTCATTCAGCTAATAGGAGCACAATTCTTCCCCGGGCTAAAAAGCCTCTTATTTCCTATCATTAGCATCCTATTTCCCCTTGTGAACAAGAAGTTATTTTTGATGCAGAGCATGCTGAAAATAGCTGTTGTGGCATAGACATATAATTGATTTTGTCTATGGGTTTTTTAAGATAATTGCAGAGAGCAAAGCATTTGGCTTTATTTTTGCTTGCATACTTTCTTCCGGGTAATTATTAAAACCTGGCATTCAGATGATATTTAGCGAAGTGATACATTTTGCCCAGAAACGAGTACTGTGATGAGAATTTCCCTTGTGTGATATCATTATTTTTTGTTTCTTTTATTGCAGATTTATGTGGCCATGGGAGCGAAAGTAGTCATTTTAGCACTTAACTCCCGGGGTTAAAAGGAAGAGCAGTACAAGAAATACCTAGTGGAGATGCTGTGCGCTAGAGGCTCAGAAATTAACACCATAACAAATAACAGTGTTGACATTTCAGGCCAGTCAGTACTTCTACCTTTAAAAAGAAACATAGGGGGTCATTACGACCTCGGCGGTCTTTTTGCAAGACCGCCGAGGGACCGCCGTGCGGAAGACCGCCTGTGCAGGCGGTTTGCCGCTCGGCGAATTATGACTGTTGACTGCTCTCCATTGTTATTCCGACGGAGAGCCGCCAACAGCCATACTTGCGGGCGGCGGGGAAGTGGAGGTTGCTCGACCGCCACACCAACAGAACACCGCCCAGCGAATCACGTCCTGTGATTCGCCGTGGCGCTGTTCTGTTGACGGTGTGGTGTCGGCGGAGCTGCCCCCATGGCTCCCATCCCCTCCTGGAGGATCGACGGACCAGGTAAGTCGATCGTCCGTTAGGGGAGGGGGGTGGGGGGGTGTTGTGTGCGTGCATGGGGGTGTGCGTGTGTGTATGTAGAGGGGGTGTGTGAGTGCGTGTATGCTTGCGGGGGTGTTGTGTTTATGGGAATGAGTGCGTGTATGGCTGTGGGTATGTCTGTATGGATGTGTGCGTGTATGTTTGTGGGTATGCATGTCTGACTGTGTGTGTGGATGTAGGCATGTATGTCGGGGTGTGTGCGTGTGTGTGTTGGTGGTGCCTGCATGTGTGTCGGGTGTGTGTGAGTAATGTTATGTCGGGGGTAGAGGTGGGGAGGGGGGCCCTGCCACCTTTGGGGGGTGGCAGGGGTGGTGGGTGGTGTAGGGGAGGGAGTCGGGGTGGGGGTGGGGGGTGGGGTTAGAGACCCCTATCAGTGCCAGGGAAGGAATTCCCTGGCACTTATAGTGCTTACCGCCATGGATTTCATGGCGGTTGAAACCACTAGAAATCCACAGCAGTAAGCCGGGTCCAAATACCGCCGGCGGTATACTGACGGCCGCCATGGCTGGAGACCCAGGTCTCCAGCCCGGCGGTCGGCTCCGCCCTGGCGGGCAGGACGGAGAACCGGTGGTTGACCATGGCGGTAACCGCCATGGTCATAATACACCAAGGTAAGACCGCTAGCCTGTTGGCGGTTTTACCGCCGGTTCTCCGCCATCCGCCAGGGTTGTAATAACCCCCATAATTTATTGCACACAAAACTACATACCAAGCACAAATTAACAAACGTATACACATTGGCCAGTGGAAACACAATGAAGAAAGGTCAAACAGAGGAAGTAACCCTCTAAATACAGCCAAGGCACCTTATCCTGGAGGCACCTTTAACGCTTTGAGTACCATCAGGCCTTATTCTCTATACATAAAACCCACCTAATGTGCCTAGTACAGCTACAAGAGGGGTGCATTAATAAAACATTAGGCCTTCTGGCTTTGTCTAGGTGTTACTATATAATTCTATAGCTAAACATAAACTCTCAATTAAAATTCCAACCATGCAAAACAGTTCAGATGATACAATGAATGTAACTTTCATTTGTAATACAGCATGCTTGCAATAATAAAATTTAAAGCAATGAACATTTCATTCATCAGTCTTATTTCTATTTTAAAACAGGTCCAGAGAAGCCTAACAGAACCCTCTCCTTCAGGGTCCCTGGCAAGTCCACCCTCTACTACTCCCCAAATGTAGAGGGGACACCAGTGCCAATGTCTCTGTAGAAAGAGTACAGCAAAGACATATGAGCTCAGTGTCTTTCTGCTTCAAATAGAGGGTAAAACATGCGTTTGTCCATCCTTTTTCTTCTGTGTTTCTGTCTGTAGGAAAGTACCATCTTGCCTGGCATGTTACCCCCATTTTTCACTGTATATATGTTGTTTTAGTTGTATGTGTCACTGGGACCCTGCTAGTCAGGGCCCCAGTGCTCATAAGTGTGCCTGAATGTGTTACCTGTGTTATGACTAACTGTCTCACTGAGGCTCTGCTAATCAGAACCTCAGTGGTTATGCTCTCTCATTTCTTTCAAATTGTCACTAACAGGCTAGTGACCAATTTTACCAATTTACATTGGCTTACTGGAACACCCTTATAATTCCCTAGTATATGGTACTGAGGTACCCAGGGTATTGGGGTTCCAGGAGATCCCTATGGGCTGCAGCATTTCTTTTGCCACCCATAGGGAGCTCTGACAATTCTTACACAGGCCTGCCACTGCAGCCTGAGTGAAATAACGTCCACGTTATTTCACAGCCATTTTACACTGCACTTAAGTAACTTATAAGTCACCTATATGTCTAACCTTTACCTGGTAAAGGTTGGGTGCTAAGTTACTTAGTGTGAGGGCAACCTGGCACTAGCCAAGGTGCCCCCACATTGTTCAGGGACAATTCCCCGGACTTTGTGAGTGCGGGGACACCATTACACGCGTGCACTACATATAGGTCACTACCTATATGTAGCTTCACAATGGTAACTCCGAATATGGCCATGTAATATGTCTATGATCATGGAATTGCCCCCTCTATGCCATCCTGGAATAGTTGGCCCAATCCCATGATCCCAGTGGTCTGTAGCACAGACTCTGGTACTGCCAAACTGCCTTTCCCGGGGTTTCACTGCAGCTGCTGCTGCTGCTGCCAACCCCTCAGACAGGCTTCTGCCCTCCATGGGTCCAGCCAGGCCTGGCCCAGGATGGCAGAACAAAGGACTTCCTCTGAGAGAGGGTGTTACACCCTCTCCCTTTGGAAAATGGTGTGAAGGCAGGGAAGGAGTAGCCTCCCCCAGCCTCTGGAAATGCTTTCATGGGCACACATGGTGCCCATTTCTGCATAAGCCAGTCTACACCGGTTCAGGGACCCCTTAGCCCTGCTCTGGCGCGAAACTGGACAAAGGAAAGGGGAGTGACCACTCCCCTGACCTGTACCTCCCCTGGGAGGTGCCCAGAGCTCCTCCAGTGTGCTCCAGACCTCTGCCATCTTGGAAACAGAGGTGCTGCTGGCACACTGGACTGCTCTGAGTGGCCAGTGCCAGCAGGTGACGTCAGAGACTCCTTTTGATAGGCTCCTTCAGGTGTTGCTAGCCTATCTTCTCTCCTAAGTAGCCAAACCCTCTTTTCTGGCTATTTAGGGTCTCTGTCTTTGGGGATTCTTTAGATAACGAATGCAAGAGCTCATCCGAGTTCCTCTGCATCTCTCTCTTCACCTTCTGCCAAGGAATCGACTGCTGACCGCGCTGGAAGCCTGCAAAACTGCAACATAGTAGCGAAGACGACTACTGCAACTCTGTAACGCTGATCCTGCCGCCTTCTCGACTGTTTTCCTGGTGGTGCATGCTGTGGGGGTAGTCTGCCTCCTCTCTGCACTAGAAGCTCTGAAGAAATCTCCCGTGGGTCGACGGAATCGTCCCCCTGCAACCGCAGGCACCAAAGAACTGCATCACCGGTACCTTGGGTCTCCTGTCAGCACGACGAGCGAGGTCCCTTGAATCCAGCAACTCTGTCCAAGTGACTCCCACAGTCCAGTGACTCTTCAGTCCAAGTTTGGTGGAGGTAAGTCCTTGCCTCCCCATGCCAGACTGCATTGCTGGGACCTGCGACTTTTGCAGCTACTCCGGCCTCCGTGCACTTTCGGCAGAAATCCTTTGTGTACAGTCCAGCCTGGGTCCACGGCACTCTAACCTGCCTTGCACGACCTCCTAAGTTGTTCTCCAGCGACGTGGGACTCCTTTGTGCAACTTCGGGTGAGCACCGTTTCACTCCACTTTGTAGTGCCTGTTCCAGCACTTCTGCAGGAGCTGCCTGCTTTTGAGAGGGCTCCTTGTCTTGCTCGACGCCCCCTCTGTCCCCAGACGCAATTGGCGACATGCTGGTCCCTCCTGGGCCACAGCAGCATCCAAAAACTCTAACTGCACGATTTGCAGCTAGCAAGGCTTGTTGGCGGTCTTTATTCAGAAAAACACTTCTGCACGACACTCCACGGTGTGAGGGATCCGTCCTCCAAAGGGGAAGTTCCTAGCCCTTGTCGTTCCTGCAGAATCTTCAGCTTCTACTGTCCAGTAGCAGCTTCTTTGCACCCACAGCTGGCATTTCCTGGGCATCTGCCCATCTCCGACTTGCTTGTGACTTTTGGACTTGGTCCCCTTGTTCCAAAGGTACCCTCGTTTGGAAATCCATCGTTGTTGCATTGCTGATTTGTGTCTTTCCTGCAGAATTCCCCTATCACGACTTCTATATCCCTTGGGGAACTTTAGTGCACTTTGCACTCACTTTTCAGGGTCTTGGGGTGGGCTATTTTTCTAACCCTAACTGTTTTCTTACAGTCCCAGCGACCCTCTACAAGGTCACATAGGTTTGGGGTCCATTCGTGGTTCCTATTCCACTTTTGGAGTATATGGTTTGTGTTGCCCCTATCCCTATGTGTCCCCATTGCATCCTATTGTAACTATACATTGTTTGCACTGTTTTCTAATACTATTACTGCATATTTTGGTATTGTGTACATATATCTTGTGTATATATGCTATCCTCATACTGAGGGTACTCACTGAGATACTTTTGGCATATTGTCATAAAAATAAAGTACCTTTATTTTTAGTATATCTGTGTATTGTGTTTTCTTATGATATTGTGCATATGACACTAGTGGTACTGTAGGAGCTTCACTCGTCTCCTAGTTCAGCCTAAGCTGCTCTGCTAAGCTACCATTATCTATCAGCCTATGCTGCTAGACACCCTATACACTAATAAGGGATAACTGGGCCTGGTGCAAGGTGCAAGTACCCCTAGGTACTCACTACAAGCCAGTCCAGCCAGTCCAGCCTCCTACATTGGTTGTGCAGCGGTGGGATAAGTGCTTTGAGACTACTTACCACTCTTGTCATTGTACTTTTCATAAGAGAAAAATATACAAAACAAGTTCAGTGTATGTACACCTAACCAAAAAGTTTTGCATTTCTTTTCTCACCTCTTTTCTAAAGTGCTGAAAAGTACCTCTAAACTTTCTAAAAAGTTCTTAAAAGTTAAAAAAGTTTTTTTTCTGTCTTTCTAAAAGTTCTGAAAACTTTTTTCTCTTTTTCTATCACTTAAACTCTTTCTAAAAATGTCTGGCACAGGCCAAAATGTTTATCTGTCCAAACTTGCATATCACCACCTTAGCTGGAAAGGAGCAAGGAGTCTCTGTGTAGAAAGAGGTTTGAGTGTAGGGAAGAATCCTTCCTTGGAATTATTGCTTAACATGCTTAGAGAACAAGATAAGGCCACAAGGGCCCCATCTGTTGAAAAAGTAGCTAATGGTTCCCAATCTGATCCTAGGAAAAGATTCAGGAAAGAAACTTCCTAGCCTGCCCAATACTAGACAGTCTAGCATAGTTGGTACTGAGGTTGAGTCACACCATACAGATAGTGTTGTCTCACATCATAGCAAGAGCATTCATTCTCACCACAGTAGAACTGATGTTTCTGTTAACCAAGCTGTTAGGATGCCTTCTGTAAGGGACAGGTCTCCTTCTGTCCATTCTCACCACACTTCTGTGTCAAGGAATGTCCCTCCCACCCACCCTGATGACAGATTGTTAGAAAGGGAGCTCAATAGATTGAGAGTGGAACAAACCAGACTGAAGCTCAAGAAGCAACAGCTGGATTTGGATAGACAGTCCTTAGAAGTAGAGAAGGAGAGACAGAAACTGGGTTTAGAAACCCATGGTGGCAGCAGCAGTATTCCCAATAGTCATCCTGCAAATGAGCATGATTCTAGGAATCTGCACAAGATAGTTCCCCCTTATAAGGAGGGGGATGACATTAACAAGTGGTTTGCTGCACTTGAGAGGGCCTGTGTTGTACAGGATGTCCCTCAAAGGCAGTGGGCTGCTATCCTATGGCTATCATTTAGTGGAAAGGGTAGGGATAGGCTCCTTACTGTGAAAGAAAGTGATGCCAATAATTTTACAGTTCTTAAGAATGCACTCCTGGGTGGTTATGGCTTAACCACTGAACAATACAGGATAAAGTTAAGAGAGACCAAAAAGGAGTCTTCACAAGACTGGGTTGATTTCATTGACCATTCAGTGAATGCCTTGGAGGGGTGGTTACATGGCAGTAAAGTTACTGATTATGACAGCCTGTATAACTTGATCCTGAGAGAGCATATTCTTAATAATTGTGTGTCTGATTTGTTGCACCAGTACTTGGTGGACTCTGATCTGACCTCTCCCCAAGAATTGGAAAAGAAGGCAGACAAATGGGTCAGAACAAGGATGAACAGAAAAGTTCATACAGGGGGTGACAAAGATGGCAACAAGAAGAAGGATGGTAAGTCTTCTGACAATGGTGGGGACAAATCTAAAAATGAGTCTTCATCAGGCCCGCAAAAACACTCTGGTGGGGGTGGTGGGCCCAAATCCTCTTCTAATCAAAACAAAGAAAAGAAACCATGGTGCTATTTATGTAAAATAAAAGGCCATTGGACAACAGATCCCAGTTGTCCAAAGAAAAGCACCAAGCCTCCTACCACTACAACCCCTACTGCTACACCTAGTGTCCCTACTAATAGCAGTGGTGGTGGGAGCAAACCTACTAATAGCCAATCCAAGGGAGTAGCTGGGCTCACTTTTGGTAACTTAGTTGGGGTTGGTCTGATTAGGGAGACCACAGAGGCTGTGTTAGTCTCTGAGGGGGCTATTGATTTAGCCACCTTGGTTGCTTGTCCCCTTAACATGGATAAGTACAAGCAACTACCCCTAATAAATGGTGTTGAGGTTCAGGCCTACAGGGACACTGGTGCCAGTGTGACTATGGTCATAGAGAAACTGGTCCACCCTGAACAACACCTACTTGGTCACCAGTACCAAGTAACCGATGCTCACAACAACACACTTAGCCACCCCATGGCTGTTGTAAATCTCAACTGGGGGGGGGGTTACTGGTCCAAAGAAAGTTGTGGTAGCCTCAGATTTACCTGTAGACTGTCTACTAGGAAATGATTTGGAGACATCAGCTTGGTCAGATGTGGAGTTGGAGGCCCATGCAGCAATGCTGGGCATCCCAGGGCATATTTTTGCTTTAACAAGGGCTCAGGCCAAAAAGCAAAAAGGACAGGGTGACTTGGATCCTGGAACAATGGACCAAGTGCTCCCTAAAGCTAGGGCTAGTAGAAGTAAAGCACTTCCTACTATCCCTCCCTCTACAGTGGATTCTACTTCTGAGGAAGAAGAATTTCCACCCTGTGCAGAACCTACACCAGAGGAGCTGGAAGCAGACACTGCTGAGCTTTTGGGTGAAGGGGGGCCTGCCAGGGAGGAGCTGAGTGTGGCACAGCATACCTGTCCCACACTAGAGGTCTAAGACAGCAAGCTGCCAAACAAGCTAATGGGGATGTCAGTGAATCTCACAGAGTTTACTGGGAGGACAACCTCTTGTACACTGAAGCAAGGGATCCTAAACCTGGAACTGCCAGGAGGTTAGTGATTCCTCAGGAGTACAGAAAGTTCCTCCTAACTCTAGCCCACGACCTTCCCCTAGCTGGGCATCTGGGACAAATGAAAACTTGGGACAGGCTTGTTCCCTTGTTTCATTGGCCTAGAATGTCTGAGGACACAAAATAATTTTGTAAGTCCTGTGAAACCTGTCAAGCCAGTGGCAAGACAGGTGGCACCCCAAAGGCACCCCTTATTCCACTGCCTGTGGTTGGGGTTTCCTTTGAAAGGGTAGGGGTTGACATAGTTGGCCCCCTTGACCCTCCTACTGCTTCAGGCAATAGGTTTATCTTGGTGGTAGTGGACCATGCCACAAGATATCCTGAAGCAATTCCTTTAAGGACCACTACAGCACCTGCAGTGGCAAAGGCCCTCCTGGGAATATTTTCCAGGGTGGGCTTCCCAAAGGAAGTAGTATCAGACAGGGGAAGCAATTTCATGTCTGCTTACTTAAAGGCCATGTGGAAGGAGTGTGGTGTGACTTACAAGTTCACTACACCCTATCATCCACAAACAAATGGACTGATGGAGAGATTTAACAAAACTCTCAAAGGCATGATTATGGGACTCCCTGACAAACTCCGCAGGAGATGGGATATCCTTTTACCATGCCTCCTTTTTGCCTACAGGGAGGTACCCCAGAAAGGAGTGGGCTTCAGCCCCTTTGAACTCCTCTTTGGACACCCTGTTAGGGGTCCACTAACACTTGTCAAGGAGGGTTGGGAACAACCTTTAAAAGCTCCAAAGCAAGATATTGTGGATTATGTACTTGGCCTCAGGTCAAGGATGGCTGAGTATATGAAAAAGGCCAGTAAAAACATTCAGGCCAGCCAAGAGCTGTGGTACTGAAAATTCTGGACCCGTGTTATAAACGTATTCGTATCACAACGATTTTGGTATCAGCAGACCGGGAATGATTAGAATAGTATGCACAAGCATTGTATTCATATTCGGGTAACGAAATCACCCGAATATCAGAGTTTCCGTCTTGAACCCTCGTGTTCCATTTAAACGACAGCCATTTATTGATTGCCCTCACATAGGCCAATGTCTAATGCTGAAAACGAGTCTGAAGGACACGTACACCTTTGCTGACTCCTCTGTGACCTGGGCAAGCTGACTCCACTGCCTGAAGCCAAACCTGTTCGGCCAGTTTCTTTTCCAGTGGCCGAATGAGATTAGTATCAAGGCACAACACATCATAAACCTTTCATCACACACAAACCATGCCTAATCTTACACACACCTGTCCCTGTTTCTTTCTTTATGACTTGCTTTACAAGGAGGAGGTGCCCGTTTATATTGGGGGTCCGTCGATATCTGATGAAAGTACTAAGCCTTTCCCGGTAATTGATTGAGGGCTGGGCAAACTGAAATATGGGCTTGTCATCATAAACCTGCTATTACTTTGTAGTGAAAATATGTGAATGGTCAACTGTAAAATAAGGAATGTTTGCCTAAAGCATAATATTTTGTAAATAAGAGAAGGTTAGCTTTGCAAAGGAAGCAGTCTCCTGAGAATATACACCGTGTTGTACTTCTAGGATACCTGTTACTGGCTGCAGCCAATAAACAAGATCTTTGACTTCACCAAGAAGACTCTGTGTTTCTGTAGTCTGAAACAGGAAGGACTCGAAGTCTTAGGGTGTGTTCCCTGGCACCGCTGGTTTCTGAAAAACCCAGTACTTCAGTTGGCGCCCAACGTGGGGCGATTTCAGCGGTACCAGGTCAAGCCAGAGGTTCGTGAGGAGCTTCGTGTGAAAATTCTGGAGGAAGGCTGCCACTTCACCAACCCCTGTATGTCGATGTGGTCCGAAAGTCTTTGCTGCGAGGTTACCCGCTTTCCGACGGCTACGAAGGACTGCTGCCCTGACTATCGCCCTGTTTTGGACCCTTGATGATTTGGTAGAGCGAAACGATAAACGAGTCTTCTGGTGACGTCATCGATACCTCAGTTAATTATAAGTGGAGCGTCTCCCAGTCCTTAGTTTGGTTCTTAGTTTGGTATCCCCTTGGGATCTTTGATTTGGAACTTGCAAGTACCAAAGCCGAGGGATTCGTGTATTCACGAGACTATCGTATTCGATAATCCTTTGAAGTTTGAAGCTAGACTAGAGAGAGAAGATGCCTGGTCTTAGCAGATATGGAAATTTGTTTTGTCTTGGTTATAATAGGGATTCCCGATTGGAGGACTCGTGTCCGGTTCCTCCGATTGGAACTCCAACCTATGAACTATATGTGAAACATGGCATAGGCCCCCTCACATATAATGAAGTATGGATCCGATACACCAGGAAAGATGGTGTTTTAAAATGGCCCCAATATGGTAGTTTTGACACAGAGATTCTGAATAATCTGGAGGTTAAACTTTTTAAGAAGAAAGCCCGGCCGGCGATGTTTGACTCTTTCCGCCTATGGCGTAAGGAAGCCAAACAGAAGGAAATTAAATTAGCAAAGAGAAATAAGAGGGAAGAGGGTATCTCGATAATGCAAGCTGCCATGCAGT
The DNA here is from genome assembly GCF_031143425.1 of Pleurodeles waltl. Classification (NCBI taxonomy): domain Eukaryota; kingdom Metazoa; phylum Chordata; class Amphibia; order Caudata; family Salamandridae; genus Pleurodeles; species Pleurodeles waltl. Next base: position 655,540,838 of record NC_090447.1, read on the forward strand.
TTAAAGATGATGAAGAAGAACAGATGAATGAGCAGTTGCACAGGCAACGTAAAATGGTGACCGATAAATGTTATCCAGTTTTTCCGCTTCTTCAGCAAGATGCAGCAAAAGAACTTGAGAAAGATCCTTTAATGTCACACTTGTTGAGGTCGCCACCCCCTTATGCGCAGAATGCTACAGCACCTCCGCAACATTTAGCTGTGCAACCTCCGGTTATTGTGCCTCAGGTTCTTCCACAGCCGCCAGCTCCTTTTCAGTTGGCTCCTACTACTATGGCGCAGCCCCTTCAAGGGCCGCCGACTTCGCTACCTGCTCCATCTGTACCTCCTGCGACTTTATGTACTACATCGACTGCCACTTCTGGTGTTCTTCCTGATACTGCCTCTGCGTCTGCTTCTGCGTCTGCCTTGCCTCCCTCTGTTTTTCCTCCTGTTCTTTTATCAACTTCTCCTTCTGTCCGACAGAGAATGACAGATACTGTTGCCAGCCTTATATTTCCTCTCTTTGGGTCGTCTGGTGTGACCCCAGATTCGGAGCGTAAGCAGTCGCGTAGTCAACTGCCTAATTCTCAAGAGAGAGAAATGTTTGACCGTATGGCACGTAAATGGGTTGTTTACCCTTTAAGATACGATGTAGAGTCTGTTATGGATGTCTTCCGTCAATGGGAAGCACCAAAACAAAGATACGTTTTTGAGAAAATGTGTGCTTTCCTTTGTGAGGAATTGGAAGATAATGATTTGGAAACAAATCCGCCTGATTTGTGCCGTGTACGGTTTGAGTTTGCAAAGGGCACGATTGTGGGTCCCGATGTTGAGACAGCAGTTGCGACGTTGTTGTCCTTTAGGAATAAGGATCCTTCTCAGTCATTGTTCCAACATGACTCCTTTGTTAAAAAAAAGGTGCGACAGTACCCAATGAGAGAAGTCCCTCCGGTATGGAAGGACACTGTTGAGGCTGATGATGCTAATCACATTGATGCTGTCCCAGCTCATTTTCAGCGTGTTTGGGTACATGTTCCGTGGAAGCGAGCTGAAGTTTTAGCCCTTAAGCAGACTTTGCCTGATCCCCGTAAAAACCCTGCAGGGTATTATAAGGAATTATCACAGACTGCAGACTCATGCATTATGAATTTAGCCGACATAGACATGTTATTTGGGAATGTTGTTCCGCAGCCTTTGTGGGGATTGATTCGCCATACAGATCATGCACAAGAGTTAGGTGACTCATGGGCTAATATTAGTGCTGCAAATGATAGACAAGATGGTGGTGCCAAGCCTGAGCCTTTGGTAGAAGAACTGCCTGCTAGGATCATTACTTACATGAAGACTTTAATGCCTGCGATGCGTGTGAATTGAGATAAACTATCTGCGTGTAAGCAGAAGAAAGATGAAACAGTGTCTGATTTCTTCACCAGGTTTGAGGAAACGTTTATCGACCACAGTGGTCAAGATATGAGTACAGAAGGTGGTCAACGGTTGTTCGTCGACAAGTTTGTGCACAACTTGCTTGCAGAGCTGTGTAAGAAATTGAAGGATTCAGAGAGTTCTTGGGCCGTTTCCTCTTCAGCACAAATATTGGCTAATGCACAGTACTACGAAAATAGGGATAAAGATGAGAAGGATAGAGCAGACAAGAAAACTAAAGAATTAAAGACGAAGGTTCTTTTACAACAGGCGTATCCGCCACGTGGTGGTCAGAGTAACTATCAGCAACCTCAACAGTTCCAGAGAAACTCGCAAAGGTTCGAGTTTTCTCAACCACGTATTCCTGTAGGTCCCAATCAGTGTTCATATTGTAAAGAAGAGGGTCATTTCAAGTATAGTTGTCCTATTTTGTTACAGCGTACGACTGGTGCTTCTGGCGCAAGAGGTCGAGGTGTTCAACAAGCTCCTAGAGGTAGAGGACGTGGAAGTTTTCCCCAGAACACGCGTTCCTTTCCGTCTCAAAACTCAATGAATAGTCTTGACCAGCAACATAACGCGTCTGGTAGGATGGCTCAGTACTATGCTGACGACTACTATGCAGAAGATGAGAATTTGGAAGGTAATAATTGCTAGGACAGCCATAGACAAAGGGAGGGAGTTTTTTTAGTTCCAGTGGATCAGAATGGACCTTATGTTAAGGTGATTACCTCAGGTGTGTCGGAGCCTTTTCTGTTGGATACTGGTGCTACAAAGAGTTCTATTATGCACTCAAAACTCCCTGGCGCACCTTTGTCTGGCGAGATGAATGTTTCAGTAGGTTTTTCCAGCGCCCCGGTTAGAAACCCGATTTCTAGTCCATTGTCCCTTTCTGTTGGACCTTGTGAATTGGAAGCACCCCTTATTCTGACGACAGGTTGTGGTGAAAACTTGTTAGGATTGGATTTGTTGAAAAGATTGTATGCAACATTATATTGTTCTCCTTCGGGAGTACAACTTACACTGGGTGGAAAGTGGTCTCTCCAATGTATTTGTCGAAGGATAAACTTCCGACCGAATTGTCGTTTCTACCTGATACCATTTGGGCTACTGGTCCTAATGACGTGGGTCTTTTGGAAATACCGCCTTATGTTGTGACATTGAAAGCCAATGTCAAATTACCACACATTCAATAATACAAGATCTCTAGTGAAGGTGAAAAGGCGTTGCTAGCGATCATTTATGATTTAATTGAAAAAGATGTAATTGAAGAGACAAGAGGCAACGTTTGTAATAGTCCTGTTCTGCCTGTTTTGAAACGTACTGACCCCTCTAAGCCACCTGTTTACAGGCTCGTGATTGATCTTAGAGAGGTAAATAAAATAGTTGTGCCACAGTTTCCAGTTGTTCCTGATATCACTGCCATGTTGACTATGATTCCAGCTTCCGCCACCTGGTTTTCGGTAATTGACTTAAAGAATGCTTTCTTCAGCATCCCGATTGCCGAGGAGAGCAGGGATATTTTGGGATTCAGTTTAGGAGGCCGAAGATTCCGCTTCAAACGCGCTCCACAAGGCTACTGTGAAAGTCCATCAATATATAGTCAGGCTTTAAAAACACAGCTTGATGCCATTGTTTTACCTGACGGCGCTACCCTTATTCAGTACATTGATGATTTACTAGTCGCTACAGATACTGAAGAGATTTGTAAAGAAGCCACCTTGTTGTTGTTGCGTCATTTGTCTGATTTACATCACAAAGTGTCCCTTTCAAAACTGCAATATTGTCGACAAGAAGTGACCTACTTAGGTCATCTCTTATCGAAGGAGGGAAGGAAACTGACCTCAGAAAGAATTCAGGCAATTGCAAAATTGAGTGTGCCAAAGACACAGAGAGAAGTACGTGCTTTCTTGGGCATTACATCATACTGCAGACAATGGATACCAAATTTTTCTTTGCTGGCCAAACCTTTGGTAGCATTGACCTATAAAGATACACCAAACCCCGTTCCGTGGTCTGAAGATTGTCAGAAAAGTTTTTCCGAATTGCGTAATGCATTGTGTTCGGCTCCTGTGTTGGGTACCCCCGACTACAGTAAGCCCTTTACACTGTATGTCCATGAGAAAGAGGGTTGTGCATTGTCAGTGCTGACACAGTCTTTTGGAGACAAGCAGCGCCCATGCGCATATTTTTCGTCGACTTTGGATCCCGTAGCTAAAGCATTGCCGAGTTGCTTGAGAGCCACAGCGGCAGCAGCTGTTTCTATTCGACAGTCTGCTGGGTTAGTGATGAATAATATGTTGATTGTGATGGTTCCACATGCAGTGGACACGTTGTTAAACAGGACCAAGACACAGCATTTAACTAGTGCTCGATTGTCAGGTTATGAGTTGACACTGTTAGCGAGTCATGTGCACATAAAGAGGTGCAATACGTTGAATCCAGCCACGTTATTGCCAATTTCAGTAGAAACAGATGATGTTGAACAACATGATTGTTTTCTTAGGACAGAAGAAGAAACGAAAGGGAGAGTAGATCTTAAAGATACTCCTCTTGTAGAGTGTGATGGTACCTTATGGGTGGATGGTTCATGCTTCAAGCTTCCGAATGGTGATACGACTGCAGCATATGCTGTCACAACTTTGCATACGATTGTTGAAGCTGCACGTATACCACACAATTCAGCTCAAGCAGCAGAGCTGATTGCACTTACGAGAGCGTGTGTGTTATCGAAAGGAATGAAAGTGACCATATATACCGACAGCCAGTATGCGTTTGGTGTGGCCCATAGTTTTGGACGATTGTGGAAAGAACGTGGGTTCCTAACTTCGCATGGAACTAAAATTCAGAATGGTCAGTTGGTGAATGAGCTTCTTGAGTCACTGACCTTGCCATTACAAGTTGCGATTGTGAAATGCAGTGCACACAAGAAGGTTACTGATGATGTCGGTCGTGGCAATGCATTTGCTGACGAAATCGCAAAAGAAACAGCAAAAGATGTGATGAATCGAATGTATGTTGCAGGCTCCGCAAGATGGGTTGGTGACGTTGGAATATGTGAAGATACGATAGAGGGTGTGAAGTCTATTCAAGCTGAAGCTTCAGAGAAAGAATTGAGTGTGTGGAAAGAAAGTATGGGTAAATTGGATGAAAATGGTTGTTGGGCTGACTTGTCAGAACATCAGCGATGGTTGTTACCCGATGCGTATATGCTTGCAGTGGTGACAATGGCTCATGGAATGGCCCATATCAGTGTGAAAGGGATTTGTAAGTTGTTGGCTCCAGTATGGCAAAATGCTGGAATTCCTAAATGTGCAGAGAATGTGGTCAAGAATTGCATGGTGTGTCTGAAATACAATCCTGGTAGGGGAACCCCAACTCCAGCTGGTCATTTTGCGCCTCCAACGTATCCGTTTGAGGTTTTGCAGCTAGATTTCATCCACATGGAAAGGTGCAACAATCTGAAATACGTACTCGTTGTTGTTTGTGCTTTTTCAAGATGGGTAGAAGCATATCCCTTAAAAGACAACACTGCCTTATCCACAGCTAAAGCCCTTGTCAAAGAATTCTTCCCTAGGTTTGGAATGCCGAGAATGGTCTGGAGTGATAATGGGAGTGAATTTGTGGGTCGAGTGATGAAAAAAGTATGTGAAGGGCTAGGTATCCAGCAAAAATTCCACGCTGCAAATCACCCCCAATCAGCTGGACTAGTAGAGTGCTATAATGGCACGCTAAAACTGAAGTTGGCAAAGATACAAGCGAGCTCTGGTCTTAAATGGCCTGACGCTCTGCCTCTAGCACTCCTATCAACAAGAATGACTGTGCATTCGCGAGTGGCACTTACTCCATATGAAATTGTGTTTTGCCGCCCGGCCAACATATGGGGAGTGCCAAGACCAACAAAATTCAGTGAGATCGAACACCCTGTACTGCTTGATTATTTGTATGAATTGACGGCTAAATTGTGTGTTCTACACCAACAGGTTCACAATACTCTGCCTCAGGTCTCTGAAGCTCCAGGACATCTTATCGAGCCTGGATCATGGGTGCTGGTCAAGAACTTCCAGCGGACAAAGAATGACCAGCCCCGTTGGACCGGCCCCTACCTCGTCCTTCTCTCAACAAGATCAGCTGTTCGAGTGGAAGGGAAAAAGAACTGGATCCACGGCGTACACTGCAAGAGGGTCCCTTTTCCTCTACCGTATGACCGATGGGACCAGGAGGGGATCGCTGACTCTGAGACTGAGACTGTGCCTCGTTTTTTGCCATTTATCGATGCACGTGTAAAAGGAAAAATTTCTGAACAAGAAAGTGACAATAATTTGCAAGAAGCTGTGCCACCGTCAATTCGATTGAACACTACAGAGCCTGAACTCTTGTTCCAGAACCAGACAGTTCCTGGAAAAAGCCGTTATAATTTGAGACCAAGAACTAAGGACAAATAATTTTGTTCCCGTTCCTTTGCTATTTTTTTAAAGTGCGGCTCTCTCATCTGAGAAACTTTCTTATTTTTGTTTTTTTCTTTTCGAACCGCCATCCGGGTTCAGCTGTAGGGTCGTGGTTGCCCAAGTCTTTGGAGTGCAGCTGAAGACGTTAGGTCGACAGTTCCGGTTGGTCTAAGGGAGTTGCCCTGGACTGACAGAAGCATTCCCTAGCATAGAACACCCTACCACCACGAGCAGCAATTATAGAGGATGGAGTTTTTCAAGAATGAGAGACCTGCCAGACAGATGGACTTTAAAGCCAGAATGGGTATAATAATGACAAAGAAACGATTTTTGATATTATGTATTTTTATGTTGCTTAGTGTAATGACGTTTTTAATAGGATATGTTTTATTCTCTCTTCAAGTGACATTTGCACCCATTACTCAGCCCATACCTCCTTCTACTGTTTCCTCGCATTCTTTTCACCCCCTGCCTGAACACGAGTCTGCCAGAAGATTAGAATTTGTCAACAATTAATTCATTCAGCTTCTACACCAACACCAATTAGTAGTGAACACAACTAACTGTTGGGTGTGTGGTCTTATGCTTCATACTACTGATAAAGGTATCCCTTATCTGGTCCTGCCTTTCAGCCATAATGGGTCTGTGTGGGCATATAGAACGGTGTTCATATACGCGTATGAAGCCAACCCCCTACGTTCTGTGAAAGATAATCCTAAGAATAGTGCTCTAGCTAAGGGTATAGTAGATATGATTAGGGAAAATATTTCCTATGAGACTATCCCGAGAGATGAGACACTAGCATATATTGGATGGAACATAACAGGATATGGAGTTACTCTGAGTGGGAACCAGCGAGCAAAGAGATCCTCCCCGATTTGGATTGTACCCCATCAGGGTCACCTGTGTCTGCAAGGTAATGGCAAGAATCCCAGAGCTCAGTTAGGGAAAAGTATCTGCACTGAAACATATGTTTTTGCGTCTCAGACTTCTCCTTCGTTCTTAGCAGCTAAGGGTACCTATTTCATCTGCCATAATAGAGCCTATACATGGTTGCCTCCTGACTTCTCAGGCACATGTTTTGTTTAGTTCCTGTTACCTTCCACCTACACGGCCGCGGCAGATTACCATAAGACAAGGATAGTTCGAGGTGTCATAAGTAAAGAAGACACTACAGGACAAGAATTTGGAGATTTCGCAAAGGGTTTTCTGCCGTTTTGGGGCCCTATGGTTAACAGCAGGAACATAAGGCAATTGACAAAGGTGGTTGAATCCACGGTAGTTGAAACCGCCGGTGCCCTTGGTAATTTGACTGCTGAGCTCCAGTCGGATCGCCTTATGACTCTTCAGAACAGGGTCGCATTAGACGTCATACTTGCAGACCGAGGTGGGGTATGTAAAGTGATCCAATCAAGTTGCTGTGTTTTCATCCCAGATAACGCTCCGACAGTCTACCAGGCCATTTCCAAACTGCATAAGATCTCTGAGTCTATTCACGTGGATAAAGGAGATTGGTCATTGATGGGGTGGTTCTGGGAGCTGATATCCGCCTGGGGATGGAAGACTCTGGTAGTCATTGGGATGATCTTAGCCATTCTTTTCCTGTCCTGTCTGTGTGTACAGTGTGCTCCTGCAATATGTGGCCTCTGTGCTACATCGTGTGTAAGGAAACCTGTATCAAGGGATGAGCTAAGTAATAGGATGATGCTACAGCAACATCTCAACGACTTTATGAATATAGACCTGGACTCAGATTAGCGTGAGTATAGGTTATTGCCTATGTAAGGGCAAAAGGAGGGTCTGTGGTGCTGAAAATTCTGGACCCGTGTTATAAACGTATTCGTATCACAACGATTTTGGTATCAGCAGACCGGGAATGATTAGAATAGTATGCACAAGCATTGTATTCATATTCGGGTAACAAAATCACCCGAATATCAGAGTTTCCGTCTTGAACCCTCGTGTTCCATTTAAACGACAGCCATTTATTGATTGCCCTTACATAGGCCAATGTCTAATGCTGAAAACGAGTCTGAAGGACTCGTACACCTTTGCTGACTCCTCTGTGACCTGGGCAAGCTGACTCCACTGCCTGAAGCCAAACCTGTTCGGCCAGTTTCTTTTCCAGTGGCCGAATGAGATTAGTATCAAGGCACAACACATCATAAACCTTTCATCACACACAAACCATGCCTAATCTTACACACACTTGTCCCTGTTTCTTTCTTTATGACTTGCTTTACAAGGAGGAGGTGCCCGTTTATATTGGGGGTCCGTCGATATCTGATGAAGGTACTAAGCCTTTCCGGGTAATTGATTGAGGGCTGGACAAACTGAAATATGGGCTTGTCATCATAAACCTGCTATTACTTTGTAGTGAAAATATGTGAATGGTCAACTGTAAAATAAGGAATGTTTGCCTAAAGCATAATATTTTGTATAAAAGAGAAGGTTAGCTTTGCAAAGGAAGCAGTTTCCTGAGAATATACACTGTGTTGTACTTCTAGGATACCTGTTACTGGCTGCAGCCAATAAACAAGATCTTTGACTTCACCAAGAAGACTCTGTGTTTCTGTAGTCTGAAACAGGAAGGACTCGAAGTCTTAGGGTGTGTTCCCTGTCACCGCTGGGTTCTGAAAAACCCAGTACTTCAGAGCTCCAGAAGCAATGGCATGATCAGAAGGCTGTTTTGGTTCAGTACCAACCAGGGCAGAAAGTGTGGGTCTTGGAGCCTGTGGCCCCAAGAGCACTCCAAGATAAATGGAGTGGACCCCACATAATTGTTGAAAAGAAGGGTGAAGTCACCTACTTAGTTGACTTAGGCACTGCCAGGAGTCCCCTTAGGGTGCTCCATGTCAATCGCCTGAAACCCTACTATGACAGGGCTGATCTCACCTTGCTCATGGCAACTGATGAGGGACAGGAAGAAGACAGTAATCCTATACCTGATCTCTTCTCTTCCACAGAACAAGATGCTCTAGTGGAAGGTGTAGTTTTGGCTGATTGTCTTACTGTTGAGCAGAAAGACCATTGCATAAATCTCCTGGGTCAGTTTTCTGAACTCTTCTCTACTGTGCCAGGTACCACTTCTTGGTGTGAGCACACTATAGATACTGGAGACAGCTTGCCTATCAAAAGTAAGATCTATAGGCAGCCTGACCATGTCAGAGACTGCATAAAGCAAGAGGTGCAGAAAATGTTAGAACTGGGAGTGGTTGAGCACTCTGAAAGTCCATGGGCTTCTCCTGTGGTACTTGTACCAAAACCTCATTCCAAGGATGGAAAGAAGGAAATGCGGTTTTGTGTAGATTACAGAGGTCTCAACCAGGTAACCAAAACTGATGCTCACCCTATACCCAGGGCAGATGAGCTTATAGATACACTGGGATCTGCCAAGTATCTAAGCACTTTTGATTTGACTGCAGGGTATTGGCAGATCAAATTATCAGAAGATGCTAAACCTAAAACTGCATTTTCAACCATTGGAGGCCATTACCAATTCACAGTAATGCCTTTTGGATTGAAAAATGCACCTGCCACTTTTCAAAGGTTGGTGAACACAGTAATGCAAGGGCTGGAAGCTTTTAGTGCAGCATATCTGGACGATATAGCTGTCTTTAGCTCCAGTTGGGATGATCACCTGGTCCACCTATGGAAAGATTTAGAGGCCCTGCAAAAGGCAGGCCTCACTATCAAGGCTTCAAAGTGCCAGATAGGGCAGGGGAAGGTGGTTTATCTGGGACACCTTGTTGGTGGGGAACAGATTGCACCACTTCAGGGGAAAATCCAAACTATTATAGATTGGATTCCCCCTACTACTCAGACTCAGGTGAGAGCCTTCCTAGGCCTCACTGGGTATTACAGGAGCTTCATTAAGAACTATGGCTCCATTGCAGCCCCTCTTAATGACCTCACATCCAAAAAGATGCCTAAAAAGGTATTGTGGACAGCTAGCTGTCAGAAAGCTTTTGAGGAGCTGAAGCAGGCCATATGCTCTGCACCTGTCCTGAAAAGCCCTTGTCACTCTAAAAAAGTCTATGTCCAAACTGATGCATCTGAATTAGGAGTAGGGGCAGTCCTATCACAACTTAATTCTGAGGGCCAGGATCAACCTGTTGCTTTTATTAGTAGGAGGTTGACCCCTAGAGAAAAGCGTTGGTCTGCCATTGAGAAGGAGGCCTTTGCTGTGGTCTGGGCACTGAAGAAGTTGAGGCCATACTTGTTTGGCACTCACTTCATTGTTCAGACAGACCACAAACCTCTACTTTGGCTAAAACAAATGAAAGGTGAAAATCCTAAATTATTGAGGTGGTCCATATCCCTACAGGGAATGGACTATACAGTGGAACATAGACCTGGGAGTAGCCACTCCAATGCAGATGGACTCTCCAGATATTTCCACTTAGACAATGAAGACTCATCAGGTCATGGCTAGTCTTATTGTCCTTCGTTTGGGGGGGGGGGGTTGTGTAGGAAAGTACCATCTTGCCTGGCATGTTACCCCCATTTTTCACTGTATATATGTTGTTTTAGTTGTATGTGTCACTGGGACCCTGCTAGTCAGGGCCCCAGTGCTCATAAGTGTGCCTGAATGTGTTACCTGTGTTATGACTAACTGTCTCACTGAGGCTCTGCTAATCAGAACCTCAGTGGTTATGCTCTCTCATTTCTTTCAAATTGTCACTAACAGGCTAGTGACCAATTTTACCAATTTACATTGGCTTACTGGAACACCCTTATAATTCCCTAGTATATGGTACTGAGGTACCCAGGGTATTGGGGTTCCAGGAGATCCCTATGGGCTGCAGCATTTCTTTTGCCACCCATAGGGAGCTCTGACAATTCTTACACAGGCCTGCCACTGCAGCCTGAGTGAAATAACGTCCACGTTATTTTACAGCCATTTTATACTGCACTTAAGTAACTTATAAGTCACCTATATGTCTAACCTTTACCTGGTAAAGGTTGGGTGCTAAGTTACTTTCAATTCAAAAGAGCTTTATTGCGGCTACAAGAGCCAAAAAAGCGCGAGCAGTAATAAATACAAATAAATACACATAATAAAAATTACAGGTAAATACAGTATAATGATAAAAAGGGAGTAAAAGATAAGAGAAAATGGAAAAAGTGAAATAAAAGTGGAATAAAAATGGAATAAAATAAAATGCGCTGCGCAGGATGTTGGGACAGTCTTATTTAGAGTCTTTATCCATAAGAGTTTTCCCTCTGACAAGCCAACTAGCTCCGAGGAATTTGGCGATGGCGATCACTAGCGTTGGCCTGGTGTCTGATCTGAGGATTCGCAGGGCTAGCGCAGAGCAGCAGACTCCCAGTAGTCTGCATGCCGGGGCCAGCCATTTCCTACGGGGGGCGGTGTACGCGGGGCAAGCAAAAAAGAGGTGAGGGAGATTCTCGACGGGGGCTTTGCAGGCTGGGCATGCGGTTGATTCATTGTGTGACCAGCTACTGGTGAAAAGTCTTAATGGGAGTGTTCCAATGCGGAGCTGGAAGTACAGTTTCCTTTCCCTTGGGGCCGTGATTAGGTCCCAGAAAGCTTCGTACTTGCATGAGTCTTTTAGGTTGGCAAAGTCCCAAGATAGTGTAGTGTGCAGTGCAGCCCTCGTGTCTTCGTGGTTGGCCATTTGCCAGTATAGTTCCTTTAGTTCACTTTTCGAGGGAAAGACTGACGTGGCTGGTGAGTTCCAGAGATCATCGAGCCCGAGTGAGTACAGTTGATCCTTGCTGCATCGTAGCCAGGGGATTCTGTGAAGATGGTCGGCTTTTAGGATGACCTGTAGAGTTTCAGTGAAGATGTCGAGCTCCGGAGTGGTCCAGAGACGCCGCCAGTACAGCAGGGGTCGCAGGCGGGCTTTGTGACCAATGCGTTTGATGCCGAGATCCTTGAAAAGAGGGAACAGTGGGGTGCTTAGCGGAAGGGACACAAGGTTTCTTAGGAAGTTGTTTTCAGCGGTGGTTAAGTCTTGGGTTTTTGTATAGCCCCAAAGTTCAGCCCCGTAAAGCGCTGAGGAAACGTCCTGTGCTTCGTATAACTGTAATGCTGGGCGAATTGGTTTTGTGTGTGAGAGGTGGACATTTTTTAGTAGAGCCCCTGTTGTTTGTCTTAGTTTTAGGGCTTGTTTTCCTATGTGTGGCTTCCAGGACATGTTGTCAGTGAATGTTATGCCCAGGTATCTGAAAATGCCCACCTTCTCAAGTGAGGAGCCCTCCAGAGTAAACTTCCCTTTAAAAGATCTGTGGGGATTAAGGGTCATTAGTTTTGTTTTCGAGGCGTTGATTTCGAGTCCCTGTGATGAGCAGAAATGCTCGAAGCACGCAAGGAGTTTCCTTAGACCACTAGGGGTCTTGGATATCAGAAGAGTGTCATCAGCAAAAAGTAATACTGGGATTTTTTGTGTGCCAAGTGAGGGTGCGTCAGCCTGCAGTCTGAGGAGGGAGGGGACAATTTCATTGATATACAGGGAAAAGAGGGTCGGGGCAAGTACGCACCCTTGCCGCACACCCCGGGAAACGTGGATTCTATCAGTTAGTTGGCCCTTGTTGCCCCACCTGACTTGTGTGAAGTTGTCCTCGTGGAGTCGTATCAAAATGGCAAGAATGTGCTCCGGGATTCCCATCCGAGAGAGAGTGGCCCAAAGTTACTTAGTGTGAGGGCACCCTGGCACTAGCCAAGGTGCCCCCACATTGTTCAGGGCCAATTCCCCGGACTTGTGAGTGCGGGGACACCACTACACGCGTGCACTACATATAGGTCACTACCTATAAGTAGCTTCACAATGGTAACTCCGAATATGGCCATGTAATATGTCTATGATCATGGAATTGCTCCCTCTATGCCATCCTGGCATAGTTGGCACAATCCCATGATCCCAGTGGTCTGTAGCACAGACCCTGGTACTGCCAAACTGCCTTTCCCGGGGTTTCACTGCAGCTGCTGCAGCTGCCAACCCCTCAGACAGGCTTCTGCCCTCCTGGGGTCCAGCCAGGCTTGGCCCAGGATGCAGAATAAAGGACTTCCTCTGAGAGAGGGTGTTACACCCTCTCCCTTTGGAAAATGGTGTGAAGGCAGGGGAGGAGTAGCCTCCCCCAGCCTCTGGAAATGCTTTCATGGGCACACATGGTGCCCATTTCTGCATAAGCCAGTCTACACCGGTTCAGGGACCCCTTAGCCCTGCTCTGGCGCGAAACTGGACAAAGGAAAGGGGAGTGACCACTCCCCTGACCTGTACCTCCCCCGGGAGGTGCCCAGAGCTCCTCCAGTGTGCTCCAGACCTCTGCCATCTTGGAAACAGAGGTGCTGCTGGCACACTGGACTGCTCTGAGTGGCTAGTGCCAGCAGGTGACGTCAGAGACTCCTTCTGATAGGCTCCTTCAGGTGTTGCTAGCCTATCTTCTCTCCTAAGTAGCCAATCCCTCTTCTCTGGCTATTTAGGGTCTCTGTCTTTGGGGATTCTTTAGATAACGAATGCAAGAGCTCATCCGAGTTCCTCTGCATCTCTCTCTTCACCTTCTGCCAAGGAATCGACTGCTGACCGCGCTGGAAGCCTGCAAAACTGCAACATAGTAGCGAAGATGACTACTGCAACTCTGTAACGCTGATCCTGCCGCCTTCTCGACTGTTTTCCTGGTGGTGCATGCTGTGGGGGTAGTCTGCCTCCTCTCTGCACTAGAAGCTCTGAAGAAATCTCCCGTGGGTCGACGGAATCGTCCCCCTGCAACCGCAGGCACCAAAGAACTGCATCACCGGTACCTTGGGTCTCCTGTCAGCACGACGAGCGAGGTCCCTTGAATCCAGCAACTCTGTCCAAGTGACTCCCACAGTCCAGTGACTCTTCAGTCCAAGTTTGGTGGAGGTAAGTCCTTGCCTCCCCACGTCAGACTGCATTGCTGGGAACCGCAACTTTTGTAGCTACTCCGGCCTCCGTGCACTTCCGGCGGAAATCCTTTGTGCACAGTCCAGCCTGGGTCCACGGCACTCTAACCTGCATTGCACGACCTCCTAAGTTGTTCTCCGGCGATGTGGGACTCCTTTGTGCGACTTCAGGTGAGCACTGTTTCACGCATCCTCGTAGTGCCTGTTTCTGGCACTTCTGCAGGTGCTGCCTGCTGCTAAGAGGGCTCTTTGTCTTGCTCGACCCCCCCTCTGTCCCCAGACACAATTGGCGACATCCTGGTCCCTCCTGGGCCACAGCAGCATCCAAAAACACTAACCGCATGATTTGCAGCTAGCAAGGCTTGTTGGCGGTCTTTCGACGGGAAAACACTTTTGCACAACTCTCCACGGCGTAAGGGATCTGTCCTCCAAAGGGGATGTCTCTAGCTCTTGTCGTTCCTGCAGAAACCTAAGCTTCTACTGTCCAGTAGCAGCATCTTTGCACCCACAGCTGGCATTTCCTGGGCATCTGCCCATCTCCGACTTGCTTGTGACTTTAGGACTTGGTCCCCTTGTTCCACAGGTACCCTCGACTGGAAATCCATTGTTGTTGCATTGTTGATTTGTGTCTTTCCTGCAGAATTCCCCTATCACGACTTCTATGTCCTTTGGGGAACTTTAGTGCACTTGCACTCACTTTTCAGGGTCTTGGGGTGGGCTATTTTTCTAACCCTTACTATTTTCTAATAGTCCCAGCGACCCTCTACAGGGTCACATAGGTTTGGGGTCCATTCGTGGTTCGCATTCCACTTTTGGAGTATATGGTTTGTGTTGCCCCTATCCCTATGTGTCCCCATTGCATCCTATTGTAACTATACATTGTTTGCACTGTTTTCTAATACTATTACTGCATATTTTGGTATTGTGTACATATATCTTGTGTATATTTGCTATCCTCATACTGAGGGTACTCACTGAGATACTTTTGGCAAATTGTCATAAAAATAAAGTACCTTTACTTTTAGTATATCTGTGTATTGTGTTTTCTTATGATAGTATGCATATGACACTAGTGGTACTGTAGGAGCTTCACTCGTCTCCTAGTTCAGCCTAAGCTGCTCTGCTAAGCTACCATTATCTATCAGCCTATGCTGCTAGACACCCTATACACTAATAAGGGATAACTGGGCCTGGTGCAAGGTGCAAGTACCCCTAGGTACTCACTACAAGCCAGTCCAGCCTCCTACACTGTCTAATCAAGATCTCTGGCCGTGTGCAGGGGTTTGAAAATGCAGTTTGAGGGTTCTCGAAGGTGGGGTCCTTACCCAATTCAGATATGACACATCGCCTCTCCAGCCCTAAATGACTTGGGAGCGGTCCTCAGGCTGGCTCTCCCCTGCACAGCCTTCTGGGATTTTTCATGATATCAAAATCAAGTGAGGATGAAGGTCTGCAAGATTGTTTCCTACTAGAGGAAACAATCTTGCAGACACTGCAAAAGTGCTTTATTTCCTTCAAGACTTCAAATCAAATTCCTAGTTTGACTGTTACCACAGTTCTTCCTCTTCCACCTTTGTCCCTGTGAGAAAGACATGCCTTTATTTCAGTGAGAAGGTTTGAGTTGCCGGTGGACAACAGAGTTACTAACCTGGCTAGTTAGGGCTCACTCAGGGAAATATCACAAAAAAATATTTTTGTGCACATTCAGTCCCAAGGGAAACATTGAAAAAGTTCCTTCAATGGCTCTTCTAGGCTGACCCAACCTAAAATTGAATTAAGAAATAAATTCACTCAGAACAGAATAGAGTTAAGCACTATTGTTGTAGGACTCCTTTAGCGCCTAAGTTAGGCACCTTTATTTTAGCATTAGGCCTGTAGCCTGTGCCTTTTACATTCAGACACATTTTATTCATTTCATATTTTTTAACACGGCCAGCTCTTAGCTTGTTATTTTTATGTTTTAATCAGCTACTTCTTTCTAAGAAGACATGGTTGTTCACGCTGCACATTTTATCAGTCATTTATACACAATGCACTTCTTGCCTTGCTCAAGGCTGTCATGTTTTGTACGTGATATTCTAACTCATAGTACCACTCTAGGAGCTCAGGAGTCAGTCCCCATTTTCTAGACACATCGGTATGTCAGGCCTGTTCTTAGAACTCTGTATGAGTTATTATATAAACAATACATAGGCCTAAAGGGGAACAGAGGGCATTCCAGTCATGGCTGTCCTCCGGCCATCCTGGGAGACACACCATGCTGCAGACAACTTTGCTTATCCTGATGCTGACTCTTCAGTTTCCTGAGAGGATAGTTGTAAGGAAATGCCTCCTTGGCACGGTTGCCCCCTGACTTTTTGCCTTTGCTGATGCTATGTTTACAATTGAAAGTGTGCTGAGGTCTGCTAACCAGGCCCCAGCACCAGTGTTCTTTCCCTAACCTGTACTTTTGTATCCACAATTGGCAGACCCTGGCATCCAGATAAGTCCCTTGTAACTGGTACTTCTAGTACCAAGGGCCCTGATGCCAAGGAAGGTCTCTAAGGGCTGCAGCATGTCTTATGCCACCCTGGAGACCTCTCACTCAGCACAGACACACTGCTTGCCAGCTTGTGTGTGCTAGTGAGGACAAAACGAGTAAGTCGACATGGCACTCCCCTCAGGGTGCCATGCCAGCCTCTCACTGCCTATGCAGGATAGGTAAGACACCCCTCTAGCAGGCCTTACAGCCCTAAGGCAGGGTGCACTATACCATAGGTGAGGGTACCAGTGCATGAGCATGGTACCCCTACAGTGTCTAAACAAAACCTTAGACATTGTAAGTGCAGGGTAGCCATAAGAGTATATGGTCTGGGAGACTGTCAAACACGAACTCCACAGCACCATAATGGCTACACTGAAAACTGGGAAGTTTGGTATCAAACTTCTCAGCACAATAAATGCACACTGATGCCAGTGTACATTTTATTGTAAAATACACCACAGAGGGCACCTTAGAGGTGCCCCCTGAAACTTAACCGACTATCTGTGTAGGCTGACTAGTTTTAGCAGCCTGCCACAAACCGAGACATGTTGCTGGCCCCATGGGGAGAGTGCCTTTGTCACTCTGAGGCCAGTAACAAAGCCTGCACTGGGTGGAGATGCTAACACCTCTCCCAGGCAGGAATTGTCACACCTGGCGGTGAGCCTCAAAGGCTCACCTCCTTTGTGCCAACCCAGCAGGACACTCCAGCTAGTGGAGTTGCCCGCCCCCTCCGGCCAGGCCCCACTTTTGGCGGCAAGGCCGGAGAAAATAATGAGAATAACAAGGAGGAGTCACTGGCCAGTCAGGACAGCCCCTAAGGTGTCCTGAGCTGAGGTGACTCTAACTTTTAGAAATCCTCCATCTTGCAGATGGAGGATTCCCCCAATAGGGTTAGGATTGTGACCCCCTCCCCTTGGGAGGAGGCACAAAGAGGGTGTACCCACCCTCAGGGCTAGTAGCCATTGGCTACTAACCCCCCAGACCTAAACACGCCCTTAAATTTAGTATTTAAGGGCTACCCTGAACCCTAGAAAATTAGATTCCTGCAACTACAAGAAGAAGGACTGCCTAGCTGAAAACCCCTGCAGCGGAAGACCAGAAGACGACAACTGCCTTGGCTCCAGAAACTCACCGGCCTGTCTCCTGCCTTCCAAAGATCCTGCTCCAGCGACGCCTTCCAAAGGGACCAGCGACCTCGACATCCTCTGAGGACTGCCCCTGCTTCGAAAAGACAAGAAACTCCCGAGGACAGCGGACCTGCTCCAAGAAAAGCTGCAACTTTGTTTCCAGCAGCTTTAAAGAACCCTGCAAGCTCCCCGCAAGAAGCGTGAGACTTGCAACACGGCACCCGGCGACCCCGACTCGGCTGGTGGCGATCCAACACCTCAGGAGGGACCCCAGGACTACTCTGATACTGTGAGTACCAAAACCTGTCCCCCCTGAGCCCCCACAGCGCCGCCTGCAGAGGGAATCCCGAGGCTTCCCCTGACCGCGACTCTTTGAACCTAAAGTCCCGACGCCTGGGAGAGACCCTGCACCCGCAGCCCCCAGGACCTGAAGGACCGGACTTTCACTGGAGAAGTGACCCCCAGGAGTCCCTCTCCCTTGCCCAAGTGGAGGTTTCCCCGAGGAATCCCCCCCTTGCCTGCCTGCAGCGCTGAAGAGATCCCGAGATCTCTCATAGACTAACATTGCGAACCCGACGCTTGTTTCTACACTGCACCCGGCCGCCCCCGCGCCGCTGAGGGTGAAATTTCTGTGTGGACCTGTGTCCCCCCCGGTGCCCTACAAAACCCCCCCTGGTCTGCCCTCCGAAGACGCGGGTACTTACCTGCAAGCAGACCGGAACCGGGGCACCCCCTTCTCTCCATTCTAGCCTATGTGTTTTGGGCACCACTTTGAACTCTGCACCTGACCGGCCCTGAGCTGCTGGTGTGGTGACTTTGGGGTTGCTCTGAACCCCCAACGGTGGGCTACCTTGGACCAAGAACTGAACCCTGTAAGTGTCCTACTTACCTGGTAAAACTAACAAAAACTTACCTCCCCCAGGAACTGTGAAAATTGCACTAAGTGTCCACTTTTAAAACAGCTATTTGTCAATAACTTGAAAAGTATACATGCAATTTTGATGATTTGAAGTTCCTAAAGTACTTACCTGCAATACCCTTCGAATGAGATATTACATGTAGAATTTGAACCTGTGGTTCTTAAAATAAACTAAGAAAATATATTTTTCTATATAAAAACCTATTGGCTGGATTTGTCTCTGAGTGTGTGTACCTCATTTATTGTCTTGTGTATGTACAACAAATGCTTAACACTACTCCTTGGATAAGCCTACTGCTCGACCACACTACCACAAAATAGAGCATTAGTATTATCTATTTTTACCACTATTTTACCTCTAAGGGGAACCCTTGGACTCTGTGCATGCTATTTCTTACTTTGAAATAGCACATACAGAGCCAACTTCCTACATTGGTGGCAGCGGTGGGATACAAGACTTTGCATTTGCTGGACTACTCAGCCAATACCTGATCACACGACAAATTCCAAAATTGTCATTAGAAATTGATTTTTGCAATTTGAAAAGTTTTCTAAATTCTTAAAAGACCTGCTAGGGCCTTGTGTTAGATCCTGTTTAGCATTTCTTTTAGAGTTTAAAAGTTTGTTAAAAGTTTGAATTAGATTCTAGAATCAGTTTTAGTCTCTTAAAAAGTATTCCAACTTTTAGAAGCATAATGTCTAGCACAGATGTGAATGTGGTGGAACTCGACACCACACCTTACCTCCATCTACAGATGAGAGAGCTAAGGTCACTCTGTAAACTAAAGAAAATAACAATGGGCCCCAAACCTACCAAAATACAGCTCCAGGAGCTTTTGGCAGAGTTTGAAAAGGCCAACCCCTCTGAGGGTGGCAACTCAGAGGAAGAGGATAGTGACTTGGAGGACAATTCCCCCCTACCAGTCCTATCTAGGGAGAACAGGGTCCCTCAAACCCTGACTCCTAAAATAATAGTCAGAGATGCTGGTTCCCTCACAGGAGAGACCAACACCTCTGAAATCACTGAGGATAGCCCCAGTGAAGAGGACATCCAGTTAGCCAGGATGGCCAAAAGATTGGCTTTGGAAAGACAGGTCCTAGCCATAGAGAGGGAAAGACAAGAGATGGGCCTAGGACCCATCAATGGTGGCAGCAACATAAATAGGGTCAGAGATTCTCCTGACATGTTGAAAATCCCCAAAGGGATTGTAACTAAATATGAAGATGGTGATGACATCACCAAATGGTTCACAGCTTTTGAGAGGGCTTGTGTAACCAGAAAAGTGAACAGATCTCACTGGGGTGCTCTCCTTTGGGAAATGTTCACAGGAAAGTGTAGGGATAGACTCCTCACACTCTCTGGACAAGATGCAGAATCTTATGACCTCATGAAGGGTACCCTGATTGAGGGCTTTGGATTCTCCACTGAGGAGTACAGGATTAGGTTCAGGGGGGCTCAAAAATCCTCGAGCCAGACCTGGGTTGACTTTGTTGACTACTCAGTGAAAACACTAGATGGTTGGATTCAAGGCAGTGGTGTAAGTAATTATGATGGGCTGTACAATTTATTTGTGAAAGAACACCTGTTAAGTAATTGTTTCAATGATAAACTGCATCAGCATCTGGTAGACCTAGGACCAATTTCTCCCCAAGAATTGGGAAAGAAGGCGGACCATTGGGTCAAGACAAGGGTGTCCAAGACTTCAACAGGGGGTGACCAAAAGAAAGGGGTCACAAAGACTCCCCAGGGGAAGGGTGATGAGACAACCAAAACTAAAAATAGTAAAGAGTCTTCTACAGGCCCCCAAAAACCTGCACAGGAGGGTGGGCCCAGAGCCTCTTCACAAAACAATGGGTACAAGGGTAAAAACTTTGATCCCAAAAAGGCCTGGTGTCATAGCTGTAAACAGCATGGACACCAAACTGGAGACAAGGCCTGTCCCAAGAAAGGTTCCACTCCAAACTCCCATCCAGGTAACACTGGTATGGCTAGTCTCCAAGTGGGATCAACAGTGTGCCCAGAGCAAATCAGGGTCCACACTGAAGCTACTCTAGTTTCTGAGGGTGGGGTGGATTTAGCCACACTAGCTGTCTGGCCGCCTAACATGCAAAAATACAGACAGCAACTCTTAATTAATGGGACTAGAATAGAGGGCCTGAGGGATACAGGTGCCAGTGTCACCATGGTGACAGAGAAACTGGTTTCCCCTGGCCAATACCTGACTGGAAAAACCTACACAGTCACCAACGCTGACAATCAGAAAAAAGTACATCCCATGGCAATGGTTACTTTAGAATGGGGAGGGGTCAATGGCCTGAAACAGGTGGTGGTCTCCTCAAATATCCCAGTGGACTGTCTGCTTGGAAATGACCTGGAGTCCTCAGCATGGGCTGAGGTATAGCTAAAAACCCATGCAGCAATGCTGGGTATCCCTGAACTGGTGTGTGTGAAAACAAGAGCACAATGCAAGGCACAGGGTGAAAAAGTAGAGCTGGAGTCTGGAAAAATGGCCCAGCCTACCAAGAGAACAGGAAAGTCAGTTGGGAAACCAACTGCAACACAGCAAAAGAAAGGGAACCTCTCTTCTCAGGAAGAAGTTCTGCCCTCTGAGGGAACTGAGCCTTTGGAGCTTGAACCTTATCAGGTTGAGCTCTTAGGCCCAGGGGGACCCTCAAGGGAAGAGCTGTGTAAGGGACAAGAAACCTGTCCCTCTCTTGAAGGCCTTAGGCAGCAAGCTGCTGAAGAGTCCAAAGGCAAGAAAAATGGAACACATAGGGTCTATTGGGAAGATGGGCTCCTGTACACTGAGGCCAGAGACCCCAAACCTGGTGCCACTAGGAGAGTGGTAGTGCCTCAGCTGTTCAGAGAGTTCATCCTAACATTGGCCCATGACATTCCCCTTGCTGGGCATTTGGGACAAACCAAGACGTGGGAGAGGTTAGTCAACCACTTCTACTGGCCCAATATGTCCAACATGGTTAAGGAGTTTTGCCTCTCCTGCCCCACCTGTCAAGCCAGTGGTAAGACAGGTGGGCATCCAAAGGCCCCCCTCATTCCACTTCCAGTGGTGGGGGTTCCCTTTGAAAGAGTGGGTGTGGACATAGTTGGTCCACTGGAACCTCCCACAGCCTCAGGAAATATGTATATCCTGGTAGTAGTGGATCATGCTACCAGGTATCCTGAAGCTATTCCCCTTAGGTCGACTACTGCCCCTGCAGTAGCCAAGGCCCTCATTGGTATCTTTACCAGAGTGGGTTTCCCTAAGGAGGTGGTGTCTGACAGAGGTACCAACTTCATGTCAGCATACCTAAAGCACATGTGGAATGAGTGTGGAGTGACTTATAAATTCACTACCCCATACCATCCACAAACTAATGGCTTGGTTGAGAGATTCAACAAGACATTAAAAGGCATGATCATGGGGCTCCCAGAAAAACTCAAAAGGAGATGGGATGTCCTCTTGCCATGTCTGCTTTTCGCTTACAGAGAGGTGCCACAGAAGGGAGTAGGATTCTCACCCTTTGAACTTCTGTTTGGTCATCCTGTAAGGGGACCACTTGCTCTTGTTAAAGAAGGCTGGGAGAGACCTCTCCATGAGCCAAAACAAGACATAGTGGACTATGTACTTGGCCTTCGCTCTAGAATGGCAGAGTACATGGAAAAGGCAACCAAAAACCTTGAGGCCAGCCAACAACTCCAGAAGTTTTGGTATGTCCAAAAGGCTGCACTGGTTGAGTTCCAACCAGGGCAGAAAGTCTGGGTTCTGGAGCCTGTGGCTCCCAGGGCACTCCAGGACAAATGGAGTGGCCCTTACCCAGTACTAGAGAGGAAGAGTCAGGTCACCTACTTGGTGGACCTGGGCACAAGCAGGAGCCCCAAGAGGGTGATCCATGTGAACCGCCTTAAGCTCTTCCATGACAGGGCTGATGTGAATCTGTTGATGGTAACAGATGAGGATCAGGAGGCAGAGAGTGAACCTCTCCCTGATCTTCTGTCATCAGACCCAAAAGATGGCACAGTAGATGGAGTGATCTACTCAGACACCCTCTCTGGCCAACAGCAAGCTGATTGTAGGAGAGTCCTACAACAGTTTCCTGAACTCTTCTCCTTAACCCCTGGTCAGACACACCTGTGTACCCATGATGTGGACACAGGAGACAGCATGCCTGTCAAGAACAAAATCTTTAGACAATCTGACCATGTTAAGGAAAGCATCAAGGTGGAAGTCCACAAGATGCTGGAATTGGGAGTAATTGAGCGCTCTGACAGCCCCTGGGCTAGCCCAGTGGTCTTAGTCCCCAAACCTCACACCAAAGATGGAAAGAAAGAGATGAGGTTTTGTGTGGACTACAGAGGGCTCAATTCTGTCACCAAGACAGATGCCCATCCAATTCCAAGAGCTGATGAGCTCATTGATAAATTAGGTGCTGCCAAATTTCTCAGTACCTTTGACTTGACAGCAGGGTACTGGCAAATAAAAATGGCACCTGGAGCAAAAGAAAAGACAGCATTCTCCACACCTGATGGGCATTATCAGTTTACTGTTATGCCCTTTGGTTTAAAGAATGCCCCTGCCACCTTCCAAAGGTTGGTGAATCAAGTCCTTGCTGGCTTGGAGTCCTTTAGCACAGCTTATCTTGATGATATTGCTGTCTTTAGCTCCACCTGGCAGGATCACCTGGTCCACCTGAAGAAGGTTTTGAAGGCTCTGCAATCTGCAGGCCTCTCTATCAAGGCATCCAAATGCCAGATAGGGCAGGGAACTGTGGTTTACTTGGGACACCTTGTAGGTGGAGGCCAAGTTCAGCCACTCCAACCCAAGATCCAGACTATTCTGGACTGGGTAGCTCCAAAAACCCAGACTCAAGTCAGGGCATTCCTTGGCTTGACTGGGTATTACAGGAGGTTTGTGAAGGGATATGGATCCATTGTGACAGCCCTCACTGAACTCACCTCCAAGAAAATGCCCAAGAAAGTGAACTGGACTGTGGAATGCCAACAGGCCTTTGACACCCTGAAACAGGCAATGTGCTCAGCACCAGTTCTCAAAGCTCCAGACTATTCTAAGCAGTTCATTGTGCAGACTGATGCCTCTGAACATGGGATAGGGGCAGTTTTGTCCCAAACAAATGATGATGGCCTTGACCAGCCTGTTGCTTTCATTAGCAGGAGGTTACTCCCCAGGGAGCAGCGTTGGAGTGCCATTGAGAGGGAGGCCTTTGCTGTGGTTTGGTCCCTGAAGAAGCTGAGACCATACCTCTTTGGGACTCACTTCCTAGTTCAAACTGACCACAGACCTCTCAAATGGCTGATGCAAATGAAAGGTGAAAATCCTAAACTGTTGAGGTGGTCCATCTCCCTACAGGGAATGGACTTTATAGTGGAACACAGACCTGGGACTGCCCATGCCAATGCAGATGGCCTTTCCAGGTTCTTCCACTTAGAAAATGAAGACTCTCTTGGGAAAGGTTAGTCTCATCCTCTTTCGTTTGGGGGGGGGTTGTGTAAGGAAATGCCTCCTTGGCACGGTTGCCCCCTGACTTTTTGCCTTTGCTGATGCTATGTTTACAATTGAAAGTGTGCTGAGGTCTGCTAACCAGGCCCCAGCACCAGTGTTCTTTCCCTAACCTGTACTTTTGTATCCACAATTGGCAGACCCTGGCATCCAGATAAGTCCCTTGTAACTGGTACTTCTAGTACCAAGGGCCCTGATGCCAAGGAAGGTCTCTAAGGGCTGCAGCATGTCTTATGCCACCCTGGAGACCTCTCACTCAGCACAGACACACTGCTTGCCAGCTTGTGTGTGCTAGTGAGGACAAAACGAGTAAGTCGACATGGCACTCCCCTCAGGGTGCCATGCCAGCCTCTCACTGCCTATGCAGGATAGGTAAGACACCCCTCTAGCAGGCCTTACAGCCCTAAGGCAGGGTGCACTATACCATAGGTGAGGGTACCAGTGCATGAGCATGGTACCCCTACAGTGTCTAAACAAAACCTTAGACATTGTAAGTGCAGGGTAGCCATAAGAGTATATGGTCTGGGAGACTGTCAAACACGAACTCCACAGCACCATAATGGCTACACTGAAAACTGGGAAGTTTGGTATCAAACTTCTCAGCACAATAAATGCACACTGATGCCAGTGTACATTTTATTGTAAAATACACCACAGAGGGCACCTTAGAGGTGCCCCCTGAAACTTAACCGACTATCTGTGTAGGCTGACTAGTTTTAGCAGCCTGCCACAAACCGAGACATGTTGCTGGCCCCATGGGGAGAGTGCCTTTGTCACTCTGAGGCCAGTAACAAAGCCTGCACTGGGTGGAGATGCTAACACCTCTCCCAGGCAGGAATTGTCACACCTGGCGGTGAGCCTCAAAGGCTCACCTCCTTTGTGCCAACCCAGCAGGACACTCCAGCTAGTGGAGTTGCCCGCCCCCTCCGGCCAGGCCCCACTTTTGGCGGCAAGGCCGGAGAAAATAATGAGAATAACAAGGAGGAGTCACTGGCCAGTCAGGACAGCCCCTAAGGTGTCCTGAGCTGAGGTGACTCTAACTTTTAGAAATCCTCCATCTTGCAGATGGAGGATTCCCCCAATAGGGTTAGGATTGTGACCCCCTCCCCTTGGGAGGAGGCACAAAGAGGGTGTACCCACCCTCAGGGCTAGTAGCCATTGGCTACTAACCCCCCAGACCTAAACACGCCCTTAAATTTAGTATTTAAGGGCTACCCTGAACCCTAGAAAATTAGATTCCTGCAACTACAAGAAGAAGGACTGCCTAGCTGAAAACCCCTGCAGCGGAAGACCAGAAGACGACAACTGCCTTGGCTCCAGAAACTCACCGGCCTGTCTCCTGCCTTCCAAAGATCCTGCTCCAGCGACGCCTTCCAAAGGGACCAGCGACCTCGACATCCTCTGAGGACTGCCCCTGCTTCGAAAAGACAAGAAACTCCCGAGGACAGCGGACCTGCTCCAAGAAAAGCTGCAACTTTGTTTCCAGCAGCTTTAAAGAACCCTGCAAGCTCCCCGCAAGAAGCGTGAGACTTGCAACACGGCACCCGGCGACCCCGACTCGGCTGGTGGCGATCCAACACCTCAGGAGGGACCCCAGGACTACTCTGATACTGTGAGTACCAAAACCTGTCCCCCCTGAGCCCCCACAGCGCCGCCTGCAGAGGGAATCCCGAGGCTTCCCCTGACCGCGACTCTTTGAACCTAAAGTCCCGACGCCTGGGAGAGACCCTGCACCCGCAGCCCCCAGGACCTGAAGGACCGGACTTTCACTGGAGAAGTGACCCCCAGGAGTCCCTCTCCCTTGCCCAAGTGGAGGTTTCCCCGAGGAATCCCCCCCTTGCCTGCCTGCAGCGCTGAAGAGATCCCGAGATCTCTCATAGACTAACATTGCGAACCCGACGCTTGTTTCTACACTGCACCCGGCCGCCCCCGCGCCGCTGAGGGTGAAATTTCTGTGTGGACCTGTGTCCCCCCCGGTGCCCTACAAAACCCCCCCTGGTCTGCCCTCCGAAGACGCGGGTACTTACCTGCAAGCAGACCGGAACCGGGGCACCCCCTTCTCTCCATTCTAGCCTATGTGTTTTGGGCACCACTTTGAACTCTGCACCTGACCGGCCCTGAGCTGCTGGTGTGGTGACTTTGGGGTTGCTCTGAACCCCCAACGGTGGGCTACCTTGGACCAAGAACTGAACCCTGTAAGTGTCCTACTTACCTGGTAAAACTAACAAAAACTTACCTCCCCCAGGAACTGTGAAAATTGCACTAAGTGTCCACTTTTAAAACAGCTATTTGTCAATAACTTGAAAAGTATACATGCAATTTTGATGATTTGAAGTTCCTAAAGTACTTACCTGCAATACCTTTCGAATGAGATATTACATGTAGAATTTGAACCTGTGGTTCTTAAAATAAACTAAGAAAAGATATTTTTCTATATAAAAACCTATTGGCTGGATTTGTCTCTGAGTGTGTGTACCTCATTTATTGTCTTGTGTATGTACAACAAATGCTTAACACTACTCCTTGGATAAGCCTACTGCTCGACCACACTACCACAAAATAGAGCATTAGTATTATCTATTTTTACCACTATTTTACCTCTAAGGGGAACCCTTGGACTCTGTGCATGCTATTTCTTACTTTGAAATAGCACATACAGAGCCAACTTCCTACAATAGTCATCCAGACAAAAGGCAGACCCTCACTATCCCATTTAGGTATGGGGTTGGGGTCGCTCCCTTAGATCGGGACAGGCAGAAGGGTTACCACTGCTATGCTCTCAGACCTAGGCAAAGGGTGTAGGAAGGAATCTCTAGACTTTCTAGAATCATACAAAATGGTTGGGTTATTTATCTCTTTACACTTGTTGTAATGATTACCATACTGTTTCATCTACCTTATTATCTCAGCTCATGATTTTTATGGTAGGATGCACTTGCTCTAATAAATACATTTAAATCCAGTTTGCATCTTGTGTTCTTCCTTGGCATGTGTGAGTCACTGAGTAACTGAGCAAAAGGAGTATATCTGTTCACCATAACTTCCCTGAGGAATCAGCGAGTCAGGTTTAGGTTGCCACAAATCACTTTCTCCTTTCTAGGGTTGGGAGAAGCACTGTAGGCTAACCAGGCAGATAGTTTCCAAACAGTGTGGAGTGGACTCAGTCTCCCACAATCGGTTTTGCTGCCATCCTAAGCACGCAGTCTTATTACCATAATAGGAACCGCACAACACTATAGGCTCACAATTTAGTTAAAAAGAAAGGAGACAAGTATTTTTGTATTCCCAATTAAACTATAAGGTGTGCACCCATATATAAGGTGGGCATCCCATCTGTAACTTGGGAGAGGCAGACAACAGCCTTTTTTGCTCAGCCTGCACATGTTCAAGTTTAGCCAGTGCAGACTTCTTACCCCAGCTGTTCAGCAGCGAACCTCATCTTGAAAGCTGGACCCTGGTGGTTACAACTCAAACCCATTTTGACAGAAGCTCACAGTTGGTGGGACTCCATAAGTGGACACACTGCTGTGAAAATACCCCAAAACCCAGAAGTTCAAAATCATAAAAGCTGGGGTATATGAACCCACTTGACATTTCCTCTTTCTGCTTAAAACCTTTATGAGTTCCCCTGGCCCTCACAGAAACACAGCTTTGGTATACAACGAGTCAGGAAAGTAGCCCCCCACACCCACATAAGCTGCTCACTCTATAGTCTCAAAGAGATAGCTTCCTTCACCTCCTCTGCACATGCCATGGCTGGTGACAGTATGATTATAATCTTCGGAGTGCAGTAGCAGCACGTACGGAATCTAAGTATTGACTGCCCAGGTAAATTAAGTCTAGAGGCTGGGGCCAGACAGGAGCCTCTTTTGTTGTATGACTCCCATTGTAGAATGAGACTGCTGGGTTAGTGGTGGCCGCACCACTATTTGTGGGTGACCAAGTCAATCCCACACTGTCTTGGCAGCTGTCAGCCCAACCCTTTCAGCTACTTAGCAGCACCTCAACCAAACCTGAAAGAACAGGACACACTAATTCCTTTTCAGGGGAAGTAGTGGTTGAAAAGTCTCACCCCTTTCTCTTGTTACCAAAAGGTCTCATGCACACGGATAGGCCAAAGAAAGAGATGCAGGATCGTTTTCAATACATTTATTGAAAATACTGCAATATACAATCAAATATATGAGCTGCAGCTATTAGGGCAATGAGATATAACAGAATTAGAATGGTGGTGACCAGCGAGAAGAAAATAAAGTCCCAACATATTGGAATAACACACATAGATGAATTCTACCTAACCTCTAACTCCTAAGCAAGAGCATAGCGGTAGGGCACTGCCCGCAGTCTCCTGGGTCGGCTGTAGAGACAGGCTGAGGTCAGCAATGAAATGGCATGCAGAATGGGCGTAATCCTGGCTGGAATTACATCCCCTTCATCCCTTGGCCTATACAGTGTTTTTATAAGAAACATATTTTTGTCTGTGGAAAAGGCATTACGTGGGCATGAGCCTAAGTGTCAGACTGTTTAAATACTCATGTATTTGTTCTTGTCAACCTTGGACAAGAGTAAATGGTGAAATGTCGTCCACAGAATAATAATAACAATGCTTTCGCAGAATCACAAAGTTACAGCTGATTAAAAAATAAAAACATCCCCGCTGACAGCAGGCTAACTATAAATGAATAAAACTGAAAAAATTAAATCACATCACATATGTAGGTAAAAGGGCACAGTCCGCAGGCCTAAGCTAACTTAAAATATGTGTGTCCAAAGCAGAGTGGAAAATGAACCCACAGCACTTTATGTTTATTAGTCTTTGGGGGTCATTTTGACCCCGGCGGGCGGCGGTCGCCGCCCACCTGGAGGGAACCGCCATATGGCCGCTCCGCGGTCGAAAGACCGCGGAGGCCATTCTGGCTTTCCCGCTGGGCTGGCGGGCGACCGCCAGAAGGCCGCCCGCCAGCCCAGCGGGAAACCCCTCCCCACGAGGAAGCCGGCTCCGAATGGAGCCGGCGGAGTGGGCATGTGCGACGGGTGCAGTTTGCACCCGTCGCGTATTTCAGTGTCTGCTAGGCAGACACTGAAATACACAGTGGGGCCCTCTTACGGGGGCCCCTGCCGTGCCCATGCCATTGGCATGGGCACGGCAGGGGCCCTCAGGGGCCCCGCGGCACCCCCTACCGCCATCCTGTTCCTGGCGGGCGAACCGCCAGGAACAGGATGGCGGTAGGGGGTGTCAGAATCCCCCATGGCGGCGCAGCAAGCTGCGCCGCCATGGGGGATTCCAAGGGCAGCGGTAAACCGGCGGGAGACCGCCGGTTTACCCTTTCTGGCCGCGGCAGAACCGCCGCGGTCAGAATGCCCTTTGGAGCACCGCCGGTCTGTCGGCGGTGCTCCCGTGGCCGGTGACCCTGGCGGTCACCAGCCGCCAGGGTCTGAATCAGGCCCTTTGTGTGTTTGGGATATTCATGTACATTATCAGCATACCGTTTTGTAATGTTGATCTTGGTCATAGGAACATATACATATATTTATGGTTTGCGAACACTTCTGATGTGCCTGTTGGTAATGATACCAGTAGGTATTCACAAGCATTTATTTTTGTAAGAATGAGGGTTACACCATGAAGGATGGGTATTGCCCACGGAGGACAACCTTGACCCTTTTTAGTCTGTTTTTCTTTATTTTGATTGTTTTCTGGAATGGGTACATTCAAGCGTTGTTTTTATATTGGTGTGAACAAACATTCTTCGCTTCTACATATATAAGCTCTGCACATTACCTTGCATTGCTTCATTATTTTTTACTTTGTAGCATAATGTGCTTTCTGGTTTTGGATTGACAACCAACAATATTTCAAGTGACTACTGTTAGACATCCTTTGGTGGAAGTGATGTGTCGAGACAGCCACGAGCAGGGAGCTGCCAGAGGGATCGGAGGAGCTGAGTGGCGTGGTGCAGAGAAGGGTCTCCCTGTCTGCCTGCCTAGCCTAGCCTACCCTAACTTTTTTTTTGCCGCATTGTGGTGGCTTGATTGTGGCAGAGGAGCCGTGGGGCTGACCGACCAAGGGGGAGCGGCATCTGGGCAAAGAGAGGTGAAATCCTCGGAAGAAGCCCTCAGATGTTGACATAGCTATGCGGTTTTGACCGCAGGTGAGTTCAGGTGTGCACAAGTGACAGTTAGTGGGGCCTAAGGGGGATTAGCACAAGCCGAAGTGAACACAAATGACCACAGGGGGTGCCCAGGATGTCAGGTGCCCTAAAAGGGAGAGAGAGAGGAGGATGAGGGAAGAGAGTTGAGTAGTTCAGACTGATCCGGCTGAGCCCCGCAGTCCATGGAAGTGGCCCAGTTAGGTCTGGGCATGGCTTGTGGCTAGGGGTGCTCTCCCACCTCTCTGTACTCCTCTCCTTACACCTCTCTGAACTTCTCTCCTCCTTTCTACTGTACCTCTCCCCCCCAAGGGTCCTCAAGAGGTTGTGCCCAAGGTACCTACGGTGCCTTCTGGATCATAAGAAGTTGTCAGCACCAGATCATTTTTTCGCAGAACAAGCCACCGGAGGTTTGGAGATTTGGAGGGCAGCGGGGGTGTGGTTTGTTTTTCGCTGTGCTCACTGCCCATTGTTGCTTCTCCATGCTAAAAATGTTGTTTTAAAAGCTGTCTTATAAGTTGTGAGTGAGAACTTAAGGCTTGTTGGAATCAGACGGAGTCACTGCAGCTGCACTTTTGGTCTTTTGGACAGTTGGTCAAAGTAGTGTGGCAGGCACGCCCTAAGGGGAGCAGAGGCGGCCGGCAGTAGGTCAGTACAGGTTGCACCGCATAGTGGATTACTACACACACACACACACACACATATACCATTGCCATTGATTGGCTTAACATAGTCCGGTACTTCCTTTTACTTTGGAAGTGGCTAATATAATTCCTGGTGTGAGCGGCAAAATCTTTCTCATCATTGTGGCAAGTTGGCGCCAGCTATTGTTGCCTCTGTTGTTGTTTTGATTTTTGGTTTGCACTACGATGACTGCCAAAAAGTTTAGATCGGGAAGACTGATTACTACAAGATGTTGCCAAAAAACAAAATCTAATCCATTAAAAAATAAGGTGCCTTTTTTTGGTATCATAAAGGAAAAATCAATGTTTCAATCCTATTTCTTGCATCCTCGAGAGCCTGAAGGTAAGATGGAAGCTGATGTATCATCTCTGAGTAGCGTTCTGGTAAAAGAGGGAGCTGAACAGATGATGATTCTTCATAGTTCTCTCAATAACGCTCTGGGAGACAATGCTCCATCCAATATTGCGTTGCCCACCTTGAGTAATAATCATCAGCATGTAATGACCAAAGAGCATCTCAGTGTTAGTCCTCCAGGCTTGGACGTTTCTCGGTTTTTGTGTCAGAGGAACCAGATTTCTCCACAAGTGTCCTGCCTTGGAGAGACCTTGCTGAAATTTGGATACTCTCTCCCAATGATATCGCCTTACAAAGCTGGTCCCCCTTCAACTCTCTCATCTATCACAAATGCTGTACCGCCTTCACAGAGGCAGTACACCTAGTATTCATCTCTCTTCCAGGTTGATTCTCCTTACAGGCTCTGGTCCTGAGCTGTCGCTTAATCCAGCTGTGAATCTGCCTAGTGATTATGCTTATTTCTTTAGGACCCTTCAGTGTCTTGAGAGAATTTTGTCTTCTATGTTGCAGCAGCTGGAAAAAACGACTGACAGCTCTGATCATATGCTGGACATCTTAACAATAATTTTGAAAGAGCTTCCAATGAAATGTGAGGGGGTTGATGGTTTTGGTGGTGAGCAGCCGGGTTTTGTTAAAATGATCAGTAATTGTGATGAAGCAGTACAAGTTGGTTGTCTGACATCAAAACTCTTAGCTCCAGTTGATGAGCTTAAAACTGGGAATGGGAATGGTATGGTGAGATGAATTTATTATCCCTAGAGGTCTTTTTATGGAGAAAGATTGTTCCCCAGTTGTTGATCTAGATGGCGTAGGGAATTTAAAGTCCCCTTGCATGTATTCCAGTGGTGTAAAGGTATTCCCAATATTCCAATCAAAGGGAATTGCAAAAGATAATTCAATCAGTAACAGTTCAAATTATCAAGCTTCTCAAAGTACAAGTTTCAATAATATAAAAGAAATAACACCCTGCGGGCCATATTTATACTTTTCGACGCACAACTGCGCCAACGCAGTTGTGCGTCAAAAAAGTTAACGCCGGCTAACGCCATTCTGAAGCACCATGCGGGCGCCGTATTTATTCAATGATGTTAGCCGGCGTTAGCCGGCGGAGCTGCCTGGTGTGCGTGAAAAAAAATGACTTACACCAGGCAGCGCCGGCGTAGGGGAAAATGGAGCTTGGGCGCCAAAAAATGGGTCAACCCGATTTGCGCCATTTTTTTTGACTCCCAACCCCCATTGAAATGACTCCTGTCTTAGCAAAGACAGGAGTCATGCCCCCTTGCCCAATGGCCATGCCCAGGGGACTTATGTCCCCTGGGCATGGTCATTGGGCATAGTGGCATGTAGGGGAGCACAAATCAGGCCCCCCTATGCCACAAAAAAAAAATATATATAATACTTACCAGCACTTACTTTAATGTCCTAGGGGTGGGTCCCTCCATACTTGGGCGTCCTCCTGGGGTGGGCAAGGGTGGCAGGGGGTGTCCCTGGGGGCATGGGAGGGCACCTCTGGGCTCCTTCCGAGCCGACAGGTCCCTTAACGCCTGCCCTGACCAGGCGCTAAAAAACGACGCAAAAGCGGCTGGACGTCATTTTTTTTGACCCGCCCACTCCCGGGCGTCATTTTTGCCCGGTAGTATAAATACGGCGCACATGCCTCGGAGTCATTTTTTAGACTGGAACGCCTACCTTGCATATCATTAACGCAAGGAAGGTGTCCACGCTAAAAAATGACGCAAACTCCATGAACTTTGGCGCTAGATGCGTCTAACACCAAAGTATAAATATGGAGTTCGTTTTGCGTTGAATTTGCGTTAAAAAAAACGACGCAAATCCGGCGCAAACAGAGTATAAATATGGCCCTTAGTCTTTATTGCTTTGTTTGATGATGACTCTTTAATCGCTTGTTTGTGCTAAATCTTCTAACTCGGGTACATTAACTTAGATTGGTTAGGAGTACTGATTTAGAATTGGTAGAACTTCTACATTCCAATAGGAAGAAGAAAACAAGGGTTCATTTCAAGTCTCCCGTAATCATAAACTTGATCCTGATGAATGGTGACTTTTTCTCATCCCAAGGAATGGATATTCATTCTGCTCTTCATAGGAAAGGTTTGCTGGAGGGGTGGGAAAGTGTGCACAATTGCCATGTGCTCCTGGGGAGAGTTCAGCATCTCAAG
Source organism: Pleurodeles waltl (assembly GCF_031143425.1). Classification (NCBI taxonomy): domain Eukaryota; kingdom Metazoa; phylum Chordata; class Amphibia; order Caudata; family Salamandridae; genus Pleurodeles; species Pleurodeles waltl. The sequence continues at coordinate 655,574,030 of NC_090447.1, forward strand.
AAGAAATGAAAGTTAATACTAAATTGACTGTGATTTCTTGTAGACATGGTAGGCAACTGGTTGAATGCACTGATCAAAAGTCAAGTTTGTTATTCAATAATGAAGATGTTTCTAAATGGGCTTGGCTTGCTGGTTGTTTAAATACGAAAAAATCCTTTACTTTGAAGTTTTTGAAGTGGAGAGTTTAGTAGTAGGTTGGATAATATCAGAATACTGTCATGGAATATTGCTGGTTGCTGGACTAATTTAGGGAAAATCTGGAATTTAGACTCATGGCCTCCTGCAACAATTTGCTTTCAAGAAACTTGGGCTTCTGCCCCTTTTGAGATTGAAAATGTTTACGTCATTAGCAGTCGAGCAAAAAAATCAAAGAGTAGTCATGCTAGTGGTTGTATAGCCACAGGTCTGTCTACAAAATTTCCTCGGGTGTGTTAAGTCTTTAATCATCATTCACAATTATTACATTGTACTGCACGCCTTGAACAGAACTGGGACACATTTCGCCTTGCTCCTTTAATCTTAGCCAATTTGTATATCCTACCAGGTCCAAAAAACACTTTTTTACTGGATGATGTTTTGATTATATTACCATGGTAATGTATAAAGTGGGGACTTCTAGGGTCTTAATTATTGGAGATGAATGCCACTATTTCTAATCACTCCCTTGCTCTTCTTGCAGATAAGGAAAGTGAGCAGGAGTTAAATATTCCCGGTTGCCGTGTTCCCTCAATCCTCTAGGACAAATAGAAGAGGTGCTCTTCTCCTGGATGGCTGGTAGGGAACACAATGTTGTTGTTCTTAATGGTAGGCTTCAGAGCGACACTCCGGCTTTTTATACCCACACCTCGACAAAATCGGTAATGGTCATTGATTATGTTATTAGCTCTTATTAAGGTTTCCCATGGGTGCCCGATTTAAAAGTAATAAAGAACGTCTGGAGTGACCATAACATAATGCTCTCAACTATCCTAGGGATCAGGAGCTTAGTTTCCCCTGGCAGTTATCTGATGATGAGGAGGTGTTGTTTTGTACTACGAATGGGAAGGTTTTATGGACTACGAAAGACAAACATCAGCTTGCCACCGAATTAGGGAAAATTAAGGAGTCTATGTCCTCCTCTAGTTGGCTACCGATCCATGTTTTTGAGGAGGATATGAGGAAATTTGTGAGAAGATCATAAACCCTGGAAGGCCCTATCAGGAAGAAATATCTATTTAAGTCAAATCATTTTAATAAAAGGTTCGCTTTTAATAGGCTTTTTAATCATCTACAAAGAAAGCAATTTGTCCGTTTTTCCAAGAGAGAAATACATGGATTGCATGTCTAAAAAGAAGAAGAAATAGATGGTAAGAATCCAAAAAAGGAATAGTTTTGATGATATTTGGATCAAGCTAACAGAGGCAGTAATGTGTAACAACTCAAAAGCCTTCTGAAGGATTGTACAGGAAAACACGGATTCTCTGGTTGAGCCAAAAATAAATACCATAACTAGTATGGAATGGCAGGATTATATAATTTCCTTATATGTCACAAATCCCCAGTCCTCTGTTGGATGTATTAAAAAAGAACCAAGATGTTGGGGTAGCTGAGAGAACTTTCCTCCTTTTGACTCCTTCACAAAAGGAAGTATTGTGCCACCTTAGGCTGGTAGAAACAAGGGGGCTAGAGGTCAGGATCAATTGCCTATTCTATTTTGAAATTTGATATGGATTGTTGGGTCATTTACCTATCTGTGCTTTTTCGTTATTGTTATTCCACTTGGAGGGTTCCAAGCTCATGGAGAGGGAGTATTATATTGCCGCTCCATAAGAAGGGAACTGTAAATTCTCCAGGCAATTACAGACAGATTACCTTATTAGATGCTACAGGAAAAATCTTTGCCAGATGTATTTTAAATAACTTGTTAGACTGGGTAGAAGAAAAACATATCATCCCATTGGAACAGGCTGAGTTTAGAGCTGGACATTTGACCCTCAATAATATAACGTAATTCATGTGCTGCTGGAAAAATATGTGAAGTGGAAGAAAATGCCTGTTTACACTGCTTTTATACATTTTTCAAACTTGTTTGATTGCGTAGGCAGGCCAATTCTACGGAAGAAGTTGACCACCCTGGGTTTCCCTGGGGGGCTTTTAAAACTTATTATTACCCTTTATACAGACACATGGTGTCATGTCATGTTAGGGGGTAGGCCGGGCATGACACCGAAAATTCCAACTAGAAATGGGCTTAAACAGGGCTGATTATTTGCACATTTGCTTTTCTCATTATATCTGGCGGATTTACCCTTGGCGTTGGTGGGGATGCCCCGAAAGTAGGTGGTTACTCTTTGGGCATTCTGCTTTATGCGGATGGCATTGTCTTATTAGATTTGACCCCTAAAGGTCTTCAGAAGTGTTTAGATGCTTTATCAACTTACTCTGATGCCCAGTTCCTGAAGGTTAATATCAATAAGACTAAAGTTATGAGATGCTCTGTAAAAGGTTGTCCGAGGGATAAAGAGCGTAGTTGGTCCTTTAAAAGTATTCCTTTAGAGGTAGTAAAATTGTACCCCTATCTGGGCTGAATTATCTCTGTGAATCTGGTAGATAATTATCATATCGCCCATATGTCAAATAAGGCTTATGCTCATGGAAATGCACTAAAATCACTCTACGGGGCAACAGATTATAGGCATTTTAAACTCCTATTAACAGTATTCAAAATGAAGGTTCTTTCCACTCTTCTTTATGCTGTTGAAACAATCAATGTTAGTGGTTGGCACTTTATTCATAAGGTGGAAGGTAAGATTGTACATTTTATTTGCGCTTTAAATTCCTTGGCGTCAGTGGAAGCTTTACCATTAGAATTAGGACTGGTGAGTACGTATATTGGAGGATTAGCAGCTATCTTGAGAAGGAATTAATGTATTTTACATGCTAATACTTTAAGGGGTTTATTAGCTGTGGAAATTCTTCTTGATTATGTTTGTTCTGGGCCGTTTTTATCAAACGTTAAATTTGCACTGGTGCACTTTACATTGTCTAAATTAGACATTCAGAATATGAGTTATGTTCATCTTAAGTCATTTTTGAAGTGGCACATGAAGAATTCTTCCATGCTGTATGATATGAAGGTTTTCCGGCTACCCCTCAGGCATATTTAAACTGGAATTTGGAGCATATGGTGCGAAGGTGTATGTTGCTGGTTGTATGGTGATGATTTGCGTACCGGTAAAGGTTACTATTGATGCTTGGAAGGGCGTTCCTAGGAAAGAAATAATTTGTATAACCTGTGTCGTTCAGATATACAGACTATTGAGCATGTTATTATCGTTTGACCAGTTTTAAGGATATTTCAACAAAGATTCTTAAAACCATTATTTAAGACATACAGAGTAAGAACTGCAAAGGCTGCTGTGGAGTTATTAAATTATTTGATGAATTAATGTGCGGAAAACTTTTTAAATTGTTTGGTTCCTTTATGAATTTGTATTGCATTGTTTTATATACTGTAGATCTCCATGTAAGATCTAAATATTTAAAAAAATGTGGAACCTTGAATGGGTACACCAGGGTTCTTGCCTGAACAGACCCCTAGAAGGTGCACCTAATAAGCTGCACATAAGCAAATACCACAGCATTGCATTCTGAGAAAATACCTTCCCAGGCTCCTCTTTGATGATGGAAATTGTGCCCTACCGTGATTAGCTGGATCCTTTCAATCTGAAAGCTCACTGACTCTTGAGTGCATTGACACATAGTCAAACTGCATTGACTTGAACAGTTAAGCTGGTGCTTGAACACCTTTAGATCTGGAACAGTGTGAATCCGGTTTCTGTTTGTGGTTCAATAATGTGGAGTGGAATGTTGCCTATTTTCTTCTGGCTAGAAACAAGCTGAAGGCCCCTACTGAAGCTCTTCTGGCCGATGCTACTTCTGACTACTTCCAACTTTCCACATTTTTATTGCAACTGTGAACATCTTTTTTCAAACTGTTATAATTGTGTTGTCTTGTAGCTACATTTGTACTGCACCACCTCCTTTGATCTACACATTGATTGCTCATCCACACCCACATGAAGAGTCATGTAGGCTTAATAAGTCCTACCTTCTGTTGCAGACAGAGGACCTGGTTCTCTGGTTATTTGTTATCCCTAACATTCTCAATTTTGGGGTGTGTGCTGCTGACAATAGTGCTATAGGTTTGTGAGTGGTGGTTCCTGCTATCACATTAAGAATATGGAATGGGGTAGTAGACTTGCAGGTGGAGAAGAGGCGGGAGGAATGGTTGCCATCTAGGATGGTTGGGAGGGAAAACTACTTAGAGAGAGAGGTTTGGTGCACATCTAGTCATCCATTGGATAGAACATTTCAACAGGGGTCTTCTAGTACTTTCCTAAATCCGAATAGGTCGTCGGAGTTCCCAAGGTTAGATAAAAGTGATTTCCAAATGCACAGCATGCCATCATGCGTCAGTATGTTTTTGGGGACAGTCAACAACCTAACACATTTTGTACTGGGTAGAGGTTCTTTGGCAATTGGTATATCTTTTCTATAAGGCAAGACAGTCTTCTAAACCAAAGTGGTTTCTGAGAGATACTGCAAAATGTAACTTTTACTCTTGCATCAAAGTCATTGCAGTTGTGTTGTTGTGAAGTACTCCCTGGTTGTTAGGTCCACTACCACTTTGGTCACCAGGTTTTGAAACAGACCCCTAGAAGGTGCACCTAATAAGCTGCACATAAGCAAATACCACTGCATTGCATTCTGAGAAAATACCTTCCCAGGCTCCTCTTTGATGATGGAAATTGTGCCCTACCGTGATTAGCTGGATCCTTTCAATCTGAAAGCTCACTGACTCTTGAGTGCATTGACACATAGTCGAACTGCATTGACTTGAACAGTTAAGCTGGTGCTTGAACACCTTTAGATCTGGAACAGTGTGAATCCGGTTTCTGTTTGTGGTTCAATAATGTGGAGTGGAATGTTGCCTATTTTCTTCTGGCTAGAAACAAGCTGAAGGCCCCTACTGAAGCTCTTCTGGCCGATGCTACTTCTGACTACTTCCAACTTTCCACATTTTTATTGCAACTGTGAACATCTTTTTTCAAACTGTTATGATTGTGTTGTCTTGTAGCTACATTTGTACTGCACCACCTCCTTTGATCTACACATTGATTGCTCATCCACACCCACATGAAGAGTCATGTAGGCTTCATAAGTCCTACCTTCTTTTGCAGACAGAGGACCTGGTTCTCTGGTTATTTGTCATCCCTAACATTCTCAATTTTGGGGTGTGTGCTGCTGGCAATAGTGCTATAGGTTTGTGAGTGGTGGTTCCTGCTATCACATTAAGAATATGGAATGGGGTAGTAGACTTGCAGGTGGAGAAGAGGCGGGAGGTATGGTTGCCATCTAGGATGGTTGGGAGGGAAAACTACTTAGAGACAGAGGTTTGGTGCACTTCTAGTCATTCATTGGATAGAACATTTCAACAGGGGTCTTCTAGTACTTTCCTAAATCTGAATAGGTCGTCGGAGTTCCCAAGGTTAGATAGAAGTGATTTCCAAATGCACAGCATGCCACCATGCGTCAGTATGTTTTTGGGGACAGTCAACAACCTAACACATTTTGTACTGGGTAGAGGTTCTTTGGCAATTGGTATATCTTTTCTATAAGGCAAGACAGTCTTCTAAACCAAAGTGGTTCCTGAGAGATACTGCAAAATGTAACTTTTACTCTTGCATCAAGCAGCAAAGTCATTGCAGTTGTGTTGTTGTGAAGTACTCCCTGGTTGTTAGGTCCACTACCACTTTGGTCACCAGGTTTTGAAACAGACCCCTAGAAGGTGCACCTAATAAGCTGCACATAAGCAAATACCACTGCATTGCATTCTGAGAAAATACCTTCCCAGGCTCCTCTTTGATGATGGAAATTGTGCCCTACCGTGATTAACTGGATCCTTTCAATCTGAAAGCTCACTGACTCTTGAGTGCACTGACACATAGTCAAACTGCATTGACTTGAACAGTTAAGCTGGTGCTTGAACACCTTTAGATCTGGAACAGTGTGAATCCGGTTTCTGTTTGTGGTTCAATAATGTGGAGTGGAATGTTGCCTATTTTCTTCTGGCTAGAAACAAGCTGAAGGCCCCTACTGAAGCTCTTCTGGCCGATGCTACTTCTGACTACTTCCAACTTTCCACATTTTTATTGCAACTGTGAATATCTTTTTTCAAACTGTTATAATTGTGTTGTCTTGTAGCTACATTTGTACTGCACCACCTCCTTTGATCTACACATTGATTGCTCATCCACACCCACATGAAGAGTCATGTAGGCTTAATAAGTCCTACCTTCTGTTGCAGACAGAGGACCTGGTTCTCTGGTTATTTGTTATCCCTAACATTCTCAATTTTGGGGTGTGTGCTGCTGACAATAGTGCTATAGGTTTGTGAGTGGTGGTTCCTGCTATCACATTAAGAATATGGAATGGGGTAGTAGACTTGCAGGTGGAGAAGAGGCGGGAGGAATGGTTGCCATCTAGGATGGTTGGGAGGGAAAACTACTTAGAGAGAGAGGTTTGGTGCACATCTAGTCATCCATTGGATAGAACATTTCAACAGGGGTCTTCTAGTACTTTCCTAAATCCGAATAGGTCGTCGGAGTTCCCAAGGTTAGATAGAAGTGATTTCCAAATGCACAGCATGCCATCATGCGTCAGTATGTTTTTGGGGACAGTCAACAACCTAACACATTTTGTACTGGGTAGAGGTTCTTTGGCAATTGGTATATCTTTTCTATAAGTCAAGACAGTCTTCTAAACCAAAGTGGTTTCTGAGAGATACTGCAAAATGTAACTTTTACTCTTGCATCAAAGTCATTGCAGTTGTGTTGTTGTGAAGTACTCCCTGGTTGTTAGGTCCACTACCACTTTGGTCACCAGGTTTTGAAACAGACCCCTAGAAGGTGCACCTAATAAGCTGCACATAAGCAAATACCACTGCATTGCATTCTGAGAAAATACCTTCCCAGGCTCCTCTTTGATGATGGAAATTGTGCCCTACCGTGATTAGCTGGATCCTTTCAATCTGAAAGCTCACTGACTCTTGAGTGCATTGACACATAGTCGAACTGCATTGACTTGAACAGTTAAGCTGGTGCTTGAACACCTTTAGATCTGGAACAGTGTGAATCCGGTTTCTGTTTGTGGTTCAATAATGTGGAGTGGAATGTTGCCTATTTTCTTCTGGCTAGAAACAAGCTGAAGGCCCCTACTGAAGCTCTTCTGGCCGATGCTACTTCTGACTACTTCCAACTTTCCACATTTTTATTGCAACTGTGAACATCTTTTTTCAAACTGTTATGATTGTGTTGTCTTGTAGCTACATTTGTACTGCACCACCTCCTTTGATCTACACATTGATTGCTCATCCACACCCACATGAAGAGTCATGTAGGCTTCATAAGTCCTACCTTCTTTTGCAGACAGAGGACCTGGTTCTCTGGTTATTTGTCATCCCTAACATTCTCAATTTTGGGGTGTGTGCTGCTGGCAATAGTGCTATAGGTTTGTGAGTGGTGGTTCCTGCTATCACATTAAGAATATGGAATGGGGTAGTAGACTTGCAGGTGGAGAAGAGGCGGGAGGTATGGTTGCCATCTAGGATGGTTGGGAGGGAAAACTACTTAGAGACAGAGGTTTGGTGCACTTCTAGTCATTCATTGGATAGAACATTTCAACAGGGGTCTTCTAGTACTTTCCTAAATCTGAATAGGTCGTCGGAGTTCCCAAGGTTAGATAGAAGTGATTTCCAAATGCACAGCATGCCACCATGCGTCAGTATGTTTTTGGGGACAGTCAACAACCTAACACATTTTGTACTGGGTAGAGGTTCTTTGGCAATTGGTATATCTTTTCTATAAGGCAAGACAGTCTTCTAAACCAAAGTGGTTTCTGAGAGATACTGCAAAATGTAACTTTTACTCTTGCATCAAGCAGCAAAGTCATTGCAGTTGTGTTGTTGTGAAGTACTCCCTGGTTGTTAGGTCCACTACCACTTTGGTCACCAGGTTTTGAAACAGACCCCTAGAAGGTGCACCTAATAAGCTGCACATAAGCAAATACCACTGCATTGCATTCTGAGAAAATACCTTCCCAGGCTCCTCTTTGATGATGGAAATTGTGCCCTACCGTGATTAACTGGATCCTTTCAATCTGAAAGCTCACTGACTCTTGAGTGCACTGACACATAGTCAAACTGCATTGACTTGAACAGTTAAGCTGGTGCTTGAACACCTTTAGATCTGGAACAGTGTGAATCCGGTTTCTGTTTGTGGTTCAATAATGTGGAGTGGAATGTTGCCTATTTTCTTCTGGCTAGAAACAAGCTGAAGGCCCCTACTGAAGCTCTTCTGGCCGATGCTACTTCTGACTACTTCCAACTTTCCACATTTTTATTGCAACTGTGAACATCTTTTTTCAAACTGTTATGATTGTGTTGTCTTGTAGCTACATTTGTACTGCACCACCTCCTTTGATATACACATTGATTGCTCATCCACACCCACATGAAGAGTCATGTAGGCTTAATAGGTCCTACCTTCTGTTGTAGACAGAGGACTTGGTTCTCTGGTTATTTGTTATCCCTAACATTCTCAATTTTGGGGTGTGTGCTGCTGGCAATAGTGCTATAGGTTTGTGAGTGGTGGTTCCTGCTATCACATTAAGAATATGGGTGGTCATTACAACACTGGCGGTAAAAGGCGCTTACCGCCCTGCAGAAGACCGCCAATACACCGCCGCGGCCGCGGAATTCCGCCACAGCTATTATGACACACATCTCAGAATCCGCCGAAATTCAGACACCCACACAACTCCGCCACACCAAAGTTCAGTGTTAAACTGGCGAAAACAAATCCTCCACGCCAACAGAAACACGCCCATGCTATTACGACCCACGAATCCACGCGGCGGTCTTTCAACCATGGTATTCTATTGGCGGTACACACAGCCGCGATCAAAATACACACACATCTCCAAAACACTGCCACATTGTACAACTCAAAATACACACACCTGATACACATACAAACACCACTCCCACACACCCAACACAATATAAAACACACACCCACATCACCAACAAACCCCTACGACCAAACATTTTGACGAAGGCCAGAGAGACTGCACAGCATAGACAACCTCACCACACAGAGGCACACAACACCATCACCCACACAACATCCACGCACAAAACACCACACACCACTACACAGCACCGCACACATCAACACGCACACCGCCCCACACATCACACACACCACCCCATGTCACGCCAAAGACACCCCCGCTTTTCCAAGGAGGAGCTCCGGGTCACGGTGGAGGAAATTGTCCGGGTAGAGCCACAGCTATTTGGCTCACAGGTGCAGCACACATCCATAGCCAGGAAGATGGAGCTATGGCGCAGAATAGTCGACAGGGTCAACGCTGTGGGACAGCATCCAAGAAATCGGGAGGACATCAGGAAGAGGTGGAACGACCTACGGGGGAAGGTGCGTTCAATGGTCTCCAGGCACAACATAGCGGTTCAGCGGACTGGCGGCGGACCCCCCCCCCCCACAACTAACAACATGGGAGGAGCAAGTCTTGACCATCATGCATCCAGAGGGCCTCGGAGGAGTCGGTGGAGGATGGGACACTGGTAAGTCAAATTTTAACTATCATATCCCCCACCCTACCTGCATGCTATCACACACCCCACCCTCACACCCTCCCCTATCACTCCAACTCCTCACTAATGTATTCATAACACAAACTACACATCCCAACACCAAGCCCTGCATGACACAACTAAGCATGGACACCTATCAGCTAAGCATGCCCACTGCACATACCCAGAACAACCCCCTAACCATCATCACACAAGCCCCCACACAGGAATGCTTGCACTGGGATACAGAGACACCCACCCATTGCACACCATCACACACACACATGCAATAATCATGCTCTTATGCCCCTGCAGGAACACGAAGCACCGTCACCACACCAGAGGGTCCAGACAACACCACTCCACCCCCAGAAGAGGCCCACAGTGACGATAGCAGCTCTGCCCTACTGGAGCCTGATGACCAGCCCGGACCATCCTGGGTCCTCGGGACAGTCGGTTCCCGTTGCACAGGCACAGCCCAACACTGACCTACCACCCTCTGGTAACACCAGCACAGCACCCACCCAGCGGGACCATACCTCCGTACCCAGGACAGGTCAATCAGCGGTGTGTCCACCACTACAGGGAACCCAGGATAACCCACCACCCCAACAACAACAGGGACCTGGGGGCAGTGGCAGTGGGCACACGGTCCAGGGGATGGAGGCACAGGAACACAGGGGAACTGGGAGGGCTGCTGTGCGATAGGGGGCAGACAGGCCAAGGGAACCCACTCTCCACGAGGCCCTCACCTCCATCATGGGAGCATACCACCACTCCCAGGAGACGATGGCAACGGTCCTGGTCAAGTTTCAGGAGACCCAGCGCCTGCAGGATGACCAGTATTTGGGGTTCAGGGAGGAGCTCAGGACCATCAGCTCCACCTTGGGCACCATCGTAGGGGTGCTGAAGGACATACAGCAGACCATGAGGGACACTGTGGCACTCCAAGGGGCCCCTGACACTAGCCAGGATGATGAACTGCCCACCACCTCCGCCTGCGCTAGTGGACAGGACGCCCCGCCACAGGACCACCACACCAGCACCCCACCCCCTGCAGACGGACAACCACCACGCAAGCGGTCCCTGAGATCCAGGAACAGGACAGAGCAAGATGGCAAGACCCCCGCCAGGAAATGAGACCACCCTGATTGTCCTCCCACTGTCCCACTTTGTGACCCTGTCCATAGTTAAACTGCCCCAGCTCCACTTCCTATGCCCAGATGGGCAATGCACCTGTGAGACTAATAGACTGGACTCTGCCATGGACATTCCTCCGCCATCACCCATCCTCATTTTACAACCTCCTCCCATTTCTGAGCACTTCAATAAACACCCTTGAAACATAAAACAATCTGGAGTCAGTCTATGATTTGTTAAAATGTAATATCTATGACAGTGTCAAAATGCGTTGTGAGATGTAAAGGCAACATACCAATGTCACACATCAAAAGTCCTTGAAGGATGCAAGTAGATGACACACGTTGGTAACCACACCTGTGAAACCGTAATGTAAAGAAACAACTAAATTACCAAATAATCCCAAAAAATTACACACAGGATAGAGGAAAACGTGTGACAGTGAATGTAATGGTAAAAATGAAAACGTTCTCACCTGTGTGTCACTGGAAATATTGCTGTATGACTGACTCCCTGTTGTCGTTGTCTTCTTCCTCAGCTTCCTCCTCATCACTGTCCACAGGCTCCACAGCTGCCACAACACAGTCATCTGGACCATCCTCCTGCAGAAAAGGCACCTGGCGTCGCAAAGCCAAATTATGAAGCATCGAGCAGGCGATGATGATCTGGCACACCTTCTTCGGTGAGTAGAATAGGGAACCACTTGTCATAAGGAGGCACCTGAACCTGGCCTTCAGGAGGCCGAAGGTCCGCTCGATCACCCTCCTAGTCTGCCCATGGGCCTCACTGTAGCGTTCCTCTGCCCTGGTCCTCGGATTCCTCACTGGGGTCAATAGCCAGGAAAGGTTGGGATAACCAGAGTCCCCTAATAGCCATACACGGTGCCTCTGGAGTTGACCTATCATATCAGGGATGCTGCTATTCCACAGGATGTAGGCGTCATGCACTGAGCCAGGGAACATAGCATTAACCTGGGAGATGTACTGGTCTGCTAAACAGACCATCTGTACATTCATGGAATGATAACTCTTCCTGTTCCTGTACACCTGTTCACTCCTGTGGGGGGGGACCAGAGCTACATTGGTCCCATCAATGGCACCTATGACGTTGGGGATATGTCCAAGGGCATAGAAGTCACCTTTCACTGTAGGCAAATCTTCCACCTCAGGGAAAATGATGTATCTCCTTACGTGTTTCAGCAGGGCAGACAACACTCTGGACTACACGTTGGAAAACATAGGCTGGGACATCCCTGATGCCATGGCCACAGTTGTCTGAAAAGACCCACTAGCAAGGAAATGGAGCACTGATAGCACCTGCACGTCAGGGGGGATTCCAGTGGGATGGCGGATTGGTGACGTCAGGTCTAGCTTCAACTGGGTACATAGTTCCTGGATTGTGGCACAGTCAAACCTGTAGGTGACGATTACATGTCGCTCTTTCATTGTCAACAGGTCCACCAGCGGTCGGTACACCGGAGGATTCCGCCATCTTCTCACATGTCCCAGCTGACGGCGCCTACGAAGGACAACAGCAACGATAAAGTAAATTTTCCACCAGGTATGTACCCACAGTTCCACAGAAGACTACACCAAACACAAACCCCTTCCTGTATGTGTGTTGAGTGTAGGCCTAGCTATGTGTGACGCAGAAGTAAATGAAGCCATGTGGGCCCCTGAAATGGCGGCTGCCTGACCTCTAAACTGGGACAATGCGATTGTGGGGTAACTGCGTTGGCGTTGCACACCGTTGCGGTAATGAACAGGTGCGCCGGCGGTGATGATACGCACCGCCGCTGGCGTCATCGCCATTTTCTATCTGTTCAATCTCTAGATACCTGACCTTCGACAGGAGAGGACCTACACTGCAAGTGCTGCTGTGACCTCGGTCTGGAAGCGACGATGGCTGCTGCGTCTGGGGAAAGGGCCCCTGCCTTCACTGCTCAGGAGTTGGAGAAACTGGTAGACGGGGTCCTCCCCCAGTACACGCTACTCTACGGTCCTCCAGACCAACAGGTTAGTACACAGGGAGCACGTTGTATGGGCTAGGCCTGGGTGGAGAGGGCTGGTTGTAAGAGGGAAGGGGGCAGAGTTCAGGGAACATTAATGCATGTGAATGAATGGGCCACATGGCTAGAGTAGGGAGGGGGCCACTCACATCGACGGTGCAGGTGGTAATGACTTTTCGTCTTCCCTTGTGCATGTCATGTAGGTCAGCGCCCACCAGAAGAGGGACATTTGGCGTGCCATCGCCAAGGACGTCTGGACCCTGGGGGCCCACCAGAGACGGGGCACCCACTGCCGGAAAAGATGGGAGGACATTCGCCGCTGCAGCAAGAAGACGGCGGAGGCTCAGCTGGGGATGGCCTCCCAACGTGGGAGGGGTGCCCGTCGCACCATGACCCCCCTGATGTTCTGGATCCTGGCGGTGGCCTACCCTGAGTTGGATGGGCGCATGAGGGCATCACAGCAGACACAAGGGGGTGAGTACAACCTCATTCTGTGGACTTTGCGCGCAGTAGAGGGGTCTGGGTGGGGGAGGAGGCCTGTGGGTGTACCTAGGCCAGCCAGAAAAACGTAGACTAGGCCCCTCTGTAAAGCAGCCCATGTGGCACTCTACACCACCGCAGTACAGTGCCAAGTACAGGTATATATGCCCCTGTGGCATCGATGTGTGCAGATGTCCACCATAGCCATGTAGGCCATATCCCAGGAATAGCATATGCAGAGGCCAGGAGCACGGCGCAGTGCAGGGGGCTGCTGTGTCTGTCTTGTCCGCCAACGGTAGCGGTATGCCATGCACTCAACCTGTTCTTCTTCTGTCTCCCCCCCCCCTTTTTGTGCTCTCCCTGTTCTTTTGTGCATCAGCATCATCAGGCGGAGGTACAGTGGCACCAGAGCACGAGGGTGCTGCATCCCACATGGCCATGGAGGGCCACACCACGGACTCAGAATGCACCAGTGGGACGGAGGGCGAGGGGAGCTTCACGTCGGCCCACCGGATCACCAACCAGCGACACGGACTCGTCCTCTAATGGGAGCTCCCTTGTGGTGGCGGCACCATCTGTGCGCCCCACTTCTACAGGTACAGCCGCCACCTCACCTACCAGCACCGCCCTCCCAGCAGCCCCTCAGCGTTCGCCCTGTGCCCGCTCACCCAGGGGGGTGGGCATCACCTTCGCCCCAGGCACCTCAGGCCCTGCCCCAGTCACCCCTGCTGCCCTCAGTGAGGAGGCCATTGACCTCCTCAGGTCACTCACTGTTTGGCAGTCTACCATTGTGAATGCCATCCAGGGTGTAGAAAGAGAGTTGCAACACGGTAATGCATTCCTGGAGGGCATTCATTCTGGTCAGGCTGTCCTTCAGCGAACCCTGCAATCTCTGGCCTCAGCACTGATGGCAGCCATTGTCCCTGTGTCTAGCCTCCCCCTCCAACCTCCTCCACCCAGACCCAATCCCCTGTACCCCAGCCTATCCCAAGCACACCTACAGACCAGCATGCACACAAGTCAACACACACAAGTAGCTCAAGCAAACATGGGAACTCAACCCACAGGCACTCATGCAAGCCTCACCCACATACAGACACAGCAACATCCACTGCCACCACTGTGTCCCCCTCCTCCTCTTCTCCCTCCTCCCTCCCAGTCTCGTCTACACACACACCTGCATGCACTACATCTAAAGGCACCAGGGGTCGCACCAGAACACCCAGCACCACTTCCCGCTCACCTGCACTCACCACCCCCACTGCCATTTACACGTCCCCTGTGTCCTCTCCCACTGTGTCTGTGACGCCCCCTCCCAAAGTACACAAATGCAGGCACCCACACACCCAACATCCATCCACCTCACGACAGCCTCCAGTACCTGCACCTGCACCCAAAACACCTAAAGTCACACCTCCTACAACCACCTCCTCTTCCTCCACTCCCAGGCCCCCTCCAACTACCCATCCCAGTGTTCGTCAGAAACTGTCCCTGTGTAAAGTTGACCTTTTTGCCCCCCCCTCCAATTCATCAGTCCCGTCGTAGCGCCTCAGCCAAAAAGCCTCCAATACCAGTGGTGCCTGTTCAAGGTGTGTGGAGTGCACCGGCCACCAGGGCAGGCAGTATGACCCGGAGCCAAGGCACTGGCAGCCCACCCCCTGTAAAGGCTCTGAAATTGGAAAGTGAAGGACGGGACAGTATGAAGACTCCTGGAGGGAAAACAACTCACAGGGGTCCCAAGGGGATTGGAGAGTCAGCTTTGACACCACCAAAGGTGGGGAAGGGCCAGAGGAAGTCTGCCCAGCCTGTTGTGAGTGTCACGGCGGAGAAGGGCGGCATCATTCACGGCAGTCGAGACGCCACCGCCAGCACCGTCGTCACTGGTCCGGAGACCACCGCCAGAATCAGTGCCCAGGAGGGCCCAAGTATCGTCACTGGTCAGGAGACCGCTGCCACCGCCAGAGTCAGTGCCCAGGAGGGCCCAAGTATCGTCACTGGTCAGGAGACCGCCGCCAGAGTCAGTGCCCAGGAGGGCCCAAGTATCGTCACTGGTCAGGAGATCACCGCCACCGCCGGAGTCAGTGCCCAGGAGGGCCCCGGCAGCCACAGCCCAGGTGGCCTATGAGGGAACATCATGCCACACACCAATGCCCAGTCTAGGGAACGTCATGCCACACACCAGTGCCCAGTCTAGGGAACGTCATGCCACACACCAATGCCCACCAATGGCTGTTCCCGAACTGCCATGACAAAGCACTGCTGAACAATCCAGAGACCGCCATGGCAAAGCACCGCTGAACATTCCAGAGACCGCCATGGCAAAGCACCGCTGAACAGGGCATGCACCGCTGAACAGTCCAGAAACCGCCATGGCAAAGCACCGCTGAACAGTCCAGAGACCACCATGGCAAAGCACCGCTGAACAGTCCAGAGACCGCCATGGCAAAGCATCGCTGAACAGGGCATGCACCGCTGAACAATCCAGAGACCACCATGGCAAAGCACTGCTGAACAGTCCAGAGACCGCCATGGCAAAGCACCGCTGAACAGGGCATGCACCGCTGAACAGTCCAGAGACCGCCATGGCAAAGTTCGCTGAACAGGGCATGCACTGCTGAACAGTCCAGAGACCGCCATGGCAAAGCACCGCTGAACAGTCCAGAGACCGCCATGGTAAAGCACTGCTGAACAGGGCATGCACCGGGTAAGAATGAAAAGACCGCCACATCAAGCATCGTTATCCCATGTGCAGCTGGGACAGTGACGGGACAGGAACTTTCACGGGAGACTAATCCAGTCTGGGCACCAGTCCCCCTCCAGAGCCAGTGGCGGCTGTTATCTACTTGCGAAATTGTGGCTTTGCACTTCCCAGAATGGAACAGTGGGCAACCCACCCACTGTAGAGACTTGAGAGACTGTGGCTTTGCACTCCCCAGGATGGAACAGTGGGCAACCCACCCACTTGTGAGACTTGAGAGACTGTGGCTTTGCACTCCCCAGGATGGAACAGTGGGCAACCCACCCACTTGTGAGACTTGAGAGACTGTGGCTTTGCACTCCCCAGGATGGAACAGTGGGCAACCCACCCACTTGTGAGACTTGAGAGACTGTGGCTTTGCACTCCATAGGATGGAACAGTGGGCAACCCACCTGCTGTGGAGACTTAAGAGACTGTGGCTTTGCACTCCCCAGGATGGAACAGTGGGCAACCCACCCACTGTAGAGACTTGAGAGACTGTGGCTTTGCACTCCCCAGGATGGAACAGTGGCAACCCACCCACTGTAGAGACTTGAGAGACTGTGGCTTTGCACTCCCCAGGATGGAACAGGGGGCAACCCACCCACTGTAGAGACTTGCGAGACTGAGGCTTTGCACTCCCCAGGATGGAACAGTGGGCAACCCACCCACTGTAGAGACTTGAGAGACTGTGGCTTTGCACTCCCCAGGATACATCAATGGGCATGGAGCACCGTCATGGATCTGGCTTTGCACTCATCCGGCTGAGGTGCCCCCCTTCCCTTCCCCCTGAGGTGCCTGTAGTATTTCTATCTGATGCCCCGGCAGTGTTCTCTCCGATTGTGGACAGGTATCTACTGTGGGCCTCGCCCATGCATTTTTGGACTAGTGGAGCATGGACATTGATATGTGCATATCTGCACTACTTCTCGTACTGTATATACTTTTGAATGAATTTCTACTATATTTGTATATTTTCGAGACATATATATTACTACATTACAATGTTTGAACTGATTTTGTTTTGTCTTTGCATTCTTCCGGGGGGGTTGTGGGTTGTTACTGTGATTTTTGTGGATGCATTGGTGTGTATGTTGTAGTATGCGAGGGTGGGAGTGGGGGTGTTTCGTGTGTGTCCCCCTAACTTTTGCCTCACCCCTCCCCCATGTCGTAGGTGCAGTACTCACCGTTGTCTTCGGCCGCGCCGGTGTAGGTCTTCATAGATGAGTAGGAATACAAGGGCCGGTAGAATGTGTAATTCGGGCTCCATGGAGTCCTCGTTCCTCGTGGGATGTGTTCAGGTGAGCGTTTTCCCTTTGCAGTAACTGTTTCCGCCGTGTTTTTATCCACGGTGAATCCGCCCCGGAAAAGGTGGCGGATTGGCCTGTTGTAATACTGTGAGCGGTACATTGTCTTCCGCCTGTCTGTTGGCGGTGACCGCCGCGCTGCTTGTCTGTACCGCTGTGGCGGGCGGTGTGTTAAAGTGGCTGTCTTTGTTGGCGGTTTCCGCCAGGGTCATGATTCCCTTTTTTTCTCCGCCGGCCTGTTTGCGGTATTACCGCACCTTTAACACCGTCCGCCAGGGTTGTAATGACCCCCATGGAATGGGGTAGTAGACTTGCAGGTGGAGAAGAGGCGGGAGGTATGGTTGCCATCTAGGATGGTTGGGAGGGAAAACTACTTAGAGAGAGAGGTTTGGTGCACATCTAGTCATCCATTGGATAGAACATTTCAACAGGGGTCTTCTAGTACTTTCCTAAATCCACATAGGTCGTCGGAGTTCCCAAGGTTAGATAGAAGTGATTTCCAAATGCACAGCTGCCACCATGCGTCAGTATGTTTTTGGGGACAGTCAACAACCTAACACATTTTGTACTGGGTAGAGGTTCTTTGGCAATTGGTATATCTTTTCTATAAGGCAAGACAGTCTTCTAAACCAAAGTGGTTTCTGAGAGATACTGCAAAATGTAACTTTTACTCTTGCATCAAGCAGCAAAGTCATTGCAGTTGTGTTGTTGTGAAGTACTCCCTGGTTGTTAGGTCCACTACCACTTTGGTCACCAGGTTTTGAAACACGAATAGCAAGTAAGTCAGACTGGTATTGACTTAAATGTTAAGAGTTACAATGAGGTAAGAGAGAAAGACTGGAGTCTAGCGGTGTAGGAGGCTGGCCGGGTTTGTAGTGGGTACCTAAGGTACTTACACCTTATACCAGGTCCAGTTATCCCTTATTAGTGAAATGTAGGCAGTGTTCTAGCAGCTTAGGCTGTCTAGAGGTAGCTGTAGCAGAGCAGCTTAGGCTGAACTAGGAGACATACACAGCTCCTGCAATACCACTATAGTTACACAGTACTAATACACAATAAAAGACAATACTCTGTGTTACCAAAAATAAAGGTACTTTATTTAGTGACACAAGGCCAAAAATATCTTAGAGACAATACTCCTTCTGGAGGTAAGTATTATACACAATATATACACTAGTAACCAAAATCAGGTAAGTAAACAGTCATATAATAGTGCAAACAGTAGAAAATACAATAGAATGCAATGTGCGTAGGGGCAACACAAACCATATACTAAGAAAGTGGAATGTGAATCACAAATTCTCCCCTTTGCAAGTGTAGTGTGTAGAGGGGTGTAAGAAAACACCAAAGATAAATAATGTACCCCACCCCAGAGCCCAGGTTGTAGGAGTAAAGTACTGCAAGTTTCCTCAGGACACACTTCAAGTTGTGAGAAGAGATTTTGCAAGAACCAAGCAAGACTGCACTCAACAAACGGTGGATACCAGGACCTGAAGATCTGTGAAGAGAGGAGACCAAGTCCAGAAGTCGCAGAAGATTCCAGAAAGGACAGGAGTCCCTGCCAAACTAGAAGGTGGTGCAAAAGTGGATTCTCCAGTAAGAAGAAGAGTACAGAAGAGCACCAAAGAAGATGGCTACAGGTTCCTGTGTGGTGCAGGAGATGTCCCATGTCGAGTTGTTGGATGCAGGCTGTTTGTGTCACTGGATTCCGCCAACAAGCCTTGGTTCACGCAAGTATGCGGTTTGTGTCAAAATGGAGCTGCCTGGACCGAGGAGGAGCCTGGGGGTCTCAACTTGGACTGAGGAGACAGAGGGGGCTCTCAGCACTTTGGAGAGCCCACAGAAGACCAGGCAGCACCCACGGGAGTCCCAGGACACGGGGACAAAGAAGATGCAAAGTGCGGTCGTCGCAGCACAACAAAGGAAGGTTCCACGCCGCCAGAGAACAACTCCGCGGGATGGAGTGCTGGGGACCTGGGCTACACTGTGCACAAAGGATTCTTGGAAGAAGTGCACAGAAGCCCAAGGATCTGGAGATGACGCAGTGCACAGGGGTACCATTGCAGCACGGGGAGGCAAGCTCTTACCTCCACCAAATTTGGGCAGCTGGACCTTAGGACAGTCTGGGTCACGTCAGTCCACCACCTGTGTTCCAGGGAGCACGCTCGTCATCAGGAGAGGACTCCCAGAGTACAGGTCGTTGTCGCAGAAGGGTGCCTGCAGAAGCAGGGAATTGACTCCATCACTCCATGGGAGATTCCTTTGGTTCTTCTGGTGCAGGATGAAGACAGGCAGTCCTCAGAGCATCTACACCTTGGAAATTGTTGCAAATGCTGGCTGGAGCTGAAGTTGCCGGTCACAGGAGTCATCCTGGATACTTTGTTGCAGTTACAGCAGTTTCTGGAGCAGTCTGGGGTAGATCCGAGGGTCAGAAGCTGAAGCAGAGGATGCAGATGATTCCTGGAAGAGTCTTGCAAGCTGAATCTGAGGAAACACCTAGAGGAGAGACCCTAAATAGCCCCGAGAGGGGGATTGGCTACCTACCCAGGTATGCACCTATCAGGAGGGGTCTCTGACGTCACTTGCTGGCACTGGCCACTCAGAGGTCTCCAGAGTGTCCCCACACCTTGGAATCCAAGATGGCTAATGCCAGGGACACACTAAGGAGCTCTGGGCACCACACCTGGGGTGGTGATGGAAAGGGGAGTGGTCATTCCCTTTTCCTTTGTCCAGTTTCACGCCAGAGCAGCGACTGGGGGTCCCTGAACCGGTGTAGACTGGCTTATACCATCATTGCCCCCCAAAGCATTTCCAGAGGCTCTGGGAGGCTACCCCTCCCAAACATGTAACACCTATTTCCAAAGGGAGAGGGTGTAACACCCTCCTCCCAAATGAAATGCATTGTTCTGCCTTCCTGGGATTGAGCTGCTCAGTCCCCAGGAGGGCAGAAACCTGTCTGTGAGGTTGCAGCAGCTGGGGTTGCAGTGGAAACCTCAGAGAGCTGGTTTGGCAGTGCTGGGGGTCCATGGTGGAGCCCCCAGGATACATGGGATTGCCCCCCCATACCAGATTTGGAATGGGGGGCAATTCCATGATTTTAGACACCTCACATGGCCATATTCGGAGTTACCATTGTGAAGCTACATATATGTACTAACATATATGTAGTGCACACGTGTAATGGTATCCCCACACTTGCGAAGTCCAGGGAATTGGCCCTGGACAGCGTGGGGGCACCTTTGCTAGTGCAAGGGTGCCCTCACACATAGTAACTTTCTACCTAGCCTTCAGTAAATTAAGGTTAGACACATAGGTGATTTATAAGTTACGTAAGTGCAATGAAAATGGCTGTGAAACAGTGTGAGCACTATTTCATTCAGACTGATGTTGCAGTCCTGAAGAAAGGTTTGTCTGAGCTCCTTATGGGTGGCAAAAGAAATGGTGCAGCCCATAAGGATCTCCTGAAACTCCACTGCCCTGGGTAGCTACGTACCATATACTAGGGACTTTTAAGGAGGGTCCAGTGTCCCAATTGGCTTTGGAATATGAAGTCACTAAACTATAGTGACTAATTTGGTAAGTAGAGAGAGCATAAGCACTGGAGTTCTGGTTAGCAGAACTTCAGTGACACAGTTAAGTATTACTGACAACACACACATAGGCCACAAGCATTAAGCCCTGGGGTCCTGGCTAGCAGGATCCCAGTGAGACAGGCAAAACACACTGACAAATAGGGTGTTAACTATGAGCACTGGGGTCCTGGCTAGCAGGATCCCAGTGAGACAGTAAAAACACACTGACAAACGCTCACAAACAGGCCAAAAGTGGGGGTAACCATGCTAGAAAGAGGCTACTTTCTCACAAGAGGCCATTTGGAAATAATTTGAATGGATAAGGTTCTTCCTTTTAAATCATGGGTGTTTACTCAGGTTTGTTTGAAAAAGAGTCTAGTGTTGTGCAGCATCTGGGTTGAAATATTGTGCCTGGTTGACCAGGATCAGGAGGTTGTTCTGTTGCTATTTCGTCTTCCAACTGTTTTTGATACTCACCAAAAAATTTGAATGGCAGCAGGGACACGGGGACGAGTACTACAATGACTATCCTCATCACTGCAGGTCAACCACATCTAAATATCCTTCTGGTTCCTCGGTTCTATTGAATCTCTGGATAACAATCAGGGAGTTGATACTGTGAAATGCCAAGGGAAATTTGCGGTCCTGCAATCAATCAGGGTCGTAAACGTCTGAGTGTGCTTGTGCAGTAACTGGCCATATAGATTAGGATATGGTAGAATTAAAAACTTTTCATGGAGAATTATTTTACAGAAAAAATAAATACTTTTAAAATTTCCGTACTTTCCCAACAGTATGCAAGAAAATGTAAGAACATTAAGCTTAGTATGAATGCATCAATTTCCCCCTTATTTTACGAAGTCGTGTGGGAAGGATTATGGGGTGGAAAGACTTTTTGTGGAAAATAATTTCGATGAAAATAAAAAAGAACTATTAAAATGTTTTTCAAATGTCTCAATTTTCTGTTTTTATATGAAGTAGATGAAGTTATACAGAATAACTGATCTAAGACAGTGGTTCCCAACCTGTGGTCCGGGGACCCCTGGGGGTCCGTGAAGCCTTCTCAGGGGGTCCGCGAAAGCCTAGAAAATTAAAAAAATATTAATAAATATTGACAAATTAGGTCCCCAACTTCCAGTAATGACTCAGGCGGGGGTCCCCGGATTCCCATGATGATTCAGTGGGGGTCCCTGGGTTCCATTAATGTTAAAGTGGGGGTCCACAGAAATCAAAAGGTTGAGAACCACTGATCTAAGACACAGTTGCGGCTCGCAGGAGGCAAAAGGGGCAGCGCGGCCCGTGGTGGGGAGGACACAAAAAATATATAATTATAAAAAAAGTTACCTTTCTTGCTGCACCACTCCGATCCGCTCCTCCACTGCAGGCACAGCCTCCCAGCCTGCCCTGTATCCAATTCTAACCCTGCTTCCATGCTGCTGGCAGCATGAAAGAGGCGTTAGGATTGGACGGAGCACCTAGCCAGGGCGCTCTGAGGCAGATTGAGAGACTCCGCCTGCTCACAGTGCTGGGTTGGAGAGAGCCTAATAGGCATGTATGTTTAGCCGTCCCTAGAAGGCCGGCTAAACATACATGTTCACTTCCCCTCTGCCTCTGTCACACCCAATGGCCTCGCCCCTTTTACAGTAAAACCATATTAAACATGGTTTTACTGTAAACGTTTTGCAGCTGCTGCTGCTGCCAAGGGGGCGACGCCCGTCCGCGATAGCGGAGGAGCCGCCCCTGTAAAGATGGGAAACGACAGCTATTACAGATTAATATTACTAATTCATAAAGACCAACGAAAATGTGTGAGGGTAGCAAATATCAGAATATAAGGATTTCTATCAAAGAAAACCCAACATTCCCTAAATTATTTGGCAATGGTTATTACACCATTTTCCCAGTGGTCACCAGTTTAAGCAGCCTGGTTCTCGGTCTTTTTTCTTTTTGCAACAGTAACCAGTGCTTAATTTGTAAATAAAAATGTGTTGGTGCCTAAAATTTTCCTTTGAAATACACTGCTGCTGCAATTAAATGTGTGAGCGCAGAATACTGAGGCAGCGTAATCCTAAAGCCATCTTGGGCCGCTTTAATCCACTTACAGCCACTCCCTGCCAATTTAGCTCACTCTTGCAGCTTTCTACTTTCTCTCTTTGCGATGCTTTTCCATTTTTCTCTTTCTCCTTATTTCCCATTAGTGTCCTTTGCTCATAGTAAATGCCTGAGGCAGAACAGTAAATGCCAGCACTGAAAAATAAGTGCCGGTGTCCCCCACTGGCAACTGCTGGCTCAAATTAGGCACTGGTAAAGCCTTGTTTAATATAATACATAGATACACATTGACTAAGAAAATTATAAAACGAAGGAGGTTCGGCACTAGGCCTTTGTGCGGCTATGCAGGTTCTGCTAATTGAAATTCCAACAGCAATGGGAGAACATATACCCATATTGGAACCTTTTCCCAGCAGTATCAACTTCGGTCTCACTGAAATTTGATTTCCATTAAGCTCCCCTATGAATCCAAAGATTATCTCCCAATAAACATGTTAAGACCTAACGGGATACACATATATGGGTTACATCTGCTTCTGCCTACCCACAAAGAGGGCAGTTAGAGTTAACCTGTAGTCCGCATCTCCATAGCTTAGTCAGTACATAATACATATTGAACAGCCTCTTCTATTTGCATTTTTAAATTGACAGAGGTAGTGTCAATTTGTAGTGCATCCATGTAGAAAAGGCTGGCTTTATATTTTCATTGCTCATTAGTTTTCGAATAGAGGGTTCTATACATATCACAAAAAGCAGTGATGAATAAGGCATCCCTACCATGTCTCTCTTGAGATTTCAATTGTTTCTGATCATCCAATGGTTTATAGTTTTGCTTGAAGATTTTGATAAGAGAACTTGGACAGCCTTCATGAATGACGTTCCAAATTCCATTTGTTTCATTGTCTTTCACAGATAGACCCATGTCACCCTGTAACAGACTTTCCCCAAATCGAGCAGGATCATAGTGAGAGATGACCCATAAGAGAATGCCAGGTCAAATGAGGCAATCGTCCTAACCACATGGTCTGTAGTGACTCTTCTTTGTATGAATTCATGTTGCCAAGGGGGAACAATCCTAGCTATGATCCTGCTTAAACCTGCAGCCAATATTTTGGAATATACTTTGTCATCAATGTATATTAAAGATACTGGTTGATAGGACTGAGGGTTTAAAGTTGTTTAATTTGTTTTTTTTTAAATATTATATTTGTCAATCTCCAAGATTGTGGTAAGGTTTGACCAACCTGAACTGCTCTAAACAGGGTCAGTTATGGACCTGATAAAAGAGTAAAACTTTGATTGTATAACTCAAGGGGGACACCTTCTGGATCAACCACTTTGACTGCTGGTAGTCAGGGACGTAACTTGGGGCCAGATGTATCAAAAAAGCCTTTTGTGAATCGGTAATAGCGAATTTTAAGTAATCGCTATTTCTGATTTGCAAAATGCTATGTATCATATTTGGATTTGGTAATAGCGATTTCTTAAAAATCGCAATTGCTATTACCGAATCGCAAATAGCGATACAGCCCCAATTCGCACATATGGGCCTGTAGGCCCATATTTGTGATTTTTTTGCATTTCCCAAATAGCAAATTCCTAACTGGAATGCGCTATTTTGGAAATGCAAAACCCCAGGGTGCTGGGGGCCTAAGGCCCCCTCTGCTGCACCCCAAAACGTTTTTTTGGACATGTAAGGCGCACACATGCCAAAGGGGCATGTGTGCGTAACATGTCAATTTTAAAAATGCATTTTTAAAATTTGCACATTGTTACCACTGAATTTTACTTGGTGGTAATTGCGATTCCTTAATGCCAAATTCGCATTAAGGAATTGCTTGATACATGTGGTTTAAAAATCGCAAATAAGGATTCCTTATTTGCGATTTCTTATTTAGAGAATCGCAATTCAAAAACGGGCTCGCAAATTTAAGGAATCGCTATTGTAGCGATTCCTTAAATTTGTGTTGCGCATGCCTTTCATAAATGTTGAAAGGCATTTTTGCATTCGCATATGGGCATTCGCACCCTTTGCGAATGCAAAAAGGCTTGATACATCTGGCCCTTTGTCAGTAAGATGTGGGGGTAAGGGGCTTTAGTTTTTCCAACAGTCACGCTGACATATAATGTAAAAATACTTTATACGGTGCAGGGTGCATGAGAGGGGGATGCATATTTGTAGGGGTACTGAATGAGGGAAAACACAGTATTTTGTAAACTAACCAACATTTTTTAAGACTTTCAAAACAGTGAAAGGGAGAGAGTGTGTGTGTGCGTTTTTGTCCGTGGGTATGCAAAAATTCCTTCTGAAATCCGACAGACACCTCACCATCCCTGACTGAAGCCCCTGTGCATAACTATTAATCAGAAAATACATTTATTAGGGGGATGTAACACCCCAACCCTCGTCCTCCGAACCTACGCCCCTGCTGGTAGTGCATCCGCAATCATTCTAATGAGGCCCTGGTAATTCACCCACCCAGGGCCTCTCTTTCCTCTTTTAAATCGCATGTTCTACACTTCCTTTCATTGCAGTCATCTTTGCGCCATTTTCAAGCATGTATAGTGGTTGATAAAATCAATAAAACGCCCCAAAATTTTCCTGGCTGTCATGTACAATTCTCAGTCACTATTTCTAATCGCCTTCATATTGTTTTTTATCTCTTTTTGCCTTGAATGTTTTACTTATGATCTCACTATACTCATAGGTTTGAGATCTGTGTATATTTTATAGCTAGTTGCTCCTTATGGCATCTGTAAGTTTTGGCTTAGGTCGCTGTGGTGGGCTCGGTTCAGAACCCTGGTAGGGTTGGTGAATTAATGATCCACTAGACGGTATGCTGCTCAAGTGCTCTTTATTTATCCTTCTGGTTGTGCATTAACCACTCTTTATCTCCCTCTAATTCCTTCGTGTTTAGTTCTCAGGGTCTTTTCTTTTCCTTGGTTGTTCTCCTTGATTTAATGGGATTTTTCTTTTCTTTTACAGGTCTTCCTTCCTCAGGACGTCTGGGCTGTTGCTGTGGTTCGGCGGGAAAACCAGGGACGGCTGAGAGAGCCACGCCCCTCCAGGGACGTGGCTGGTCTGTTCGCCTAGTGGTCTCGTCCGGGTCAGTGTCTCGCCTACGATTTCTTCGCTCCGCTCCTCGCTCTGGTCGTCTTCCTTCTCACTCCGCTCGCTCCTTTCCTCGCTCCTCCTTTCCTCGCTCTGCTCCAGCGCATCGCTCTCTTCCTCTGCCTCCGTCCTCTCTTTTTCTGACTCCTGTGACGTCAATTCAACCTGGATGTCCGGGTTGGGATTCTCTTCCGGGTGGTCATCGCTTTGGTTCATTCTCCCTAGGGTACTGCCGATGCGACCCAGGGGCTTGCACTGTAGCTGGGAACGTGACGACCTGGTTACAGTCGCAGTTTATGATTGTTGCGAACTTTGTGCTGCAGGTTCATTCGATTGTGATAGCTATCACAGGTTGGAGAGGTGGGAGATCGGAGCGAAGAACAGAGTACGTGAAACCGAGACAGTAATCACAATGCTCATCAGAGGTTTCTGTTAAAAAGGAACAGAAACCCGCCTAACAAAAACAACAATTCAAAAAGAAAAAAGTGCCAGCAGTCGCAGTCCGACATGTCACACAGGAAGAGCGTCCTCTTGAAGAACAAGAATTTGGCTCTAGCCTTGCTAGACAGCACAGCAGAGGTCACAATAGTTCGCCGGAATCTTCTAGAGCATCTGGAGGTGAAAGCAACTGATGACTTTATACAATTAGAAACAGCAGACATGCGTGTCTCCACGCCTGATAGGGTGTACAAAGTAACACTACAGTTAGAAGGAGACATTGAATGCACAACAGACGCAATCTTTTGGGATCGCATAGTGAAAGTATATGATGTCTTGTTGGCTGAACAAAATACCTGCCCATATGGACAAGATGTCATTAAGCCTTCTTTCTCGCCCCTTGTTCCAGAGGAACTCGCTGAATCCTATTCCATTGAATGGGCTTTGGCACAAGCACCTGCATTATACAGAAATCACGTGGGATGGGATGAAGAATCCCCCTACCATGTAATCCCAATTAAAAACGAACCTCAGCCACAACCGCAGTATCCTATAAAACATTAAGCAAAAGCACCAGTGAGAGAAATACTAACGCAATTAGAGTACCAGGGTGTGATTGAACCCTGTGTCTCACCAATGAACAACCCATTATACCCCGTAGCTAAACCAGACCATTCATACAGAATAGTCTTAGACTACAGGCATTTAAACAGTCATACATGCACCTATGCCATCCAAAATTTGCATAGCACGGCCCTAATGAGCAACATAGTGCATAAAAAATACAAAACAACACTAGACATTTCCAATGGGTTTTTCTGCCAGAATATAGCGCCTGAGATTAGAGACTTAACAAGTTTCAGCGCACTAGGCTCCCAGAAAAAATTCTGTCGTTTACCTCAGGGGTATAAGAACAGCCCAGGACGGTTTGCAGCTTGTGTCACTGCTATATTGCATGAGATTGACCCTGAAGCATTGTCCTATGTAGATGATGTATACCTCATGGATGATGAACTACTACCACATTTAAAACGGGTAGCCCGCATTTTTGTAGGGTTTGCCGAATTTGGCTACAAATTTAACTTAAAAAAAAACAAAAATAGCCTCCCCAGCGTCCTGTTCCTAGGATATGAGCTTTCAAGTGAAAGGAAGAGCCCAGCGCTACAATTCTTAGAGAAGTGCGCACAGTTACAACCACCGAATACAATAAAAAAACTCCAATCATTATTGGGTTTCTTAAATTTTGGCAGAACCTACATTCCAGATTATGCTACATGCATAAAACCTTTATATGACTTAATACGTCCTAATTTTTCAAGTAAATTCTGGACAATTGAACATACACGCATTCTTAGAGAGTTGCCGACAGACATGCTTGCAGCACAACATTTACACACAAGGGACAACAAAACACATTTGGTCATCAGAGTAATTGCTGGGGCCATCAGTTTCACCTATGTGACATTTAATGAAGGTGAGACAGTCCTAATTGCATATAAATCGCATTTGTACTCAGCAGAAGAACAACGCTTTGCTCCCACAGAGAAAATTCTCACTGCTGTACAGATGGGTGTCATTAAAGAAAGACCTCTTGCCCAAGAAAAACGCATTATTGTCGTTTCTCCGATCCCAGCTCTAGAGGCTGTTACAAAAGCTAGCGTTCCAAACGCAAAAGCATTACATCCACGTTGGATACAATGGGCTACATCTTTGACAGCCACTCACATAGACTACATTTTTGACCCAAGCTACAAACTCAGGAATTTCTACAATATGAAATAGAAAATCCAGTTCAAGCAAATACTTTGCCCATTGATCATTATCATAGAGTCATGTACACCGTGGACGATCTTGCTGCTCAAAATCCAGTAATCTCATTAGAATAATGAGAGCCTATGCGACATGGCAGAATCAGTATAAGTTTTAATAACTGGTTTAATAAAACAACTGCATTTTAGATAGCAAGGCGTGAGCTGCAATAACCAGGATGACACAACATGACAATATTAAAATGGTGAAGAGGAGAGTGAAGCATAAGAATAATGCTGTGATATTGCCACTAGGATTTATGGACTATTTCCTATGTAAGTCATAATCTGAGCACAGCATGTTAAGCTCTAATTCTGCCTTTCAGGTTCCCCTGGGAGGACATCAACCCACATACCTGAGCAAAGGCCTCAGTCTGCGTTAGCTTCTGCAGCGAAGCATTCAGCAATCAGCATATGTAGGAGGCTGGCCTGGCTTATAGTGGGTACCTTGTGGTACTTACACCCTGTGCCAGGTCCAGTTATCCCCTATTAGTAGAATAGAGGTGTTTCTAGCAGCTTAGGCTGATAGAAGGTAGCTATGGCAAAGCAGCTTAGGCTGAACTAGGAGACATGCAAAGCTCCTACTATACCACTTATATCATATAGCACAATATCATAAGAAAACACAATATTCAGAGTTACTAAAAATAAAGGCCAAAAGTATCTCAGAGGATACCCTCACTTAGGAGGTAAGTAATATACACAAATTATATGCACACAAACCCAAAACAGGTAAGTAACAGTAAGAAAAGTAGTGCAAACAATGTAGAATCACAATAGGATGCAATAGGTAGACATAGGCCTAGGGGAAACACAAACCATATACTCCAAAAGTGGAATGCGAATCACGAATGGACCCCAGGCCTATAGGAGGTTTTAGTGTATTTATTGTGTAATTTACTTACCTCCTAAGGGAGTATAGTCTCCAAAGTATTTTTAGCCTTGTGTCACTAAAATAAAGTACCTTTATTTTTGTAACACTGAGTATTGTCTTTCATGTGTGTGAGTACAATGTGACTACAGTGGTATTGCAAGAGCTTTGCATGTCTCCTAGTTCAGCCTTGGCTGCTCTGCCTACAGCTACTTCTAGACAGCCTGGCTTCTAGACAATGACTACACTTCACCAATAAGGGATAACTGGACCTGGTATGAGGTGTAAGTACCTTAGGTACCCACTACAAACCAGGCCAGCCTCCTATGTTGGTGGTGCACAAGTGGGATACATACTTGCTATTGCCTTATTACTCTGTCACCGGTGCTTTCCACAGAAACGTGTACTCTGTACTTGGAGCTATACAAAAAGTATACCTAGTAGTTTCACTTGCATTCTAAAATTCTAAAAGTTAGATAAAGTAGGTATTTTCTTTCCTTTCACTTTACTCTAACTTTCTATAACTATGTCTTCCTCTGAGGCCACACCTAGGGTTGTCAAAACTACTCATAAGAACCTTATTTCTTGGCATGTTACCCCCAATTTCTACCTGTATGTCAGTATGTGTTGCCTGTCTCACTGGGATCCTGCTTTGGAGGACCCCAGTGCTCATAGTTTGTGGCCTAATGTGTGTGTTGTCAGTAGTGCTTAACTGGGTCACTGAAGTTCCTCTAACCAGAACTTCAGTGCTTATGCTCTCTCTGCTCCAAATTAGTCACTATAGTTTAGTGACTTCATTTACCAATTCCAATTGGCACACTGGAGCCCCCTTTAAGTCTCTAGTATATGGTACCTAGGTACCCAGGGCATTAGGGTTCCAGGAGATCCTTATGGGCTGCAGCATTTCTTTTGCCACCCATAAGGAACTCAGGCAAACCCTTTCACAGGACAGCCATTGCTGCCTGCGTGAAATAGCGCACACACTATTTCACAGCCATTTATCACTGCACTTAAGTAACTTATAAGTCACCTATGTGTGTAACCTTCATTTACTGAAGGCTAGGTGCAAAGTTACTAAGTGTGAGGGCACCCTTGCACTAGCAAAGGTGTCCCTACACAGTCCAGGTCCAAATCCCCAGACTTATTGAGTGTGGGGATGCCATTACACACGTGCACTGCATACAGGTCAATACCTATATGTAGCTTCACAATGGTAACTCCAAATATGGCCATGTAAGGTGTCTAAGATCATGTAATTGTCCCCCATTCCAAATCTGGTATTGGGGAGCCAATTCCATGCATCCTGGGGGCTCCACCATGGACCACTAGTACTGCCAAATCAGCTCTCTGAGGCTTGCACTGCAGCTACAGCTGCTGCCACCTCACAGACAGGGTTCTGCCCTCCTGGGATGTGAGCAGCTCAGTCCCAGGAAGGCAGAACAAAGCATTTCCTTTGGGAGGAGGGTGTTACACTCTCTCCCTTTGGAAATAGGTGTTAAAGGCTTGGGAGGGGTAGCCTCCCAGAGCACAGATGGTGCCCCCTTTCATAAGCCGGTCTACACTGGTTCAGGGACCCCCAGTCCCTTCTCTGGCGCGAAACTGGACAAAGTAAAGGGGAGTGACCACTCCCCTGTCCATCACTACCCCAGGGGTGGTGCCCAGAGCTCCTCCAGTGTGTCCCAGGTATCAGCCATCTTGTATTCCAAGGTGTGGGGACACTCTGGAGGCCTCTGTGTGGCCAGTGCCAGCAGGTGACGTCAGAGACCCCTCCTGATAGGTACATACCTGGTTAGGTAGCCAATCCCCCTTGCAGGCCAATTTAGGGTCTCTCCTGTGGGCTCCTCTTCAGATTCTGCTTGCAAGTTTCCATCAGGAATCCTCTGCAACCACTGCTTCATCCTCTGACCTCAGATCAACCGCAGACTGCTCCAGGAACCGCTGTAACTGCAACAAAGTATCCAGAAGGGCTACTTCGACTCTGCAACTTCAGCTTCAGCCAGCAACTGCAACAGTTTTCACGGTGTGCACACCCTGGGGACTCCCTGTCTTCAACCTGCACCAGAAGGACCAAAGAAATCTCCTGTGGAGTGACAGAGTCACTTCCCTGCTCCTGCAGGCACCTTCTAAGACGACAAACGGTTCTCTTGGACTCCTCTCCTGGCGACGAGCGTGTACCTTGGAACACAGGTGGTGGACCCCTTCGACACAGACTGTCCTAAGGTCCTTCTGTCCAAATTTGGAGGAGGTAAGAGCTTGCCTTCCCTGTTTGCGACAGTACCCCTTTGCACCGCATCATCCTCAGCTCCTGAGGCCCCTGTGCACTATTTGCAAGAATCCTTTGTGCACAGCCTGGCCCAGGTCCCCAGCACTCTATCCTGCGACGCTCAACTCGCTGAGTTGTTCTCCAGTGGCGTGGGACCGTCTTTTGTAGTTCTTCAGCAACTGAAATTTGAACCTTCTTTGTCCCAGTGTTGTGAGACCCCTCTGTCTCCTCAGTCCAAGTTTCGGCCCACAGGTCCCTCCTGGGTCCAGGCAGCGCCATTTTGATGCAATCCGTGACATTGCTTGAACCAAGGCTTGTTGGACGAATCCAGCGCTGTAACTCACCTGCATCCAACATCTCCACGTGGGACATCCGTTGCATCATGCAGGAACCCGCAGCCATCTTCTTTGGTGCACTTCTACAGACTTCTTCCAACCGGAGAATCTTCTTTTGCACCATCTTCTAGGTTGACAGGGGCTCCTGTCCTTCCTGGAATCTTCTATCACTTCTGGACTTGGTTTCCTCTCTTTACAGTTCTTCAGGTCCAGGAATCCACCATTTGTTGCTTGCCGTCTTGCTTGGTTCTTGCAATAACTCTAATCAGGACTTGTAGTGTGTCCTAAGGAAACTTGCAGTACTTTACTCCTACTTTCCTGGGCTCTTGGGTAGGGTATTTTACTCACTTTTGTGGTTTTCTTACACTCCCAGCGATCCTCTACACACTACACTTGTCTAGGGGGGAATTCGTGATTTGCATTCCACTTTCTTAGTATATGGTTTGTGCTGCCCCTAGACATTTTTCTTCCTATTGCATTCTATGGTACTTTCTATTGTTTGCACTATCCGATGACTACTTACTTACCTGATTTTGGTGTCTAGTGTATATATTGTGCATAATACATACCTCGAGAAGGAGTATTGCCTCTAAGATATTTTTGGCTTTGTGTCACTAAAATAAAGAACCTTTATTTTTGGCAACACAGAGTATTGTCTTTTATTGTGTATAAGTACTGTGTAACTATAGTGGGATTGCAGGAGCATTTATTGTCTTTTAGTTCAGCCTAAGCTGCTCTGCTACAGCTCTGCTACAGCTCCCTCTATCAGCCTAAGCTGCTAGAACACTACTAAATTTCACTTATAAGGGATAACTGGTCCTGGTATAAGGTGTAAGTACCCAAGATACCCACTACAAGGCCAGCCTCCTACAAACCTAAACTTTAAAAGTGTGAGGGGGCTTTGCTTAGAGAGAAGCCAAGGGATTGGGAAGAACACTAACAAGGATATCCTTTCAGATCTCCTTCTCCAGGATGACCAGGAACAATCTGGTGACCAGGTAGAGGAGAGAGAGAGGGATTCTAACCCCACGGAATCAGGAGAGGGTTATGAAGATACATGGGATCTCACCCATGGTAAACCATCTAGTGTAGCTGGCAGTGGGAGGGGTCAAACACAAGTAGAGCTCCCTTCACACCTAGAGGCCAAGTTACTAGGGCTACACAAGCCAGGGAAAGATCTGCCTCTACTCATTCCCATGACACTTCAGTCTCAGAAGTGTCCTACACATCCAATCCTGAGGATAACTCCCTAGACAGGGAACTCAGAAAGCTGAGACTAGAAGAGGCTAGACTGAGGCTGCAACAGCAACAGTTGGCCCTAGATAGAGAAGCCTTAGCTGTGGAAAGGGAAAGACAGGGGTTGGGGTTAGTTCCCCATGTTAGCAACAACAACAGTAGTTTCAGAAGTAATGAGGTCAGGGAGGATACTCAAGAAACTTACACAAAATTGTTTCCCATATAAGGTGGGGAATAATATCCAAAAGTGGTTTGCTGCACTTGAGAGGGCCTGTAAGGTTCAAAGGGTCCCTCATAGGCAGTGTGCTGCTATTCTTTGGTTGTCCTTCTCTGATAAAGGGAGGGACAGACTCCTCACTGTTAGGGAGGAGGACTCAGACAATTATAACATTCTGAAAAATGCACTCATTTATGGTTTTGGGCTCACCACAGAGCAATACAGAATAAAGTTCAGTGAAACCAAGAAAGAATCTTCACAAGATTGGGTTGACTTTGTGGACTGTTTTGTTAAAGCTTTAGAAGGGTGGTTACATGGCAGCAAAGCATCTGACTTTTAGGGCCTATATACTGTAATCTGATTTTGAGAGAGCATATACTGAATAGTTGTGTGCCTGATTTGTTATACCAGTACCTAGTAAACGCAGATCTGACCTCTCCAAGAATTGACTAAGAAGGCAGACAAATGGGTCAGAACAAGGGTGAGCAGAAAAGCTCATACAGGGTGTGACAAAGAAAAGAAGAAAGATGGTGAAAAATCTCTGGACAAGCATGGGGACAAACATAAACATAAAGATCCCTCTTCTGGTTCCACAACACTCTTCTGGAGTGGGGATAAAACATCTTCTTCTTCTTCCTCTACATACAATAAAAAGCCTTGGTGCTATGTGTGCAGAGTTAAAGGCCATAAGCCAGGGTAAAGGTCCTGCCCAGGTAAAGCCCTGAGCCTACCACCGCTAATACATCCACCTCAACTTGTAAGGCCCCTAGTAGTAGTAGTAAAAGTGGTGGGACTACTGGCAATAGTCGAACAAAAGGTGTGGTTGGGTGCACTTTTGGGTCCTATACAGAAACTGGGGTAGGTGTAGAAACCCCCAAGACAGTTTCTGTCACACCTGGTGGTACTGGCCTAGCCACCTTGGCTGCTTGTCCCCTTAAGATGGACAAGTACAAGCAGTCAATTGAAATAAATGGTGTTGAGGCCCAGGCCTACAGGGACACAGGTGCCAGTATCACTTTGGTGACTGAAAACCTGGTGTGATCTGCACAACATCTCCTTGGACAGAAGTACCAGTTACTGATGTCAACACCTCCACTTAGGCCCATATTTATACTCTGCTAGTGCCGGAATTGCGTAATTTTTTTTCCGCAAATTTGCCGCAAAGCTAACACCATATTTATACTTTGATGCTAGACCCGTCTAACGTCAAAATATCTCAGTGTGCGTCATTTTCTGGATGCGTGAAGCCGCCTTGCGTTAATGAGATGCAAGGTAGGCGTTCCTGTCAAAAAAATGACTTAAACACCGGTGTGCCATAGTTATCCAACCGCGCAAAAATGCCGCACGGCTGGGAGGCAGAGCCGGAAAATGGCACAAATCTCGATTTTCGCCCAAAATGAATGCCTGGGTCAGGGCAGGCATTAAAATGGGGCAAACACACCAGTACTTAAGGAAAACCCACAGAAGCAACATCAGAGCTCCAAAAGGAAGACATGACCTCGGGTCGCTCCCCACGCCGCACGGCTCCTCCTGGGTGCCCGTGTCTCACTACCGCTGCTGCCGAGGGTTCGCAGCCCCTGGTGACTGTTGGTTGTACTGCTAATCTTTTTTTTTCTCCCAAATTGTCTTGTAACTTGTTGTTTATATTTTGGCATTCTGCTTTTGCTTTTTGTCTCTCATTTTTGTCTCTCTGCTAGGTGCTCCCTTTTGCGCCACTGCCCTCTGTGCCCCCCCACCCCCTGCTTCCCTCCGCTGCTCCCCTGCGGCCCGCCCCCTTTTACCTTCTGTCTCCCGTGCCCTCGCCCATTGGCCGCTCCGCTCCCGCCTCCCAGCTGCTCCTTCCTCCCACTTCGCCTCTTATGGAGGTCGCCGCGCAGAAGCACAGCGGGTGCGCTGCTGGCACGCCCCCGCAACGCCAGACTGCACTACGACTCCAGCACCCTCCATGCACTCAACACTGGACGAGACCACCCCTGCTACCGGGCCACCCCGAATCGCACCCAAGGGCCCTTGGCCTGCCGGAACTGCAGATTCACCAGCATCCAGCTCACCAAACCACCAACCAGAGAACCCAACCACCTCCACTGCATCCTCCTCAACACCCACTCCGCTCAAAAGCACGCCATCGAACTCTGGGACCTCCTAGACACAACCACCCCCGACGTCACCTTCCTGACGGAGACCTGGCTGAACGCCACCTCAGCACCAGACATCGCCATAGTCGTCCCACAGGGCTACAAGATCTCCCGCAGAGACCGCACCAACGGAGTGGGAGGGGGAATCGCCATCATCCACAAGGACACCCTCCGAGTCTCGACCAACACTGACGACACCCTCACCACCGCCGAGCACATGCACTTCCAGATCCACACCAACCCCAACACCACCCTCAGAGGAACACTCGTCTACAGACCACCCGGACCACGACCACAGTTCAGTGACACCATCACGGACCTCGTCAGCACCCACGCCCTCGCCTCCACGGACTACATCCTCCTCGGGGACTTGAACTTCCACCTCGAGAACAACGACGACGCCAACTCCACCGCCCTGATCGACAACCTCCCCAACCTCGGACTCAAACAGCTCGTGACAATACCCATCCACGCCGCTGGACACACGCTGGACCCCATCTTCTCCACAAGCCCCCACGTGTCCTTCAGCCACACCACCGAACCCCACTGGACCGACCACAGATGCGTCCACTTGACCTTCAGGAAACCCACCACACACCACCGCACCCAACAGCTACCATGCCGCTGCTGGGGCAAGGTCACCAAAGACCAACTGACTACCACCCTCGGCCTGAGATCACCCGCCGACCCCATCGACCCAGACACCGCAGCGACTAACCTCAAACAGTGGATCAACGACTGCACCGACACCCTCGCCCCTCTCAAGACCTCCACAACCAACCACACCAACAAGAAAGCCGCCTGGTTCACCGAAGACCTCTGGATCTCCAAGCGCACCTGTCGGAAACTGGAGAAGAAATGGCTCCACGACCGAACACCAGACAGCCACACAGCCCACAAGAGCGCCACCTGCAGACACCACCAACTCATCAGGACCGCCAAGAGGACCGCCTTCAAGGACCGCTTAGACAACAACACACACAACACCAACCCCAGCTCTAACACCAACAACATCCCACCATCACAAGACCTTTGCGACTCCCTGGACACCTTCTTTCACCGCAGGATCACCGACATCCACGACAGCTTCAACTCCGACACCCCGCACTCACCACCGAGACCGCCACCCCTGCGACCACCACCCCCACCAGCCGCCTGACCGCCTGGTCCTATGTCAGCGACGAAGACACCATCAAAACCATGAACTCCATCCACTCCGGATCCCCATCCGATCCCTGCCCTCACCACGTCTTCAACAAAGCCAGCACAACCATTGCGCCCCACCTCCGGAAAACAATCAACATTTCCTTGGAGACAGCAACCTTCCCGGAAAGCTGGAAGCACGCCGAGATCAACACCCTTCTGAAGAAGCCCAAGGCGGACCCCAAAGACCTCAAGAACTTCTGGCCCATCTCCCTGCTCCCGTTCCCGGCAAAAGTGACAGAGAAGATTGTCAACAAACAGCTAATCCGCTACCTCGAAGACAACAACATCCTGGACCCTTCCCAATCCGGCTTCCGCAGCAACCACAGCACCGAGACTGCCCTCATCGCCGCCACTGTCGACATCAGGATCCTAATGGACAAAGGAGAAACAGCCGCCCTCATCCTCCTGGACCAATCAGCAGCCTTTGACACAGTCTGCCACCGCACCCTATCAGCACGCCTCCGTGACGCCGGAATTCAAGAGAAGACCCTGGCCTGGACCACATCCTTCCTTTCCGGCAGAACCCAGAGCGTCCGCCTCCCACCCTTCCGCTCAAAAACCACAGAGATCATCTGCGGCGTCCCACAGGGATCCTCC
The DNA here is from genome assembly GCF_031143425.1 of Pleurodeles waltl. Taxonomy (NCBI): domain Eukaryota; kingdom Metazoa; phylum Chordata; class Amphibia; order Caudata; family Salamandridae; genus Pleurodeles; species Pleurodeles waltl. The sequence goes on from NC_090447.1 coordinate 655,611,238, forward strand.
CTCAGCCCGACGCTGTTCAATATTTACATGGCACTGCTCGCCCACGTCGCACGACAACATAACCTCAACATCATCTCCTACGCCGATGACACACTACTGATCATATCCCTCACCGAAGACCCCCATACTGCCAAAGTCAACCTCCACAGAGGAATGAAGGCCGTAGCCAACTGGATGAAGGACAGCAGACGGAAGCTGAACTCAGACAAAACGGAGGTCCTCATTCTCAGACCCACCCCATCAACCTGGGACGACTCTTGGTGACCCACATCGCTAGGCACAGCCCCGGAACCCACAGACCACGCTCGCAACCTAGGGGTCATCCTCGACTCCACCCTCTCCATGACCAGGCAAGTCAACGCCGTCTCCGCGTCCTGCTTCAACACCCTGTGGATGCTCTGCAGGATCTTCAAATGGATTCCCCCTGACACGAGGAAAACCGTCACCCAGGCCCTCATCACCAGCAGACTCGGGAACTCCCTCTACTCCGGAACAACAACCAAGCTCCTGAGACGACTACAACGAATCCAGAACGCCTCGGCACGACTAATCCTCGACGTTCCCCGATGCAGCCACATCACACCCCACCTAAGAGGCCTGCACTGGCTCCCTGTCGACAAGAGGATCACCTTCAAACTCCTCACCCACGCACACAAAGCACTACACAACACTGGACCTACACACCTCAACAACCGACTCAGCTTCCACACCCCCACCCGAAGCCTCCGCTCCGCCAACCTCGCCCTCGCCACAATTCCCCGTATCCGGAAAACCAACACCGGCGGCAGATCCTTCTACTACCTCACCGCCAAGACCTGGAACACTCTCCCTACCAACTTACGACAGACTCAGGACCTGCTGGCCTTCAGAAGACTTCTCAAGACCTGGCTCTTCGATCAGTAGCACCCCCGTCCCCCAGCGCCTTGAGATCTTCACGGGTATGTGGCGCGCTTTAGAAATGCAGTGATTGATTGATTGATTGGAGGTGCTATTCATCCAGCATGCACGAAGACGCAGAGCACAGGAGGAACAGCAGCAGCTTCTACCACACCAACAGGGACCCCAAAGGCAACGCCGAAGGCAGGAGAGGATATTCCGGACCAGAATAACCCTTCAGGGCCTCAGGGAACATGACATTATCCCGAGGTACAAATTAAACTGGCAAGCCATACAGCAGCTGCTGCGCCATATTGAGCCATATTTGGCACCCAGCTTGCAGACACCCCACATCATTCCACCAGGGACCAAGCTGCTAGCTGTCCTGCACATGTTGGCAAGTGGCTCTTTTCAAACCACTGGTGCCCTGGTTGCCGGGATCTAACATCCCTCATTCTCTGCCTTCCTTCCCAAGGTACTGGATGCCATCATCTCCCTCACACCCTGCCACATCAGCTTCCCCAACACACAGTAGAAGCAGCAGGAGACCAAACAGGGCTTCTATCAAATCAATGGCTTCCCACACATGCTTGGTGCCACTGACTGCACACATGTACGGATTGTGCCACAAGCTGCAACAGAACATGAATACCGCAACATGAAGCACACACACTCCATCAATGTGCAGGCCATTGTGGATCACCGGGGATTGAGCACCAACATCGTGGCAAAATATCCTGGGTGTGTACATGAATCATTCATCTTCCGCCACAGCACCATCAATCAACTCTTCCAGGGCGGACGATATGACAATGGTCTACTTGTTGGTAAGTACAGAAACCTAGTTATATACACACAGCAAAGCAACCCTGTGGGACACACAACACATACACCACTAAATTGACACGTGGCCAGGAAGACACGAAGGTTGTGACACTGATAGTCATGTTTGATATCCTGAGCCAATGGGATACACACCTATGGACAAATGACAGATGCAAATAACAACAGATGCCACTCCAGAGCCACAAGGGACCAATTTAAAACCACACAGTGACAATGACATGGCCTTAACTGGCAGTACAACTTGGAAGATGAATCTTCCAATATCACATCAATAACACTCAATCACACATCCTTTCAAGCAATACGTACTGTGTAAGGGGTGTAATGTGTTTCGCTGCATGTCAAACACCATGAGACACATAGCATGATGATGCTGACTCTAATGAAGGTGACATGGAATCATTGAGGCTGTACCAACATCACACATCACTCCTGGGGTGACATTGCCTGCTAGCAATAAGGAAATGAACTGTGCTATGAACACATATTGATGTGCAAAGTGCACACTGCTACACATATGGATTGAGACAATTACACATATACATAACAGATGTACAGGCACATGGACCTTCTGACACTTAAACCTTCACCCCCACAACCAAGTTAGCCAGCTTACCTGGAGGAGGTTCAGTAGTGTAGGTACACGTTTGCACATGAGCCAACTCGATGAGGGCACACAAATAGGTTTGCATAGAACTTGTCACACATGGGTTATTTGTGCATTGTCAATTGTGAGCACTTCAGTGCTGCCAACTTATGGAGATGTGTTATACATTGTCACCTAGCCAAATCATAGGGCCTCACTGGTGTATTTCACATGCTCTTACATATGTTGACGTGGACGGGATGTTCAGGCCATATAGTGCAACCGTGTTACCACCACAGTGGAATCAATTCTGTGTGTGGAAGTGTCATGTTACCTCCAGTGAAGGCACATGGACACTTCTTTCACATGACATAATGCATGGGAGATACACAATGAACTGCAAGTTTACAAATATACCGCTGATATCAGGTCAATCCGCCAAACACCAGTTTTGATAATTGAACAACCCAATGCAGAAAGAACATCCTAGAAGCCTAGGATCCCACACAATAACACAAACACAGATGAGTCACAGACGACACAAGATAACAACCGCCATGCAAAGTGATAATCAAGGTGCAACCAACATCAAAATATTTACACTCATTTCCTCTTTCAGCTGATCAGGGTTACGGGATCCAGCCATGGATCATGACCCCATTTGCCAACCCAAACACAGCAGCAGAGCGTGCCTATAATGAGGCACATAGGAGGACACACACCATAGTTGAGAGGACTTTTGGCATCCTGAAGTCCAGATTCAGGTGTCTCGACATCACAGGAGGCAGCCTCCTATATTCACATGAAATGGTCTGCAAGATCATTTTGACCTGTGCCATCCTGCACAACATTTGTGTAAGGAGGAACATTCCCCTCTATGAACCAAACCCACAAATGCCTGAAGAGGAGGAAGAGGAGGATGCTGTCTGTGAAAATGAGGGGGACCATCCAAACACTGCAGCAGGATTGCACTGGAGACAGCACATTGTACAAAACTTCTAACTATAGTCACCATCACCACTTTGTTATCATATGTCATTAAACACCTACCTTCATTACTCAATCATGCTCTGGGTAATTGTTATGCATCACATGATCCCTAGGAATCATAATCAGAGTTTAGCCTCACGAAGCATTGCAAAAATACAGATTGGGATACTGAAAAAGCCACATCACATTTGATGGGTAAGAATGTACACTCAACATCACACACACACAGACCCCGGCGGGCGGCGGGAGCCGCCCGCCTGGCGGGAACCGCCGAATGACCGCACCGCGGTCAAAAGACCGAGGCGGCCATTCTGTGTTTCCCGCTGGGCTGGCGGGCGACCGCCAGAAGGCCGCCCGCCAGCCCAGCGGGAAACCCCTTCCCACGAGGAAGCCGGCTCCGAATGGAGCCGGCGGAGTGGGAAGGGTGCGACGGGTGCAGTAGCACCCGTCGCGAATTTCAGTGTCTGCTATGCAGACACTGAAATTCAAAGTGGGGCCCGCTTACGGGGGCCCCTGCAGTGCCCATGCCATTGGCATGGGCACTGCAGGGGTCCCCAGGGGCCCCATGACACCCCTCACCGCCATCCTGTTCCTGGCGGTCGGAACCGCCAGGAACAGGATGGCGGTGAGGGGGTCGGAATCCCCCATGGCGGCGCAGCAAGCTGCGCCGCCATGGGGGATTCCTCAGGGCAACGGAAAACCGGCGGGACCCCGCCGGTTTTCCTGTTCTGACCGCGGCCAAACCGCCGCGGTCAGAATGCCCTGCGGGGCACCGCCAGCCTGTTGGCGGTGCTCCCGCCGACCCCGGCCCCGGCGGTCAATGACCGCTGGGGTCGGAATGACCCCCACAGTGTAAATGACATAATTCCTGTCTATTTCACATGTGAAGGGCACTATCAGAGGACCACAGCTATGAGACACATCCATGTTGCCAACATGGTCCACTACAGCACATGACACACAACTAAGAAACCATCAATCATAAGGAAACAAACGTGACTCATACATGACGCAGTGGATGTGCAATTGCATTGGTAACAGGAATGTATGACCAGACCCTTGACAGCAGTAAGTGTGACATCAGCTATCTCTGCAAGGAGCATGTGTGACAAGAAGTCCATCTAGGCTGTAAATGGATAGCACGAGTGGCCCAAGTATGACAAGCATTGCTCACAAAACATGCCCTGCGCAGTCCATCCCAGGTAACAAGTCCTGCCACTGCCATGTTTTAAGTCTCTCGCCACACTTTTCCTAGAGGGTCCTGTAAATGGAGTTTCTGTACCCTGAGATTCCTCAGCTACAGACAACCAGACTACCATTCTGACTCCTGTGTGCTTCCCACTTCAGGATGGCATGCATAGTCATAGTTCATCAGTCTGCATGGACTTCAGGTCAAATAATGCACTGCCTGGTAGTCGGTAAGACCTATAATCAGCTGTCCATTGCTTCCCATCTGAAAGGTCCAGTTGGCCCTTTGAACTTGATTCCCAGCACCACAACTTGTGAGAGACTGAAGCTACACACACCTGTGAGCACTACCATGCAGATCAGACATTTGACTCTGCCATGCCCCTGCTGCTGCCTGGAGCTGCTTAGAAGCTGCCATTTTCAGAGTCTCCTTGTTGTGCATTGGCGTACAAATCACTTGTGTACCACAGCCTTTGGTGGATTGTGTAATAGTGCAGACCACAGCAGAAACTGTTTTTTGTTCCCACAGTGTTGTTCCTGCTTGTCCCAGTCAGCGTCTGCTCACTGTGTATTTGCCTTGTTCATGTTTGTTCCTGACAGAGCCTGCATCCTGTTAGCCAGACTGGTTCCAGTCTTTGCGTTAACCATAGAGCTTCCCTGTGGCTACATTTGTCTCATAGTTGCTTTCCATGCCCTCTGTTTCCTCCTGGGGTATTGTGTCTGGTAGGTCTACAATGAATCCTCAAACATACAGTATAGTTTAATCATTTTAGTTATCATATTCTGTTCTGGGACATGTATTCAAATGGCCTACTCCAGCCCCCTACCCTTGTCTGGTTTTGCATGTATCCATTAGTGGCAAACAGTGACAGTGTGCTATGGCTGTATGCATGGATTAGGTACGGTGTCTACAGCACAACAAACAAGGGTTGCTAATATGTATGTCAGGACAAAACATGTGAGTGCCCTGATGGTCCAGACACAGATTCACTTCTGCCGCCACCATCTGATGGAGCTTGTGTGGTGACTAGCTGTGAGATTTATCAGCACAGAGGCACTTATGTTCGCTGTTGCAGTGAGAATTTTAGAACCCACCCTGTGTACAAATGTTGTGATAAAACCTGCCTGTTTCAGATTACTGATCCATAACGTATTTGAGCACACCAAAGTTGGTCTGTCATCAGCCTTCTAAAAGTTCTGCTGTGCCATAGCTGGACTATCACCATGTGTGTCATCAGTTCATCTTTGTTTTTAGGGTAAATCTGCTTTGAAGGATACTCTGTTAATTGAGGGAATGGCTCCACAGACTCATGACTAGCCCTGCACATAACTATGACAACAAGGAGGCCAATACTGACACGGGGTACACATGGCCACACACCTGAACTGGACACCTTTGAGCAATGAACCACTGTAAATATGTGAACACATGCAGTATAGTCTGCTAGTCCTCCACAGCCACAGGAGAAACATAGGTCATTTACATGACTCCAACTGTGGTGTACCAAAACTTTGTTGGATTGGAGTTGGGACTCTGTGTCACAAACACTGTACCTACCTAGCATGTTCAAATGCCTGACTCATGGGTAGCAAACACACAAGTGACCATGAAGTGGTAGCCAACATTCCATTACATGTGATGGCTTACATTTTTTACATTTCCATTATCAACTGTCCTCTATCTATCCTGTGTATAGTTTGTCATGGGAGATGTTTTGTCCCCAAAGTCATGGAAGTTCACACAGCATAAGACGCAACAGATATGACAAACACATATCATGACTGATGTACATCAATGAATGGCATCTGATGGATATCCACAATTACAACACATGCATACAAGCACATTATGCAAAACATGTCTTGTGACGTTCACACAGAGGCCCAACAACAATTGAAATAGCCAAGTCACAGACAGAAACACACAGGCCATGAGTTATTTTTTTATGTTGTGTAGCCTTCCTATCCTCTATTGATGCACCACCTGCTCAAACTAGGAAATACCAATTTTAATTCCAAAAGTTTGTGTTGCTGTTGCGTCAGTTAAGAGTGCTAATCCGGCACAACAAAATGAGTATTATGGTCCGCAGTAGTGTGGTCTGCCACATGTGCCCTAACACTAGAACACACACAACAGGCCCTAACAGCCTATCTTTGTATAGTTATAGCCTTCATGTTTGTTAAAAAAGAGAAAATGACACAAACACAGTTATAGACAGATATTTTGATGCAAAAGCGTAAAAAAAGACACACATGCATCAAAATACGATGCATATGCGTTGAAAAATGACACTCACACCCATTATACATAGATTGGTCCCTAGCGTTAATTCCAACACTGCACCCCATGAAATTGTTATCCATGAAAAATATATTGATCCTTGAATGCAGGGCAATTTTTAAGCATATGCATACAAAAATATTGACGCAAAGCCCGTAAGCGTCATAAAATTCCACGCATCATAATAAAAATGCACCGCATTTGAGACAGGAAGTGATGTAATAGGATATCCTGTTTACAGAAATGGTACAGTGGGTGTACTTTCACTTTCACTTTGCAGTCTGTGATTCTTCTAGACTGTGTGGCTGTGTAGAGAGTTGTGTCTGTCAATATTGTGCTTTTGTCTCCTGTGTGCCATTTCCATTGTCATCTGTTGTTTTTGTAAGTGTCTCTGTAAATCAGTGTAAGTGTGTTTTTGTAATTTTTTGTGTCTAATTTTGTCTTTGTACTGTTGCGAGTGTGTGGTGGGTATTGTTAGTTGGGGTACTGTTGGGCTGTTTGTGGGTTCCTTAAGTTTCATTTCCATACCTCCTTTCCCTGTATTTCCCTCTTTTCCCTTTCCTATCCCTATTATTTATGTGATGTTGGGATAGCCACGTCTGGGGAGAATGGGTGAGGAGGAGCTGGGGGCTTTTATTTGGCTGGTGTGCCACTTCCTCCCCCTGATGTTAGAGGCTGGTGGCAGGGTGATACAGGGGTATCACACCGAGGCGGGGAGGTTCAGGTGGTCCAAGGTGCTGTTCCACCTAAAGAGAATGTTCAACAGCCAGCGCAACAACCACCAACTTAAACATTGCTGGGCTTACCTGGTGGCCAGAGAGCAAGACCTGCTGGACCACCTGGGTGTGGTGATTGGTTAGTGCAAATTAGACTAATGTGTACAGTAAAATGCTCTGTAGTGATAGTAGCACATCTTGTGACATGCTGCATGCAATGTTTGTGGACATGTGGAATGCAAGTTGAACATACAGTGGCCCTGATTTATACAATATTTGCTAAGCAGTACCGTCATTTGTTGACACAAAAGCTGCACAAACTTACAAAAGACAACTTGATCTTGTAAATTAGTGCTGCTTTGACGTCAATAGATGATGGTAATGCGGCACAAACAAAAGTATTATTCAGGGCCTGTGAGTGTACCAGGAATGAGATGTATTTCACATGCTAATGCAAGGAACCAATGTAGTCCCCAATTTTTGGAATACGTGTCTGAACAGTATTCATGGCCATACGTACAAAGATCTTCCTAACCTCTGGTAATATCTTAGGCTGATATTTCGACTTGGTTTGTGCAGCATTTAAATTAATTATGGATGCCAAAGTAATGCACACTTGATAATATCTAAATATTTTGTGCTACTTTCCATAGCTGTAGCTTAAACAAATGAAGCAAATACTACACATAAAAAAGAGAACATCTGACCCTAAGTTCATTGTTCCCGTGTGTTTCATTTTGCCTTGGGCACAATTGCTGGTACAGAGCTGATGCATGTGCCATCTGTGTCACTTAATAGCCAAAGATGTTTCTAAAGTTAATGGGTCATCATGGGATCCCTGAACGTTGTGACTGCATGGTCACAAATTATTTATTGGCATGATGTTGTGCTTGGGACCCCTGACTGCTTCCATCATACATTTAAAGTGACGAAATAGTTTGCTAGTTTACGTTTGGTACACCCCTGCTGATCTAGTGCACCAATGTACAATTGTTAACTTCTCAGTATGAAAGCTATCACAGACATGGGTGTATGCTAAGATCAGCAGGCCAGCATTCCTGTGAATGCTGCCATTCCCAAGGTGCATACAAATTGAGACCTAAGTCATCAAGATTACCAAAGTAGGACATTTGCTAAACCATGTTTCAATTAGGGGACAGTGTCAGTTCATTGTATAACCACAGATCACCCAACTTGGCAAATGTAAGATAATGAATGTGGCTGACTGTGATCTATAATACCTGATATAGGTACACAGGGCCCTGAGTAACACATTTCAGGTGCAATGACTACACCTGTGCCCATGCATTCTGTCATGGATGATCAAATTAGACATTGTCAGCATATATTACTTTGTTGTTTTGATTTAGATAAATGGCCAATCCATGTTTATTGTAACATTGTCATCAAGTGACACACAGGATCCCTGCCATCATGGTGTTATAGGGGACATACACGGCTCTGGGTACACTGCCAATGTGGCATTTATAACCTACATACAACACAGGCACACATATAATGGACCACAGAAAGCACAATAATTCCTGAACCAAAATCAACCCACATGAGCATCACACAGTAACTGATCGTCCCTTGATGCACAAGCCACAATACCTGAGTGACCGGAATTGCAGTGCACCATGAATGTGGTTTTGCATCTCTGTCATAACAACAAATGAAGAAATGGAGTACCCTCTAGAAATAATTCTGCACAAAATTGAGTAATCATGTTTGGCACCACATGGTTGTGAGGGCCAGTGCATGTGTGCATTTGTGTGTCTATCACTCACTGGAGTGACGGGGTCAATGCACGTTTGCAGTAGTATGTCTGTTGGGATGTCTACATACCTGAAGTGCAGCTCTATCATAGAAAATGTCACACACAGTGATTTGTTGTTCCATATTTTGTACAATGAGCAGACATTGAGCACATTTCATCCTTCCATGTTTACAGGTGGACCAGCCCCCTACACAATTGGTGAAGTGGCTCGATTTGCGGACCCAGACATATCCAGTAAGTGTTGATATGTTAGTCCTGTGTTGTGTTTGCAGCTGTTGTGTGATTGACTCCTGTGTGTAGGACACATTGCAAATTATGATGTGCTGGCACATGATCTGATATGTGACTTGACTGGAGTTTGACATGGACAATCAGTGGCGGAGAGTCATATATTGGGATCTAGTGCTGCGCTATAGGCATGGGCAGGTGAACAGCGTGATATTTGTTGCTACATGCATGCCAATGATTAATTAGGAGGTAGCCATTTTCATGATTTAGTCAGCAAGTCATACCCTGATTCACACAGACCAGTGATGCTGAAGTATGACCCACAGACTTGAGCATCCCTGTTAAGTAATGAGCATGTAGGTCTGTATGTTTGACTTCCTAGCAGCATCTAGCTCCACATGTTGTGCTCCGTTCATGTGGCACTTGAGTAGAATGCCATAGGTGTGCATGCAGCTAAAGGCCAGATGGGTGCTTGCATCTATGTGCTTGTTTTTTTAAAGGTATCAGTGAGATCAATTGATGTTGACATTTGGCCGCAATTAGGAACATAAATGTGGATGTGATTGTCCAATGTTTGAGTCAATCCTAGTTGGCAGCCTTCTTTACCTGTGGTGGACTGACTAAACCCATGGACAGCTGTCCAAAGCTTCCTGGCTGTCCTTGATGTTTGAAAGTATGTGTTGCATGTCCATCACCCCCTGAGGCACAGGGTTAGGGATATGAAATATGTGTACTTAGGTGTGAGGATCCCAGTATAGAAGACAGACATGTCATTCCAACATTCATTTGTTCCAACCTAGGATACACACTCATGATTAGCAACTGCATACAGTCCAGGCAATTCCATTTACAAATCACAGGTCTTGTGGGCCTTGATTGTCATCCAGAAGATAGTCATGAGTTGGCCTGTCACATGTGGAGTACTTGCAGCATTTGTTATGTGACTAATAGCAGGACAATGATGCACAGATCATTTAAGTAGGTACACACCTTTCTGAGCACTGCTGTGCTGTTAGATAGTAGATGTGTAGGCTGCGTTGGCCTGTCATTCCTCAGGGACATTCTATGATCTGTGCTGTGATTTGGACTGTTTCAGCTAATTTTGAGGAAGTGTTACAATATCATCTGTAGATGTATCACACAATGATTTCACTAATGTTTGGCTTTCTCTATTTTTACAGCTGCCAACATGAATGCCCATGAGATCAGGGAATTCCAGAGGCGGGCAATGCGTTACCGCCACATGTTAGATGTGGAGTCTAGGTTCCGCAATATGGCACGGTGTTATCGCCATGAGAGAGCCACAGTGCCCACAACAGCCACCACCACCATCACAACAGCTCAGACCACAGTTACCCAAAGGATGACAGCCATTGTTGCAGGTCCGTCAACCTCATCTGCTCCAGGCCCACAGACAGCAGCTCCTGCATCTCCCCCTCCAAGCACGGCACCGGCACTAGCAGTGGCCTCAAATAGTGGAACACAGACAACCCCAGCTGCTGTGATTGACAATGTAGAATTTCAGTCGATGAGACGTGACATGCAACGGATGTTGCACAAGATGGACAGGCTGCATCAGGAGGTGTCCCGCAATAGCAGGAGACTGCGGGGTATAAAGAAGATCCTGCGGAGGGCAAATTTGTGACTTTTGGACCCTCAGCCATGATTCCCTCCCCTCCCTCCTCTTTCCTGGTTCTTATCTTTAGTGGGTTTAGGGGGCTTAGTGTTAGGTTAGAGTAGGCTGTTATTTTAGATAGTATAAGTGGGTTGGGGTGGAGGGGGTTATATTATTACATGTGTTTTTTTGTGGGTGGGGGATGATGTTGTGGTTTATGTGTATAAAAAAATATATATTAAAAAATATATATTTTTTTAAATTACAAAAAAATATATATTTGTTTAGAATAAGATAGTATGAGTTTAGGTTAGTATATGTTGTTCTACATGTGCACCGTCATATAAGGGGGGTGGGGCGGTGATGTTTAGAGTGTTTAGTTAAATGTGATAGGTAAGCTTAGATTAGGGTAGTTAGGGCCAGTTGTGGGTAATGTGTAGTTAGGATAGGTTAGGTTAGTTAAGGTGTTTCACCTAGTTTTAGTATCCTTTATTATTGTTAAATACATTTTTAGGTACTCCTTTACAGTATGTGTCATATGCTTGGGGATCAGGGCCTTGGCATGGGTGAACAGTGTCAATTTAGTATTTGCATATGTGTTCCATCCTGTATCCGAATCCCATTATTGACATGGTAATTCACAATTCCTAATGTGTAGTCACATTGCTAGCTACACCAAAGCTACTTCTCTATGCATCTGCCATCCATTGCACCCACCAATCAAGGTTACTATGGTTCCCAATGTGTTGTGAAGTTTGGATGTGTTTTTAAAACTGTCATTTTTTGAGACCTGAATTGGAATCTTGGGCACTGTGGTACGTCTGCCTGCAGCCTGATGTTCATGTGAACCCTGATAAGCTGAGTGATGTTATAATCTTATGTAGTATTGTATACATAACTCACACCTATAACTTCTTACATTGTACTCCCAGGTTACATATTTGTCCATACACTTGTACACATTCATTCCTGCTGTATGGTGTGTGTGTGTGAAGAAAGTTTATAGTCAGATGTCTCATACATAAAGAGTGTCTTGAAGGGAATGTTGGCCACATTGATTTTCAGCTTCTACATACCTTGAAGCTGACTTTTTCAGTCCAACACAGCATTATACTGTTAGTTTTCGATTTATTTCAGAAATAAGCATCAAGAAGCGCAGATGATGATACTATCCAGACCCCAGTGCATAGTTATCAGCCCACAATCTTTCAACCCACTTGTATTGACATTCTATGGCCATTGACATGTGACATACATCACTAATCTCCTACACAGTTGATGTGTCACAGTACACAGAGACAAAGTGGTTGTGTAAGTGTTATTTATTTTAAAGTGCTGTAGTGCAATAATTACGTAGTCCAGGATTGTGAGTCCATTAGTGTGACGCCTTCTATTGTGATGCAACACAAGTGCAAATGGGACATGTCATTAGACATGCTGGGGTGAAGTGTCATACAGTGCAGAGGAACATGAATTGCCAATGAGGTAGTGAGAGACAACCACAGAGCATAGTGTCAAGGTGAACAGTGTGCTGGAGAACAGTGCATGTGACCAACTGTTGCAAAACCGGCATGTTAACAAGCACAGGGCCTAGGATATCAGTGCCCATGTGGCATGGACTGGTGCTACTGGGTACTCCTACGGGTGAAGGTGATCTGTTCCACGTCTTCATGTTCTGATGTGTGTGTTGTCTGCTCTGCCCTTGGTGGTGGTGGGTTTGAAGGGGCAACACACCCATCAGTGTTTGAAGATGTGGAGTCAGAATTCCTGGTAGCTGCCAACGGTGGGGCTAGTAAGGGCATTACTGCAGCAAGGAGGAGCTGCTGGTTCTTGAGTATAGCAGCTACATCACTGTGGTAGGCAGCCAGGTCGGCCCTGAGGGGGTCATGATTGCATTCTTGCACGCAGTGAAAGGTTTGGGATGCCAGGTGTTGTGGCAACTCCCTTACTGCAGTGGTGAATTCCCTTACACTTTGATGTAGTCCTTGCAGGATGGATGTTAGCGCTTGCATGGCTGCTGCCTGTTCTGCAGATGACATCATGCACGAACACATCCCCCTCAAGGCTGGCTGGCATATTTTGCATCCCCACCCACACCTCCTTGGCCAGCTCCCGCTGTACTCCAACTACAGTCCTCTCAAAGGTGGTACCAGTGACCTCAGAGTCCTCAGCTGGGTTGGAGCTGGCAGGTCATACTATTTCTTCCTCTGTGATGGCTGCTTCTTCTGTGCTCCTCCTTGCGACTGAAGGTGGGGTCTGGAGGGTTCCAGGGGCATCTTGGAGGGTCTGCTGGCTAATGTTTGTCAGCTCGTCATCCATGTCATCAGGGAAGTCCAGTACAGGCATATCTCCAGGAGAGCCTTCGTCCTCTGCAATGAGATATTGTACAGTTAGTGTGTCTGTGTTGTGGCATTTGTAATGTGACGTTCCTGACTTCCTATTAGTTGAACATTGTAATCTTGGTTCCTGGTCATTGTTCCTGTCATTAATATTAGCATTCTCACAAGCCTATGCCCCTCCTGCATGTCACATGTAGTGTGGGCAGTTTGGGCAATTGTCTGCGTCACATCCTCAAGGTGTAGGTTCTGTCCAAATTTGTATGTTGCCAACTTCTTGTACTACTCAACCCTCCGTCTACTTCCATTATCATGGTGAGGCCCTGCACTGGCTGTGGGTGTTCTGATGGCACTTGCACCACACTTAACAATCTGGAACTGACCCAGTCTCTGATATTTCACATCCACCTAAATGTTGCTGAGACCTAGCATATACTATGTATAGCATTGGCATGGCACGATACAGGTGTCAGCATTGGTAGTGTGTACTGCTGATGTTGGGGAATATGTGCTACAATGGATTGCACTGATGGTCCTAGCAGTGGCCCATTTCCTCTTATGACTGTACGGGTGTGTTTCACTAGCAAGACACATATGTCCTCACCCTCAATGCTGCTGTCTTAGCAGTATGACAGTTGGGATGTTGCAAGATGGCATTGCAACTAGTGTAACACTGGCACGGGGTTGACCCTGAAATGTGCAGCATGGGTATGCCATTACTGCTGTGTACCTCATAATGTTAATAACAATACCTGCTGTTTATTGTCCCTATAGACATGAGCATTTGACAGGATTTGCACATTGTTAGTAATTACAGGGGATTGATAACGTCATCATCCTGAACCCTTTATTTTGGGTGTGTTTGATCCATGAGCATATAACTGCCATTGGCTACTTGACCTGCACACACACCACAGGTGGTAGTGGCAACTGTTGTCAATGGTAAATACCACTTGCGGATATGGCCTGAGACTGGAAATTGAGCCCTAGTTCATTTAGCAACAATACCAACTGTTGTGTGACAGCAGGCCTTTTTACGTTGTACCCTACCCTCTTGGACTGGCTTTGCCTTTCCAACAGCCTTGGCATGGCAGAGTACCCCCATGCAAAGGTTGTTGGTGTAGTGCTGTGCTGTGCCCTTGGTTTCCCCTGCACAGCCCACGCACCCGTGTCGTGCCCCTTTGCCCTTTCCACTACCTGATTATCATGGCTGACATGCATTATGTAGTAGGTATGTTCCCCCCGGTTGCAGTTAACATTTAGGCATTTTTGTCCCCCATGCAACTTACCCTGCATCTGTGTTGTTTCCTGGTAGTCTGCCCTGTTGTTGAATCCCTGTGACGATCTCCTCAGGGATAACCGGTGCCACCATCTCCTCCATGTGGTCTAGGGCCTCCTGCGGTGCTGGACTCCCACCTCCAGTCTGCAGTGCTGCCCTCCTGTTCCTTCTCATCTTTTCCTTGGTCCTGCGCTTGCAGTCATGCCACCGTTTCTTGCACTCAGTAACTGTTCTCTGTACTTATGCCACACTGTTGATCTTATTGACAATTTGTTGCCAAATTGCCTCTCTCCTCACAATTGGCAATTTTGAGGTGACAAAAAGTTGATGCTGGTGTTCCGTCACCTCTTTCACCAGTATTTCCTGCTCCTCTTCACTGAACCGGCACTTCCTTTTCTTCTTCTCTGTCTCCTGGGTCTTGTCTAGGTCCTCCTGGCTGGTTCCTGGTCGATTGTAGTGCGCCGACGCAGTTTTGCGTCAAAAAGTATAAATATGCCCCTTAGTCTCTCCCCTTTGTTGTAGTGCAACTTAGTTGGGGTAGAGTTACTTGCCCAAAGCAGGCAGTGGTATCACATAGCTTACCTGTAGACTGTCTCTTAGGTAATGACCTAGAGGCCTCAGGTTGGGCTGAGGTAGAGTTTAGGACCCATGCATCCATGCTGGGTATCCCTGAGGAATTGCTTCCTCTCATTTCAAGTGAAATGAAAAAGCAAAAATGAGAAGGAGCCCTGAAGCCTCAGGATCCTCCTCGCCTCAAAGGTAAAAAGGGTATCAAAGTATCCCTTCCCCACCCTACCACTAAGGATACCATTCCTGTGGTGGGAGAAACCTCTCCTGGGGTGGAACCTGCACCAAGGGAACCCACAGCTGCCACAGCTAAACTCCCAGAGGTAAAAGGTCCTCTCTGTGAAACCACTAAAACAGATAAGCAGAACTGCACTGTTTTAGTAAATTTGGAGCAACCCTCCAGCCCTGCACTACCTCTAAAAACATAGGACAGCAGCCCTGTCCTTATATGGAGCCTTTAGGACAGCAGCCCTGTCCTGCTCCAACCCAAGAGGAACCGCAACCCTGTTCTGTCTTAGAGCCAATGGGTCAAACTTTTTGCCCTGCTCTGGCCTTGCTGAGACAATATCCCTGTCTAGCATTGCAATCCTTAGGACAGCAGCCCTTTCTTGACATAGGATCAGAGGGACAGTCACACTGCCCCTCTTTAAACCTCTTAAACCTTACAAATAGGGAATCTCAGAGTACACACATGCAAGTGGAAAGTAACCATACAGTTCATGATAAAGGGAGTAACCACTCTATTGCAGATCTACTCTTGACATATCACCACCTAGACAATAAAGTCTCAACTGGCCAAGGTTAGCCTTATTTTCCTTAGTTTGGGGGTGGGTTATGTGAGAAAGTAGCCTTTTTCTAGCATGGTTATCCCCATTTTTGGCCTGTTTGTCAGTGTGTTTTGACTGTGTCACTGGGATCCTGCTATGCAGGACACCAGTGCTTATGGTTTGTGGCCTACTTGTCAGTATGTATCACTGTTTTCATCAGTATGCTTTACTGTGTCACTGGGATCCTGCTAAATAGGACCCCAGTGCGTATGCTCTCTCTGGTTCCAAATTTGTCCTTCCATACAGGTAACCCAGTATTTCACTCGAAATTGGCATACTGGACCCCCATTATAAATCCCTAATATATGGTACCTAGTTATCCAGAGAATTGGGGTTCCAATGGATCCATACGGGCTGCAGCATTTCTTTTGCTACCCATAGGGAGCCCACACAAAGGCTTCTACAGGACTGCCATTGCAGCCTATGTGAAATAGTGCATGCACTTTTTTACAGCCATTTTCACTGCTCCAGGTCACTTATAAGTCACCTATATGTCAGGCCTTCAGACCCTGAAGGCTGGGTGCAAAGTACCTGTATGTGAGGGCACCCCTGCACTAGCAGAGGTGCCCCCACGTAGTCCAGGCCCATTTTGCTGCAGGGAGTGAGTGTGGGGACGTCATTTTAAGTGTGCCCTGGACATAGGTCAATACCCATGTCCAGCTTCACAATGGTAACTCCGAATATGGCCATGTAAGGTGTTCCACAACGGGGAATTGTACCCCAATACTGATTCCAGTATTGGTTTTACAATCCTGTGCACTCTGGGGGCTCCACAGTGGACCCCCAGTACTGCCATACCAGCCTTCTGAGGTTTCCCAGGCAGCCCCAGCTGCTGCCACCACTCAGACAGGCTTCCGCCCTCCTGGAGCTTGAGCAGCTCAATCCCAGGAAGGCAGAAAAAAGGATTTATTTTGGGAGAGGGGTGTTACACCCTCTCCCTTTGGAAATAGGTGTACAGGCATGGGAGGGGTATCTTCCCAGAGCCTCTGGAAATGCTTTGAAGGGCACAGATAGTTCCCTCCTTGCATAACCAGTCTACATCGGTTCAGGGACCCCCAGTTCCTGCTCCGGCGCAAAACTGGACAAAGGAAAGGGGAGTGACTTCTCCCCTGTCCATCGCCACCCCAGTGGTGATGCCCAGAGCTCCTCCAGAATGTCCCTGGGTTTTGCCATCTTGGACTCCAAGGTGATGGGGCACTCTGGGACCATCTGAGTGGCCAGTGCCAGCAGGTGATGTCAGAGACCCCTCCTGATAGGTGCTTACCTGGTGAATGTTTCTTCAGATTTGATTGCAGGACTCCATCAGGAATCCTCTGCATCCTTTACTTCATCTTCTAGCAACGGATCAACCGATGACTGCTCCAGAAACTCTACAAAACTGCAACAAAGAAGCAAAGACAACTTCTGCAACATTGTAACTTTAACTCTTGCCAGAAACTGCAACAGTTTCCAGGTCATGCATCCCCCGAGGACTGCCTGTCTTCAGCCTGCACCAGAAGGACAGAAGGAACTCTCATGGATTGATGGAGTCACTTCACTGCTTCAGCAGGCACTCCTCTGCAGTGACGACTGGTAGCTTTGGTCTCCTCTCCAGACGACAAGTGTGGATCCAGCAACACGGGTGGCGGACTAGAATGACTCAGCAGTCGCAACGTCCAGCTGTCCAACTTTGGTGAAGGTAAGAGCGTGCCTCCCCGCGCAAGACAATATCTCTGTGCACCGCATGACCTCCGGTGGCGTGGGATCCCTTTGTGTCGTGCTGCGTGGGCCTCCATTTGCGCCTCCTTTGTCCTCGTGCTGTGGGGCTCCTGTGCCTGGTGCTTGGTCTTCTAAGGGCTCTCTGAGTTGCTGAGAGCCCTCTCTGTCTCCCCCTCCTGGGTAGAGACCACCAGGTCGCTCCTGGGGCCGGGCAGCGCCATTTTCCGCTAACCGCGAGCTTTGTGGGCACCAAAGCTTGTTGGAGGAATCCAACAACGCAAACCAGACAGCATTCATCCGGTTTGGGACATCTGCACCAACCAGGAACCCGCATCTGGCTTCTTTAGTGCAATACTGACTTCGTCTTCTCACCAGTGGTACTTCTTTTGCACCTTCATCCAGGTTAGCAGGGGCTCCAGTTCTCCCTGGACTCTTCAGTGCTTCTTGGACTTGGTCCCCTTCTTCCACCGGTCTTCAGGTCCATGAATCCATCGTTGGTGTCTTGCAGTCTCTTCTGGTTCTTGCATTATCTTCTCTTACGACTTCTAAGGTGTTTTAGGAAACTTAGGGGGTTATTACAACTTTGGAGGAGGTGTTAATCCGTCCCAAAAGTGACGGTAAAGTGACGGATATACCACCAGCCGTATTACGAGTTCCATAGGATATAATGGACTCGTAATACGGCTGGTGGTATATCCGTCACTTTACCGTCACTTTTGGGACGGATTAACACCTCCTCCAAAGTAGTAATAACCCCCTTACTGTGTTTTACTCCTGCTTTCCTGGGCTCTGGGGTAGGGTATTTTACTTACCTTTGGTGTTTTCTTACATTCCCGGACTCCCTCTACACACTACACTTGCCTAGGTGGGAAACCGACTTTCGCATTCCACTATTTTAGTATATGGTTTGTGTCCCCCCTAAACCCACTGCAACATATTTTGAGTTTCACTGTTTGCACTATTTTCTGACTACTTACTTACCTGTTTTTGGTTACTAGTGTGTATATTGTGTAATTTACTTACCTCCTAAGGGAGTATAGTCTCCAAAGTATTTTTGGTCTTGTGTCACTAAAATAAACTACAGTTATTTTTGTAACACTGAGAGGGTCATTCCAACCCTGGCGGTCACGGAAGCACCGCCAACAGGCTGGCGGTGTTTCGCTGCCCATTCTGACCGCGGCGGTAAAGCCGCGGTCAGAAAAGGGGATCCGGCAGTTTCCCGCCGGTTTTCCCCTGTCTGGGCTGAATCTCCATGGCGGCGCTGCAAGCAGCGCCACCATGGAGATTCCGACCCCCTTCCCGCCACCCTGTTTCTGGCGGTGTAAACACCGCCAGGAACAGGATGGCGGGAACGGGTGTCGTGGGGCTCCTGGGGGCCCCTGCACTGCCCATGCCACTGGCATGGGCAGTGCAGGGGCCCCCTAACAGGGCCCCAGCATGATTTTCACTGTCTGCTTAGCAGACAGTGAAAATTGCGACGGGTGCAACTGCACCCGTCGCACCCCTACAACACCGCCGGCTCCATTTGGAGCCGGCTTCTGGGTTGCAGGGCCTTTCCCGCCGGCCCAGCAGGAAAGCCAGAATGGCCTCCGCGGTCTTTTGACCGCGGAGCGGCCATTTGGCGGTTTCTGCTTGGCAGGCGGCGCCCGCCGCCCGCCAATATTGGAATGACCCCCTGAGTGTTGTCTTTCATGTGTGTGAGTACTGTGTGGCTACAGTGGTAGTGCATGAGCTTTGCATGTTTCCTAGTTCAGCCTTGGCTGCTCTGCCTACAGCTATTTCTAGACAGCCTGACTTCTGGACACTGACTACATTTCACTAATAAGGGATAACTGGACCTAGTATAAGATGTAAGTACCTTAGGTACCCACTACAAATCAGGCCAGCCTCTTACACAGTGCCAGTCTTGGGGTGAACTGGGTGTGACAGCACATGCTGCACTTTTCACCGTAAATCAGGCAATGGAGAGCACAAAGGGCCTGGTCATGGGGGCCCCTGCACTGCCCATGCCATGTGCATGGGCAGTGCAGGGGCACCCTGGGGGCACACCACACCCCATTACCACCAAGCTTTGCATGGTGGTTGGATCGCCATGAAAAAGGCTTGTGGAAAAGCGGGATCATAATCTGGAGGGTAGCGCTGATTGCAATGCTGGGCTGGTGTCATAAAAAAAGGTGGGATTGCCAGTCCGTTAGCTGGCAGCAACCTGACAGTGCCAGGCCATTGCCCTGTGGGGCTTTCCCCACGGTCCAAATGTGCCAGTTCCACCTGCGCTGTTGGTGATGGTCAGATTGCCAATGGCAGTCTGGTGGTCATAGGACTGCCAGACTTGTAATGAGGGCCCATGTGTGCACTTGTACAACTAGCTGCAATCTCTCCATCAAACTAGCTAGATGCCCTGATCAAAGTTGAAAATAAGTTGACTGGCTATGTCCATAATTTAATGGCATCAGGCACTGTCATGTACAAAATGCTGTTCACATCAATAAATGATACCCACCTCTGTGCCAGTGGTAAATTAGCTGCCCTGCCACAATGCTGCATCCATTGCACCATGGTGCAAGGTTGGCTGCATTTAGGGGGAGACCATAGTTGTTTAGGAGGAGCACCTTCAAGCGCAACCAGAAACAGAAATGACAATCTGCTAAGCCCATGTGTGCTGTGGAATGTAGCACACATACACAAACTTAAACATGAGAAGCAATAAAAGTAAACTTCATCATTACGCCTTGGTAATGCCATCCCTGGGGTGGTGTAAGCTATTGGTGCTGCCTGAGGTGTATGAAAATACGTAAATCTGGGATAGTGGCAAAATGCAATGTGTGTTGGTGTGGCTTGACCACCGAAACAGCCATTGCAAGGCCCTCCCATGCAAATTGATGCACGGGAAGGGGACGTAATTACAAGGTGGTGTCAAGCCACTATAAGGGAATACATCACACCTTGTAAATATGACGCTGTCCGTTGCGCCACCTGAGCTTCCCTTTACGTGACATTCAGGTGGGGCAAAGGACTGATCAATAGGACCCATAATGTACAAGAACAACATTGGGCTGTAAGTTGTCACTGAGCCTCCAAAAGCAACTAAATGATGTGCTATGTCAATTGCTACACCATAAAAAGATTGATTTTACACCATCCCATGCAGAGGATTATAACTCTCCTGCCGATCTTCCTGCCCTGGATTTCACTGATGACCTGGATGACCAGCTGACAACCATCAGCCAGAAGACTCTCCAGAATGTCCTGGGATCCCTCCAGACACCACCTCCAGTTGCAAGGAGGAGACCCAATGTTCTGGCCTCCCCAGATGACCCACCCAACAGTCAAAATATACTTCCGGCCAGTACAAACACAGCTCAGGACTCCGAGGACCCAAAGACAAGCTTCTAGAGGACAGTGGTAGGAGTCCAGTGAGGGCTAGCCAAGCTGGTGCAGGTGGGGATGGAGACCATGGCAGGCAGCCTTGAGGGAGTGCGCACATGCCTTGTGACAGCTAATAAAAACACGGCTGCCATCCGATGCATAAACTCCACACTGCGTGGAGGCCAGCAATGTCTGGCAGACATAGCTGCTGCCATCAGGGAGAGGCCACAACAACTGCCCTCCCATACTGGCAGCAGCATGACAGACAGCAGGCATGAAGTGGCCTCCTTCAGGGAAGACACAGGTGCCTATCACCGCAATGTTGCAGCTATTTTGAAAAATCAGCAATTTCTCCTTGCTGCAGTGATGCCATATGTCTTACTACAAATGGCAGCTGCCGGGAGCTTGGACTTCACATCTTTAACCCCTGAAGTGTATGTCACTCCTCTACCATTCCCCCACCACCACCAATGGCACAGGAGGCACCACACACATCAGAGGATGAAGATGGGGAACAAATAACTTTTGCTCTGAAAAGTACTGTGTAGCACCAGTCTGTGCCACATGGCCAGTTTTCTCCTTAGTTCTGGGGTTACGATCATGCCAGCGTTGCCACAGTAGGAAATGTGCACTCTTCACCCACCCCCTGTTGACTTGTCTGCTATGGACTGTCATTGTCTCTCACTTACCAAATGGCAATTTTTGTTCTTCCACATTTATCGACACTACTCCAAAGCATGTCTCATGACATGTCCTTCAACTCTGGCCTTGTATTGTGTCACAAATATTGGGATTTCACATATGGGGTTTCTGGTCTGGATTTTGTAAATATCTCATGTTCACACTTCCACTTGTAAATAAACACCTTGTACACATTTAGCAAGTCTACGTCTACTGTGATCTATCTACTCAGCTAAATGATTGTAATGTGTCAATTCATGTCATTGGTCACAGAATATCAGTACTAGAGTACAGGACTGTGGGGCACAATGCTACATACAAGAATCCTAACATGACATGTGTATGCTGGTCTCATCTCCTACAAGCAATTCACTGAGTATGTAATTAATGAAGGACACATAAATGGTTTCCTCATCATATACGGCTGGTATGGCTGAATAGCAAGTATAGGGCAATATTGTCAGCTGGAAGTACCAGAAGAACTCATTGGTGTGGTACAGAGGTAGCTAATCTTATCAGTGATGGCCACCGGTCAGTGTTGCCAGATAGAGTTCCAATTGTGGCTGTTGTCAGATGTGTCACAATTCCCAAAATTGTTACCACAGGACCGTAACACTGACAGCTGAAGTACCAGACTTACCTGTCCAATACAAAGTTTACATAGTCATCATGAATGGTGGGTACACTGGATGGCGGATGCATCGACTAGTAGATGTGATGTTGCAGTCACTGTGACATCTTCATTGTCAATAGGGGTAGCACATGGTAAATGAGGGTTTTGAAGGCAGGATGGATTGAACAAATCTACTTAAAAACAACTAAAACCTATCCTATCCTAAACTAACCTATACTAACTATACTTATCATACAACTACTTCTATCTAACCTATGCTTAACTTACACATGAAACACCAAATTCTAAACATTGGCCCTCACCCCCTTAACAAACAAGATTTAGTAGTTAGTAGTTGAATAACCCAAGCCAGTGCTCATTTTGCTTCCAAGACTTAACTCAGCCACCGTTGCCCCATGGTGCATAGCTGGCTGCGTTAAGGGGGAGATTGTTATTGTGCAGGGAGGGACACCTTCTTACACAAACATAATCTTCAAATGGTCATTGCACTTGTGATGTGCTGCCACCCCAGACACACCCCACTAAAATGACAAAAACAGTACACTTTCAATACAAATTACAAGTAAATAGACAATGTAGACACCAAAAACACAGGGCACAGCACCTGCAACACAACAACACCTCCAAACACACCACAAATCAACCAGCACCTCCAAAACACAACCACACACTGTCAAAGGGGAACAGATTGTGAAGTGAAAGTGGAACTACACTCACTGTACCATGCTTGCATGCAGGATGTCCTGGTACATCACTTCCTTGGTATGTTTTTTGGCTACTTGTGCAAGTCTATGCATTAATGTAATTACGGTGTCATTAGTATGTTCAACCAAAACGTGTATTCATGAGTCAGCTGTAGGCACTCACTCATAATTTGTGCATATTTAGTTGGCTTTTTACTATTGCCTGTGTAGTCACATCACTGGCACCTATGTTCTGTATGTCACTACACAATTGATGAGATTTATTTTACTCACAGGTTTTGTGATACCTATGCCATCATTTTGAAGGTAGGTTACCTTTTGTACTGAATCCATACACATTACCATGGTTGGCCCATTATGGTGGTACATGTGTGCAGAGATCTTTGGGATATGTGTGCCTGCCTCCAAATGGATACTGTGATTTGTTAACATCATGTTAGTCATGACTGTCACATACAATGTTGTACCACTGTGTTGCAGTGTTGCAGTGTGGCATAGATGGCAGGCCTAGTTATCTTCATCATTATGTGAGTTTGTGTGGAAACACAAGCCCATGGTTGCATGTGAAGGTGCAGGTTAATGGTGTCCACTTTACTCTGCCCCCTGTGCACTTGCATGAAGCATCTGAAATGATCATACGTAGATGTTGTCAGAGCAGTGGTGCATGGGTTCATTGAGCTGGGATCTCTACCATAAATGATAGTTAATTTCCAGCCTGTGCACACTCCCTAGTAGATGGAGACATGCACAAATGTGGCCATAGAGACCTGGTTGTTATGATTTCCAATGCAGTACTTGATGTCAGCCTTCCCTTTTCAGGTACAGAGGTTGTGTGCTTACACATGTAGGACATGTATGAATTGTTGGAGTCCAAAGTTGTGTCCATGTTCAGCTTGCTTAGGGGTTGTATAACTGTTGTGACATCAAGGTTGGACAAATGACATGGTACAGATGGTGTTGTATGTGACTGTCTCCTCTTCTGGTACCATGCGAAGGGCAAATACCATGGTATGCTAGTGGCAAGCATGTCTGGGTCATGTACAAACGTGGCCACCCTCTCTGTACATCAGTTAAAGTTTGGCATGTAGACATTGGTGTCTTACAGTGTCTGTTTTGCTGTATGTCTGGTCATTATGGGGCTCATTCTGAGCCCGGCGGGCGGCGGGCGCCGCCCGCTGGACGGAAACCGCCAAAAGACCGCACCGCGGTCAATAGACCGCGGGGGTCATTTTGACTTTCCCGCTGGGCCGGCGGGCGATCGCCAGAAGATCGCCCACTGGCCCAGCGGGAAAGCCCCTGCAACGAGGAAGCCGGCTCCGAATGGAGACGGCGGAGTTGCAGGGGTGCGACGGGTGCAGTAGCACCCGTCGCGATTTTCACTGTCTGCATAGCAGACAGTGAAAATCTTTGTGGGGCCCTGATAGGGGGCCCCTGCACTGCCCATGCCAGTGGCATGGGCAGTGCAGGGGCCCCCAGGGGCCCCTCGACACCCGTTCCCGCCATCCTGTTCCTGGCAGGTTTTACCGCCAGGAACAGGATGGCGGGAAGGGGGTCGGAATCCCCATGGCGGCGCTGCAAGCAGCGCCGCCATGGAGGATTCTCTGGCCCAAGGGAAATCCGGCGGGAAACCGCCGGATCCCCTTTTCTGACCGCGGCTTTACCACCGCGGTCAGAATGGGCACTGAAGCACCGCCAGCCTGTTGGCGGTGCTTCCGTTGCCCGTGGCCCTGGCGGTTTAGGACCGCCAGGGTCAGAATGAGGGCCTATCTCTTTTTTCAGCCATAACTGGTGCGGTATGTATTATGTCATCCATTGGTCCCAGTCTTTTGTCTGCTAGCACCTTGTACACATCTTCTAAAGCAACAGTGTCTGGTGATATAGGGACATGATCTAACATGTGACTTGTGTAATGTGAAGATATTCCCTTCTCCTACAACTGTCAACTTAGTAGTTAATATCTCATTGACGATATTAGTGAGATGTAATGAGTGCCAGGCAAACATGCCACTACACTTGAGTTTTCTTGACGTGATATGGCGTGTTGTATCAGCAAGTATTTGTGGGTATCTCAGAGCTGTCCATCCACATCCTCCGTTGAACATGGCAATGCAATTCTCCCTGCATGCCACAACCTAACTGACTATTACCATGATTGAATGACGTTGAGGTGTGTCATCTTCTTAGTCTGTATTTATCCTTTGCCAGATGCTACCAATATGGCTACGTCTACTCCCACTCAGTGTGATGTCGGGTCGCTGACAGTATAGATCAATGCTGCACATGTTCGCACACGCCACACCTGATTGTGATATTGGAGGCCAGTACATGTAAGAGTTAGTTAGTAACATTTGGTACCATGCAATGGATCTGTAATGTAAGTGACAATGAGTGCTTTGTATTGCTATGTGCTGTGTAATGTTGTTATGCAGAGCAATCATTGTGGATAATGGCACAGTTGTTACTACCTAGGATGGACACCCATTCATTTGTCTTCATATATTTCTCATTATTAGCAGTAGGCATGTGTGAAGCAAACCAATTTGTGTGACAGGTGTGCATCCTATGTAGATAGAGAGTGTTACATACTCTGCCTACATTCCAGCTAGACTAGCATTTGGCTGATGCATTCTCCCATCATAGAACCATAGAATCTGTTATGTGTTTGTATATGGATTCAACACCCCCAGCTGCTTAATGTCTCTGCCAATCCATTGGCTATTCTCCAGCCAATGTGTATTTGCCATACATGAGTTACAGTCCTCCATGTGTCAGGGATGTGGTGAGCTGCAGTGCCAGAACATATTCCCATGAACACACTGTTCAGGCTCAGCTTCCAACATGGATTACATTCCCTGGGCAACTACTGAAGGAGCACTGTTACCTATGATGTCCCCCCTTGACACACATGTACCGTGCAGGCAAAGCTACAATCACACAGAGTAGTGACAGTATTCAGTTCTAACATTACTTAACCTCCATTTCTTGCCTGCCCCTACCTTATCTGTGCCCCCCTCGCATACATCCTGTTAGGCATGGTGTTGTGGTGGTGAATGGCCTATGAAATTGCAACTTGCCCATGTGATGGCACAATATATGTAGTGGAGTATGGTTTTGGGCCTTCAGAAATCACATGCCAGGGATTTATGTGTCACTGATATGTGGGATGGAGTTTGTAGAACCTCCTACATCACCAAGGATGTTTGTACCATACTTGTTGTTTTTGTGTTTCTGACATGCTCCCTGAGGTTAAAGTCACATTCCAATGGTGTATATAGTTGACAATGAGTAGACCAAGGAGAATGTGGTTAAACAAATAGTTATTGGAGGTATTTACAAAGTACTTTTTTTGTTGACTAGGTATAAAAGTTCTCAACAACAGTCAGTCTCCTGCGAACTCCTGCCGCTGTGTTTGGTTGTTCCCCCTCAAGATCCTCAGCCCCATCATCCTCCTCCTCCTCATTATGGACATCAACTTGCTCATCCTAGGGGACATTGTTTGTAACACAAATGTTGTGCAAAATAGCACATACTAGTATAATCTTGCACATCAGCGGGGGAGCATGCAGGAGACTTCCTTCTGTCATGTCCAGGCACCTGAACCTGGATTTGAGAAGGCCAAATGTCTTCTCCACCACAATGCGTGTTTTCCTGAGTCCTTCATTGTAGGCACGCTGTTCACTGGTTGTTGGATTTGCAAATTGTGTCATGACCCATGGCTGAATGCCATAACCTTGGTCAGCTGCAAAGATAATAGGGTGAAATTCGGTGAGGACTTGAGAGGGATCTGGAATATTCCATGGCAGTATTTGGTTGTAGTTTGAGTGGTGAATCAGAGGTGAGTGTGGTATTGAGTATGTTCCTGGTCTTATAATATGGTTCAACTTGACTGTGTTGATGTACATGACAATCTTGGGCACTGACTCAAGGACCTGTATGACCATCTGGATTTCAATACATATGCTCATCATGTATGTAACATGTTTTGTGTAGTCAATACTAGTAGCAGTGTCCTAATGTTAGCTGGAGGCTACCACCTCCTTGCAGCAAAATGGTGTCAGATGTGGAGCCAGCATAGTAGCCCAACAAAGCCAGACTATTCTGTTGATGTTGGCATGTGGCATTGCGCATGAGAAAAAACACTTAGTTGGCCTTAGTGGCAGATAATGGTTGTGTCAGACATCTTGGCCCTTATTCCATACATAGTACATTCTCATACATATATGTTCTGATGAGCAGTATGCAGCACACACAGAAAGAGGAAAATGACTCTCAGGACTGTTTTGTGCAGGAAGGAACCCCTTCCTGCACAAAAATAATCCTGCATGCAAGGCCATGGTGCAAGGGTGCCTGTGTTGGTACTGGGTTGCCAAAACGGCGCCAGTGCAAGGGAAAAGGTCAGGAATGCACAGTATTGGATAAATACGGCATATTGAATAAATACAGCACATTCCTGCCCTTTTCCTGGTGATGCAGGGCAGCGCAGCAAGCTGACTTGCTGCGCTGCCCTGCACCACAAAGCCCTTAAATCTGGGTCCTGGTTTTCTACTGTGGCCTAATAAGGAAGGGAGAGACTGGGCAATTTTGTATACTGCAGCGTATGTGTTTTTTTATCCTCCTCAGCGCACTTATATCTACGTGTTCCAAGTTATGCAATTCAAAATAGGGGTTACATAGTAATACCGCATATTTTCACAAGCCTTTGAGCTTCAGAACTCTCAATTTTGTGGGTTTTACAGCAAAAATCACACCAGATGTTAGCTGGTGAAATTTGTGTGGCAAAATAATGAGGTTACTGCAAAATAAAGGCTCTATTTTGAAAACTGAAATTGGACATAAGCAATGTGTGTGCCAGATTTCTGAATTTGTGATGCCTTTACAAATACGTGATGTGCAATTTCATGCACACTACTGAGTGGTGATTAAAATTAATACTTCTTTTTCTTTACTAAGCAAATATTCTTGTGTGGCCTGTCCGAGATTTTTGCTTTGGAATACAAATATCCTTGTTTATTCAGCCAGGGCCAGACTGGGAACGCACCCAGGGGCGTAGGAGACACTAAATTTCTGGGGGGGACAGGGACAACCTTGAGGTGGGCCCCCTGCACTAAGTTTGCACCCAGAAGGGTTGCCGTGGTGGGGGGAGATGGGGAAGACGGTCGCTTCCAGTCGAGTCCTGTGTGGCCTGCAATTCCCTGTCTGCTGGGCTCTTTGCTGCCTGTTAGGCAGCGACAGGCTCTGTGATGCTGTTCGCCTGTGTGAAGTCCTAAGAGGCCTGTACTGCCTGCTGGGCGCAGTGCTTCCTGTCGATTCCTGTGCTGCCTGCCAGGCACTGTGCTGCCTGTTGGGAGCTTTCTTTCTAGTCAGGCTGTGTCAGTCTCTGGGCCCCCGCCTGCCTGTGAAGGCCAGTAAGGCCTATGATTGCTGCTAGGTCCTTGTCTGACTGTCAAGTGGCAGTCTCTGTGCTGCGGCCTTCCTGTGAACTGCTGTGCTGTCTGATAGGGCCATCCTTAGTGCTGGTGGCGCCCTGTGCGACATTGTTTGTTGGTGCCCCCCAGTGACCACCTCTGCTACGGATTCCCTCACTACCATCCATCACCACTCTCTCTCAGATGCATTTCATTCGTTTTATAGCACCACTCATACCGGGAAATATCCCTTACAACGCAATCAATGCAATGCATTGACCACGCTGCCATTACCACACATATCGGTCTAGCACGCATGCCTTTACCACACATGTCTTTACCACGCATATGCGTGGTTACAGCATAGTTAGCGGTCTAGCTGTCCGGGTGGAACAGGAAGAAGCAGAGGAGAGAGAGGTAAGTAGGGCTGTGGCCGGGTTTAGAGTGGGAGGTTGGGGTCATTTTTAGGGCAGGGTAGGGTCGGGGTAGTTTTTAGGACAGGGTGGGGTAGGTTTTAGGGGTCAGGAGGAGTGCATGGAGTTCAAGTAGTTTTAGGACAGTGTGGGGTAGGTTTTAGGGTACAGGGTGGGGGTCATGTAGTATTTAGGATAGAGCGGGGTAGGTTTTAGGGTTCAGGGTGGGGGCAGGGTCATCAAGGTAGTTTTTAGAGCAGTTCAGGGAAGGTTTTAGGGTTCAGAGTGGGGGTCGGGGTAGTTTTTAGGACAGGGCAGGGTTACTTTTAGGGCTCAGGGCAGGGGGGTTTAGGGCTCAGGGCAGGGGCAGTTTTAAGTGCTTGGATGGGTGGAGTATGGTATCAGGTGTAAGGGGGCAGGGTAGGGAGAATTTACCACGCATGTTCCTTTACCAAACATGCTTTTACAATTAAATTTGTTGTAAAGGCATGCGTAGTAAAGACACGGTCATTGTTGATACCGCGATGTTAAGGCATGCACGATATACGCATGTGTTGTTCTATCATTCATCCCTCATACCAGTCTAGGGTGTCAAAGCACTTTACATCACACAGACATTACGCAGAGACAATCATCATATATGTGTAAATCAGAGTATATGAAATGTTACATAAGACAGAGGACTACAAGGTGTAGGTGTCACAGGTCATCCATACTGGTAGCAGGTATAGTTTCAGAGTGCTTTATCTGGAGAAGTGCAAACTCAGAATTTAAAACATAACACCATGGTTGGGGGCTCTCTTTAATAATAAGAACTGCACTCAAATCAACTTGTTTTGCAACATTAAGTTAATCAAAAAGTGGGGGGAAATCATGACGCTCTAATCTATACCTTGATGTTTGCATGCAGCTCTTTGATGAGTTCATTGCTCACTGTTCTATATTCAGTTTTCATTTATAAATTGCAGGGGACAAAAAAGGAGCTCTCTGATGTAGGAAGCTGGCCTTGTGTGTGGTGAGTACCTATGGTATTATCACCTTATACCAGGTCTAGGTATCCCCTTATTAGTGAAGTGTAGGCAGTGTCTAGAAGCCAGGGCTCTCTAGAGGTAGCTGTGGATGAGCAGCCAAGACTTATCTAGGACACATGCAAAGATCATGCAATACCACTGTAGTCACACAGCACTTACACACATGAAAGAAACACGTGTTACGAAAATAAAAGTTCCTTGTTACAGTAACACAAACACTAAAACACTAGATAGGCAATACTCCAATAGGATGTAAGTAACACACTATTATATGTACAGCAGCAATCACAAATTGGCATAAAAAGCAATAGAAAACAGTGAAAAGCAATAGGCAATACTGAAGGCCTAGAGGGGACCAGACCATATACTAAGAAAGTGAAATGCGAAAGCCGGGTCCCCACCCAAGGAAGTGGAATTGGTAGAGGGGAGCTGGAGGAACTAGGAAACCCCAAAGGTAAGTACCAGAGTGCCCCCCAGCGACCAGGAGAAAAGAGGTAAGTTACAGTTTTTTCCCTGACCCACCAAAAGGACTTCAGAGAAGGATATTGCAAAACGCAGACAAGACTGCAAGAAACTAGAGGTGGATCCTGGAAGAGTAAGACCTGGAAAAGAAGGGCACCAAGTCCAGTTTACGTAGGATGGTCCGGTCGTGGCAGGAGCCACTACCCACCCATCTGTGGATGCAGGAGTTGGTCGACGGGGAGACGAAGATGGTCAGCAATGCAGCACTGGAGCAGATGAAGAGTTCCTAGGTGATGCAGTCGACGTCCCACGCCAGATGAAGAATTGCAGTCAGTCTGTGGTGTGGAAAACCCACCAACAAGCCTTGGCAAAAGCAAATGTCGCAGTAGGAGAAAAGTGGAGCTACCGGGGACCAGCAAGGTCCAGGGGGACTCAACCCATGGAGGGGAGTCTCAGGTGATCATCAGCAAGGCAGAGAGTCTGGAGGAGGAGAGGCAGCCCCCACAGAAGACCTACAGGCAAGGAGCCCAGGAGCTGTAGAGAGGCCCACAGCACACCTGAAGAGAGGTCCCACTTCACAGGCGAAGCACATTGAGGGCTGTGCTTCACAGAGAAGAGTGCTGGGGGTAGCTGCAAGAGATGCGGTGCATGGGGGTACTGTCCTGCATGGGAAGGCAAGGACCTACCTACTCCAAAGTTGGGCAGCTGGTAGAGAGGACCAAGGAGACCACTCCAGACTACCACCCCTGATGCAGGATCCACGCAGCTCAGGAGGAGAGGAGAGGAGATCCACGCAGCCGGTTGTTGTTGCAGTTGGTGCCTGCGGATGCAGATAAGTGACTCCTTCACTTCAAGGAATTTTCCTTCTTTCTTCTCATGCAGACTGAAGACTTGCTGCCCTCAGAGGAAACAAAGCTGGGCAAATGTTGCAGTTGCTGGAAGGAGTCGGAGAAACAATGTTGCGTGGCAAAGTTGTCGCTGGAGCTGCAGATTGTAGGTTCCTGTGAAGTCCAGTTGCGGTTCCAGTGGCCAGAAGTCAAAGTAAACATTGCAGAGGAGTCCTGCTGGAATCTTGCACGTCAAATCTGAGGACCCACCCAAGAGGGAAACCCAAAATAGCCCAGAAAGGGGGATTGGTCACCTAGCCGGGTGACCACCTAGGAGGGGGCTGTGATGTCACCTCCCTGACCTGGCCACTCAGATTCTCACAGAGGCCTCTGCCAACCTTAGATTCAAGATGGAAGAATCAAGTGGCCACCTGGAGGAGCTCTGGGCACCACCCCTGGGGTGGTGATGGACAGGGGAGTGGTTACGCCATTTCCATTGTCCAGTTTCACGCCAGAGTAGGGGCTGAGGTCCCTGAACTGGTACAGACTGGTTTATGCAAGGAGGGCACCAAATGTGCCCTTCAGAGCATACTAGTAGCTTGGCGAGGCTACCCCTCCCAAGCCTTGTAACGGAGAGGGTGTTGCCTCCCTCTTCCAAAGGAAATCCTTTGTTCTGCCTTCCTGGGCATGAGCTGCTCAAGCAGCAGAAGGAGGGCAGAAATCTGTCTGAGGGGTGGCAGCAGCGTGAGCTGTTCGGAAGACCCCATAAAGCTGGTAGGAGCAATGCTGGGGATCCTCTAAGGAGCCCCCAAAGTCCATGGAATCATACAATCAATACTGACAATAGTATTGGGGTATGATTCTGACATGTTTGTTACCAAACATGCCCAGGTTCGGAGTTACCATTATGTAGCTGGACATAGGTAGTGACCTATGTCCAGTACAAGCGTAAAATGGCGTCCCCGCACTCACGAGGTCCAGGAAAATGGAGCTGGAGTTTGTGGGGGCACCGCTGCTAGGCTCGGGGCTGCCCTCACACACAGGTACTTGCACCCTACCCTCTGGGCTAGGAGGGCCTACCATAGGGGTGACTTACAGTGACCTGGTGCAGTGGCCTGAAGTGAAAGGGTGCAAGCACCTTTTCACGCAGGCTGCAATGGCAGGCCTGCAGACACAGTTTACATGGGCTCCTATGGGTGGCATAATACATAATAAATGCTGCAGCCCATGGGAACCCCTGATCCCCCAATGCCCTGTGTACCTGGGTACCATATACTAGGGACTTATAAGGGGCACCAGTATGCCAAGTGGGGGGTGTGTGTGGTCCAAGCAACCAAATTTAATGGGAGAGAGCACTGGAGTCCTGGTTAGCAGGATCCCAGTGAACACAGTCAAAACATACTGACAACAGGCAAAAAGTGGGGTAACCATGCCAAAAAGAGGGTACTTTTCTGCATCTGACAAAAGCAGAAACCCACTGACCTATTCACATTATATACACTTTGTGATCTGCATGTAGACGGCCTTTGTAGCAGGCATAGTAACCCTGTACGTTATGATGAGTCAAAACTTCCACTAGACAAAACTTCAGTCTCTCTCCAGAATGACCATTAATCACCGGAATTATCTTAAGATTGTTATTGTTGCCTGAAAACTGTTGGTGGCAAGGAACATCCAGCAGGTGCTTTTAAAGTCACAATATACTTGCAAACATAGCACCCCCATCCTAAGTCAGCACTCAGTGCGGCAGCACCGGTTGCATCGCCCTAGCTGCCTTACCTTGCCCTGTCCATCTCTTAGGCCATCTGGTTCTTCCTGGGACCCATGCTGTGTGCTGGTCTCTCCGCTGTCTATCCAGCAGTGTCAGGCTCTGTTCCACCATAGCCTGTGAAGTCCTGTAAAGCCTGTGAGCTGCCACGGTGCTGGCTTCGCATCCACAGGCCATTGGTAGGAAATGATATTTACAGACAGCCCTTGCCCTTCAGAGCGGGCTTTCACAAATACCAGGAAGGCTGAGGGAGAGACAGGGGACAGAAATGTTGCGGGGGCAGGATGTCAACTTAGGGGACAATAATTAGCACTGGGGCAGGCAAGCTGGAGACAGAGGAGAGAAGAGAGTGAGAGAGAGGCGACAGAAAGGGGGGCCCTAACAAACACTGGCGCACAGGGTACCACTAGCGCGCTAAAGCCTGCCCTGCTCATATTTAACAGTAACTCAACAATACTGTTTTTAGAAAGGGAGATTCTCTGCAACACAGCACTGTATTTAAAAAGAAAAGGAGTTACTTAGCAATAGTTTATTTAATTACCCAAACCTCTTTACCTTCTCAAATCTTGCTGCTGTCTTCAGGGTTCGATCTTCAAGGGACAGGAAGGGTCGGGCTCAGGAGGGACTGGATGCACACAGCAATCAACAAAGGGCCTCTCCTCTCCCTTTGTTCTCAGAAGTGCAGACTGCAGGCAGCTGTGGCGGCAAGGTGAGAAAGAATCCCTTGTGTGCTGCAGCACAACAAAAGGGCAGAGGGCGAGTGTCCTGGAGCCAGGTCACAGGTCAAGTGCAGGGCCATATAGGTAGCGCTTTCATGCGCTAATGGCCCTGCGAATTACAGGAGAAGGGAAAATTCTTCTGTCCCCTCGTCCCCCCCACCCTTGTCCCCCGTGTCCCCCCCACTCCAAAATCTGGGGGGGACATATCCCCGCGTCCCCCACACTTCCTACGCCCATGAACGCACCGCAGCCCTGGCAACCTTGTCCGACCACCCCCCTGGGGGTGAATGCAGTGAGGGGAGAGTTGGGAGCTGGGGGTGCAAGAGTGAAAAACTGCTGCTTTTCTTACAGGTGGTGACATTGCAGCAGCACTGCAAAACCGGCCCCCAGTAACAAAACGGGCACCCAGCGGTGCTAAACCGCCCCCCCCTCGAACTTCCCAGGGAAACGTCCGATGCCCGCTATGGACAGTCTGGCCCTGTATTCAGCACACAATAATGTTAGATAAAAATGAGCACACGGAAGAAGTATCCACGTACAACAGTGTTTGAGAAAATAAGTCAAGTATGGAGATTGTGCATGTATGTACCTGTTTAGTAATCATAATTAAAAAAAAAAAAAACTACAGTTCGCGGACCTCTGTTTTCTACAGTGTGACCCATTTGTGTGGTACATTTACAGAGATATTTTGTTTACATTGTACATTCTGCCGGTCCACCTACTGGTCCAGTTAATAGTAGTTTGACTGATTCGAGATGCTTGAAACCATTTTTAATGCTCCGGTCCAATCTAATTATAGACTGAGACCAATACTCAGGCAAAGATGGCAGATGTAGTATTGGTGATCTTAATGTGGTATTTTCCTTATTCTATATTATAAATGTCTATGAATGATTCATCTATCCATCATAGAGTAGTCTTAGTCAAAATAAGTTAAAAAAAAAAATTGGCAAAGCCAATATCTTTAAAAAGCCAAGCTATTAGCTTTACCAATATTTTTTGTTTTGGTATGCAAATTGGCCACCAGTACATAGCAATACATGTCCATTCATATGTCATAATTAAGGCTCCTAGTTTCCCGTTTTTACTGATTTTTACAGATAAACACAGACCAATATTTTTTGTATTGGTATTAACTAATGGCAAATTGGCCAGCAGTGCATAGCAATACATGTCCATTCATATGTCAGAATTAAGGCTCCCAGTTTCCCATTTTTACTGATCTTTACAGATAAACACAGACAGAAAACAATGTGTTTCCTGTCTGTATTCATTTTAAAAGTGGAAAAATACAGAAAATCGTGCTTCTTGTAAGTGACTGGCCATACAGTCTGTCATGATCTCCAGGCCAACAGCTGCACAGATAGACAGCATGAGGAGTTAAAAACAGGGTGAGAATTCCTTAAATATAAGCATATGCTAATATAAATAGGAATTATAATAGTAATAGTAACCTATGGGTATAATGTAGTTATGTTTGATAGCTTAATTTGCTAAAACGCGACAGACGGCAAAGTATGAGTGTATGTTCCTCAGTTAAATAAATGTGGAAATGCACCATTGTACAACTCCATTTATTCTCAAAGCACTAAATAAATGTGGATAAATACCAGTAAGATGACCAACAAATAAATATGGATAAATACAGATGGAAATGTTAAAAAAATAAATACCATAAAACTGGGAGCCGTATTCATAATGTATCCAGATGCATGGTCGGCAATTGTGAGAAATGAGGTCTCTAGCTGGCAGTGGTTTGCACCCTCTCCAAGTAGGGACCCTCACTCTAGTCAAGATAAGGGAGCCACACAATTAAGATAACCCCTGCTCACCCCCTTCGTAGCTTGGCACAAGCAGTCAGACTTATCTCAGGCAATGTGTAAAGTATTTGTGTACACACACACACACACACACCAAGGTGAAAACACCACAAAAGTATTCAACACCAGTTTAGAATGGTAGCCATTATTTATCTGAATAAAACAAGACCAAAATGACACCCAACAATACACAAGCAAAGATACAAACTTTCAAAGATTAAACTTAAGTATAGCGCTTAGAAACACAATAACTCCAACTGGAGCTATCACATTGTCATTGACAGAGTTGTTCCCAACAGTGTGTCGCTACTCACAAGGGAGTGCGGGACAATCCTGGAGTCGCATAGACCCCAGGCACAGTACCGTTGGTAAGCGATGAAACAAAGACATTGCACGGAGTCAGGGAGATGAGGCGTTGCTGGAGCTGGTGCGGCTTCGGTTCCTTACTGCTACTGGGGAGGTGATGAGTCCGTTCCTTACTGCCAGGCAGGAGAGGTGAGGCATCAGTTTCTTACGGTTGCAGGGGAGGTGATACAGCGTCAGTGGCAAGGAGTCGGTTCGTGTAGGAGGCTGACCCGCTATGTAGTGTGCAGTGTGCAAAGCTAGGCACACTGTGCATGGGGTCCAGCTTACCACAAGTTGGTTTACAGGGGTAAAAACTAGATCACCTAATGCTCTAAATTTAAGGTAGCTTGGTCGAGCAATTAGGCCAGTCTTGGAGAAGTGCAAAGCATTTTTTGTACTCACAGCATCAATCTTGCAACTCACACACTCAAATTAATAACTCAAGACCAATTTATACAAATACTTCACGTTTTTATATAAATTTTAAGACCAGGATCATCAGGATTGGGTGAGTACTTTTCGAGATATGAATTTTTGAAGTTTAATAAAAATAGTCTTTTTATGTGTAATTAGGAATCAATGGAGGATCACCTTTAAAAATAAATATAAAATCATACAGATGGTTTACCAAGTTCTTATTTTGCCTGTTGGTCGAGGTCATCGGTCGGCACACCATGCTAGCTGGAGAAGATTGGGCGGCTCT
The DNA here is from genome assembly GCF_031143425.1 of Pleurodeles waltl. Taxonomy (NCBI): domain Eukaryota; kingdom Metazoa; phylum Chordata; class Amphibia; order Caudata; family Salamandridae; genus Pleurodeles; species Pleurodeles waltl. The sequence continues at coordinate 655,647,929 of NC_090447.1, forward strand.
TGGTTCTGGCGGGAGCAGCATGAGAAGGTCTCTGGAGATGGAGCAGGGCCACTGCAGGGGACCACTTGGAAAAGTGCGGCACAGGTAAGTTTAAAGATGGTTCCTTGGGGTCCCTTTGGAGTATTGAGGTCGCAGGGGGTGGGGGACCCTTGGGGTACAGCAGGTTCTTCGGTGCAGGGCACCAGGTGACCTAATGCAGAGCGAATCGGTGAGCCAGGAGCCCTGCGCTAGGATGCCCTTAAGAGCAGGAGGCAAGTTGGTTCCAGGGTCGTTCATAGGACAACGGGGGCACTCTGGTGGGAGATCCAGGTTGCTTCTGGAGTCCCTTGACTGGGGCTTCCTCTGAGTCCTTCTTCAGCCCCTGAAGGGCTGTCCGATGTGGGCTGACCTATACCCCGGGTATTGGCGCAGTTCGGCTGCTGGAGGTTGCAGTGCCACCAAACTTTGCACACTGGCAGGGTTTATCCTTGCTGTTGTTGGTATGCAGTGTGGTCTAGTTGCCGCATCCGGTTCAGGAGTTAGTGGCTCGTCAGTGAAGTGATCATCACTGGCTTGATGGTTTCTTGTGGTTTTAGAGTGGTACCTCCACCCTGGAGGGAGTTCTCTGGTGATTTGTGAAGCCTGGAGGTCCTCTGAGGTTTTTGTGAAGTTGTCCAGATGTCCAGCAGCTCCTCATCTGCAACTGTCAGGTCCTGGGTGCAGCAGGCAGGGTTTGGCACCTTTTCTTTAGTGCAGCAGGTCCACAGTTATCGTGCTTCGGATCTTCTTGGTGCTGGTCTTCTTTTGACCATCAAATCTGATTTCCTGGTTTAGGGATGCCCATAAATACTATATCAAGTGGGCGGTTTAGGGGGACCTGGTAGTGACCACTGGGCCATCTACCTTAGGGTGGCTACATCCACTAAGTGATGACTTCCTGTGGGAGGGGTCACTTCCCTATACCTGAATGGCTATTTTACTTCCATTCAGGATGAAAGAGAATGAAATGGAGTGTCCACTTCGCATGCAATACCTTAGGGGTGGTGCATGCCAGGCAGGGTCACTCCTCCCGCCAAAAGTGAGGTTTTGCAATGGGGGCGACTATCTGCTGCTAGCAGCAGGCCTGCGGGTCAAGTTTCAAAGGCAGTAAGCCCTTTGAAGCTCGCCACCAGGGCAGTGCACATTCTTGAGGGAGGGGGTGTTAGCACCTCCACACAGGAAGGGCTTTGTCTGCAGCCAAGAGAGAAGAATCTCTAACCCCAAGTTGTAGATTCGCTGTCTGGCAGAAGCAGACTGGTTAGAACCAGTCAGCAACCATACCAGGGTAATTGGCGTTTGGAGGGGGCACCTCTAAGGTGACCCCTGGGTACATTTAGGAATACATCCAATACTGGTACCAGTTTGGATTTATCATTCTGGGTTGTTTGATACCAAACAACCCAGGGTTCCAAATGGCCACCATGTAGCTGTGAAACTCGTGTTGACCAGTGTCTGGCACATGTATTAAAATGGCTGCTCTGATTACTCATTATGCCCCATGTTTGGCAAGGACACAGTCGGGGCTAAGTGCTCATGCATATATGCCCTCACATACAGTATGGTGCACTCTGCCTTAGGGCTGGAAGGCCTGCCAGAGGGGTGACTTACCCATATTATATGCAGTTTGTAGTGGGCAGGGCACACAGGGAGTGTGCCATGTCGAGTTTGCATTTTAAGTTTGCATTTTAAGTTTGCAGCAGGGGACTCAGTCTGCAATGGCAGTGCTAAGTGCACTTGAATGCATGGCCCTAGAGGGTTGCACAATCAGTGCTGCTGCCCTCAGGGACCTACCTTTAATACATCCTGCCCTGGGCACCTACGTAGCATTTACTAGTGACTTATGGTGGCAGCTAAAGGTGTTTCCAATTCTTCCAATACATTACAACAGTTTTAGGGAAAGAGCTCTGGCCCAGGGAACCTGGTTAGCAGGGGCCCTGGGCACTACAATTTCTAGGCTACATCATACATCAGGCAAAAAGGGGGGTAACCATGTCAAAAAGATGCCTCTTCTCGCAGTTCCTTACGATCCAGTGGGGTCGATGAATTTAGCAGGTCAAGACATGAGGCTTTGACTTTGGAGATTCATGATCACACCACAGGGCCACAGATGCTTTGGCAGAGTTGGGTGTCCTAGACGTCGGGGACATGGCACTCAGGACTCACGCTGTGGTGGGACTTCAGGGGTGCTGCAGTGGTGTCGGACCAGCGGTGTCGGTTGTTGCACTCAGGGGGGCCACAGCTCCTGGTGCTGGCAGTGTTACCAGTTCCGTAGTCGCTCTGAAGTCGATGCACTTGGTTTTGTCTTTGTTACACCAGCACTCACTCTCAAGGCCCCAGGGACTGAATTTGGCACCACTTGGTGAACCAGAACTCTCAGCAAGAGAGCCCAGATGCTGGCAGATGAAGTTGTTGATGTCCCTGTGACTTCTAACTGGAGGCAATTTCAGATCAAGCCCTTGGAGATCTTTGGAAAGCACGATGTGGAAAGCAAAGTCCAGTCCTTTCACAAAGAAGCATCAAGCAGCAGGCCAGCACAGCAAAGCAACACGGGGAGTGGCAGTCCCTCCTACAGCATCTAGCTGTTCTTCCTGGTACAATTTCCTCAGTCCAGAAGTGTTCTGAAGTTGTGGTCTCAGAGGCCCAATACTTATCCTCATTTCTGCATTTTGAAGTAGGCAAACTTCAAAGGAAAATCTTTGTAGTGCACAAGACCCTTTCTTTCCTGCCCTGGCCCCAGACACACTCCAAAGGGTTGAAGACTGCTCTTCCCACCACTCTAGCCCAGGAAGACCCATCAGGATATGCAGGGCTCACCTCAGCTCCCTTTGTGCGACTGTCTAGAGTGAATTAACAAACAGCCCAACTGTCAACCTGATCCAAAGGTGTACTCCACAGGCAGAGGCAAAGAATGCTTAAGCAAGAAAAGGCTCACTTTCTAAAAGTGGCATTTTCAAACTTACATTTTAAAAACCAACTGCACCAAAAGATGTATTTAAATTGTGAGTTTATAGTCCCCAAACTGCATATCTCTATCTGGTCCTAATGCGAAATTATACATAGAAGATATTTCAAGGCACTCCCCGTGTTAACCTATGGGAGAGATGGGCTTTGCAATACTGAAAAACAAATTTAGCAGTATTTCACGATCAGGACATGTAAAACACAGTAGTAGATGTCCTACATTTTACATACACTACAACCTGCTCAAGGGGCTGCCTTTGGCCTACCTTAGGGGTGACATACACATTGTAAAAGGGAAAGTTTAGCCCTGGTAAGTGGGTGCATTTGCAGTTCCAAACTGCCCACACAGACTCTGCAGTGGCAGGTCAGAAATGTGTAAATGACTATGGCTACTCATGTGGGTTGCATAATCAGTGCTGCAGGCCCACTAGTAGCATTTGATTTACAGGCCCTGGGCACCCCTAGTGGACTTTACAATGGACTTACTAGTAAATCAAATATGCCAATCATGGATAAAGCAATTACCTATCCAATTAAGACGGAAAGCACTTGCATGTTAGCACTGGTCAGCAGTGGTAAAGTGGCAAAAACTAAATTTATCACAGGATCTAAACAGATCAGAAGCCAAAAAGATAGAGGAAACCATGCCAAGAGCTGACAGGTCTAACAGCAATCTTGAATTGGATTTTGTAATAAGAAAAATATTTTTAGACTCACTTGAGGTTGTTCCACACCTAAGGGAGGGAGTACAAAATGGACGACTAAGCAGGGAAATTGCTGTATTGGCTCGCAAACAATGATTACACCACCAGAATAGTCACTGAAATTCATACCAAAGAGGGGGAGAGATGATCTGAAGAGCATCTATATTGTCGCTGAGTTTTTGCTCCTATTTTAAAGCATTAGATGCCCACAAGCCAGCCAGCCCCAGGGCTTATACGGGCAACCCCATCATTCATAACATACTAGTGGGCACTCTGCCCACAGCAGAATGCAATGAACTAGACCTACCCATTACTGAAGACGAAATACAACAGGCCATTACATCAATGCCGAAGGGCAAAATGTTATGTCCTAATGGTTTACCTCTAGCTCTTTAAAAAACACTATTCTCTTCTTGTCCCACATCTGAAACTATTATTTGATGACGCCTATGAAAACCAATAAATACTGTACGACCTGAAAGGGGCAACAACAGCAACATCCTCAAGCCAAGCAAACCTCTGTTAGACTGCACTTCCTTTCGTCCTTTCTCATAGAATATTATTGAACCAGAAATACTTGCCAAAGTAATGTCCACCTGATTGGTCAAGATTATTAGCCTTTTTTTTTACATGAAATCTGAAATGGCTTTATAACCAACAGAAGTATTAGGCACTGTCTGCGGCACATACATATTTCTCTGGGTGGTATAGATGAGCCATCAGAAGATAGTGCCCTAGAGAGGCAGCTACTCTTCAGGGGCTCCAGAGCATAGCCCTGCCACCTTTGAGCCCACGTTAATTTACCAGTGTTCATGCAAATATGACTTTCGTGTTAGCATGAACTCTTCAGTTTGCAGGTCAACCTTCTCGGCCTCTCCAGCAGGCTCTAGATAATAGGAGGAAGAGGAGGGGGCTGAGCAAGGATCCACTGAGAGTGCTGTTTAAGAACATAGCCCTCTGTAGATGGATGTCTAGACTGCACTTGTGAGGGATGTAGTTCAATTATGATCCCCTAACACAGGCACAATCCTTTTTATTTAGCAGACACACTGCACATGACTCAGGAAGCACAGTATATCTGCTAAAATTGGGCTGTCAGGACGCCCCTGAGGCAAATTAAGACCCATATCCAACCTTCTGATAGGGCTGCAGTCCCAGTCTTATGAAGAAGCTGGGAGAGGGCTTGAGGTGAGTCTTTCTCTGAAAGCTGGACCTACTGCTCTGTCTGGTTCCTCATCAGGAATCATGGCTTGCTGGTTCCAATGTCCAGTACCAGATTTCTGTGCTTATGCTGTCTTGGAGCCTCTGAGCGGTTAACAATGAACAAAGGTAAGTACAAAAAATAAAAATAAAAATGTTTTTTCTGTGCATGTATGAGTGAAAGTGTTTCTGAGTGACTGAGAGAGAGAATGGGATTAAGTGAGAGTGTGTGTTAGTTTAATGTGCTGGAGAGTGGGAATCAATGTGAGAGTGAGTATGTTTAAGGAGAAGCGAGGGAGTGAATAAAGCAATGTGAAAGAGTTAGAATAATTGAGTGGGGGATTGTGAGAGGGAGTCAGACATGGGGGCCTCTAACAATGGGGTAGAAGGTGCTTTTGCACAAGGGCACAGATGTCCGAGTGCAACTGCACTTGCTGCACTATTAAAGCAGGGCACCTGTGCTCCAGCTGTTCAAATCAGAGCTCCTGTACACTAGTAGTTGTAAGTGAGGGACAGTGATTGTGAAAGTGTGGGTGTGGGCAAGTGCGTTCATGTGCGAGAAACCAAGAGTGTGAGTGTATGGTACATGTGCGTGTAAGTGTACCTAAGGCAAAATTTGATACCAATGAGGTGAACCTGAGGCAAGTATTACGTCCCACCACTTTCAGGGATCACCAACTGTCACTGATGCTTTACACAAGATGCAATTTGGCCATAGTTTCCTCCAGCTCATCAAAACATTATACATCAACCCATGGGCTCAAGTCAGAGTTCATGGAGTAATATCCCCCTCTTACCAATGGAATGGGGTACAAGCCAATGTTGTCCACTTTCGTCCTGATGTTCGCCCTGGTTGTCAATCTGTTTGTGGAACGGATTAAAGCAGATGCCTGTGTGGAATTACAAGGACAAGAGCTTCTTATATGGAGACAATATGCTTCTATACATACAGCGGCCCAACACAACAATCCTCGCCCTATGGCAAACCTGCAGATCTACAGGCAGGCATTAGGGCTTAAGGGAAATCCACTCTTGCACTGGTGAACGGGAGTCTGCCCTCTTGCCTCACTGGCACTAGTCTATGAATGACTACTGATCACTTCCCTTTCTGGGTATACAAAGAGCCCATTCACAGCAGACGTAATTGGACATGAACATATCTCTATTCCTCGCTAAAGTAAACAAGCATTTGCAATGCAATGGGTCTCGCATTTACTCGAGTTAAAGCTTTTAGCATTGTAAACTCCTAACTGGACTTTTCTTGCCACATAAAATGAATAGTAAATCAGTTTCATGTAAACGAGCCATCATGAGCACAAAGCAAACAGAAGTTAATAAAGAGAAAAAATAGTGCAGAAACCATATGGAAAACATGGAGCCTCGTATGTTTTTAGTAGTTGGCTGGTGCGCTCGAGGCGGGCTAAACACTGGAAGAGGCAAGATGTATGCACGCCTTCTACTAATGAAATCAAGCTAATTTTAAAAGGCAAGCCCACAAACCAACCAAACAGATGGGCTTGACATGGGCGTGGTTAAAGGCCCATAGAGAGATTACACCAGGGACTGAAGCTTTGCGCTCAACCCCCCTAAAATGGACCTCAAACCATGGTCAACTCTTCCTCTAACAATTGCTGGACATGGCACATTCTAAAATGATTTCCCTTCCTCGCTTCCTCTCTGATTTACAGAATTACTCAGTCATATTAACACCCACATTCTTCACAGACCCGCAGGTCTTGATTAGCAGTTATACATGGGTGGGCAAACCACCATGTATCTTATTCCAGAAATCGTGCCAATCCACATATGATGCTGGGTGGCATTTGCAGATGTGAATTTATATCACTGGGCCTCACAGATTGTACCAACTTACGATTGGTTATAGGGGATAGAGGGAACATAATCATAATGCACCAGTGGCCATTTTGACAAATTCCAAGTACATTTCTAACATGGCAGACAGGTATCATAGAATGGTAATTTAAAGTAAAAAAAGAAAGTGTGCATCATTACAAAAAAAGAAAGTGAGCGGCCTGGGAGCATTTTACAGCTGCTGGCCCCTTGTGAAATAAATAAATACATGAAAACAATAAAAAAAAAAGGAAAATGTGGAGCAGAACAGGGAGCCGTGGCGTTGAGTAAATAGAAAGAATGTGCAGGGATACTGGGTTGTTACTAGAAAAAAGGTGTGGGAGAGACCAAGGAAGAAAAAAAAGTCTCAAGTCATCAGTAGAAGGAAACATATCATCCATTCAGAGCTCTGTGAGACTATAATGTTTATGGGTGGGACAAACACAAGAATAGGGAGGAAAGCATCAATTCAAGAGTAGAGGCCTGAGAAAGCCATTAAAGCCAGCCAATCATGAGCAAGGGGCTAACTCAAAGCACACATAAAGTATGTGTTATGTGTTATGTATTGGATGCATTAGGTCTGCAATAGACAGATAAAGCTACCTGTAGCTGAGAACTAAGAAACTATACAATCTCACTTATAATTCACATGACTAAAGATCACTGTTACTACCATGCCACATATCCACCCACTCCTGACAGTTCAATCAACAACGTTATGCGTTCTCTGACTTGCAGTTTTTCTAACCTCATTAAAGATAGGCTTGAAATTGCTAGCATGGCTATATAAAAGGCTCTCAAAATAGTGCACGTCAAAGATTCCTACGAGTAAAGTCTCAAATTTCCAAGCCAGGGGCCTTATTTATACTTTTTGGTGCAAAACTGCACTAAGGCAGTTTTGCCCCAAAATGTTTTGCACCGGCTTGCACCATTTTTTAGCACCAGCTGGGCACCATATTTATGGAATGGTGCAAGCCGGTGCAAAGGGTAGGCTAGCTTAAAAAAAAATGACGTTAGGCAGTTTTGAGTCAAAATAAATGATTCTGACCAGATCTAGCACCAAATTTATGGAGTTAAAGTCATTTTTTGGAAGTGGAAACCTACCTTGCCTTAATGAGATGCAAGGTAGGCGTTCCCATGCAAAAAAATGACTCTGTGGCCTTAACACCATATTTATACTCCCATGTAAAAATGGTGCAAGGGAGGGAGGAGGGGTCAAAAAATGGGGCAAAGCTTGCTTTGCCCCATTTTTTAAGACCTGGGTCAGGGCAGGTGTTAGGGGACCTGTGGCCCTATTTCCATGGCGGAACACCATGGAATAAGCCCAGAGGTGCCCTCCCTAGGCCCTAGGGGGACCCCCACCCACACTAGAGGGACAGCGAGGATGGGGGACCCCATCCCAGGTAAGTACAGGTAAGTGCATTTTATTTTTGAAAGTGCCATAGGGGGCCCTGAAATGGGGCCCCATACATGGCACCGGGTGCAATGGCCATGCCCGGGGGACCCCTGTCCTCTGTGCTGGCCACTGGGGTGGTGGGCATGACTCCTGCCTTTTCTAAGGCAGGAGTCATGTGGCATGGTAGGTTTAGCACCATAAAATGACGCTAATCTGGTTAGAGTCATTTTTTTTCACTCTAACCTGCCTAAAGTCATTTTTTGGTGCTAAACCCTCTTCTTCTATACTGCCAGCCCCACCCGACTAAAGTCATTTTTTTAAACTCTAGCCTACCCTTTGCACCGGCTTGCACCATTCCATAAATATGGTGCCCGGCTGGTGCACAGAAATGGTGCAAGCCGGTGCTAAACTTTTTGGTGCAAAACTGAGTCAGTGCAGTTTTGCAGCAAAAAGTATAAATAAGGGCCAATATTTTGTAAGTTTGCGCCACTTTTGTGTCATAAAATGATGTTAATGCGGTGCAAAAAAAGTTTAAATCAGGGCCTTGGTGCTAGATGGGTCTAGCACCAAAGTATAAATATGGAGTTAGTTTTGCACAGAATTAGAGTTAAAAAAAATGACACTAATTCGGTGCAAACAGAGTATAAATATGCCGCAGAGTATAAATATGCCCCTAAATATGGCGTTAAGGCCATAGAGTCATTTTTTGCACGGAAACGCCTACCTTGCATCTCATTAAGGCAAAGTAGGTCTCCACTTTCAAAAAATGACTTTAACTCCATAAATTTGGTGCTAGAGGGGTCTAGCACCAAAGTATAAATATGGAGTTAGTTTTGCACCGAATTAGAGTTAAAAAAAATGACACTAATTCGGTGCAAACAGAGTATAAATATGCCCCCAGGTCTCTTGTGACTAGATATTCCTTTATTATATATCATCCTTGTTCATTTTCAGCACTTACACGTGTCATACACTATAGTAAAGTGTTTTCAATTGACAGATTGTCCTGGTATTTTGCAAGTTTCAAGAACTTAACACTACTGCCACCTCCTACTCTAAGGCTAGGCAGTTCTTGTTTGCTGCAGTTTGTCATGAGGTTGTTCTATTCCTTGACTATACCCTTATGTGCTTGTTTCCAATGTGTATGACAAAGCTTGCTAATGCCAGTGCTGCTCTTTTCCGTTTCGTGACTTTCTTTCTCAACCCTTAAGACGACTAACCTAGCAAACCTACCTCGTTGTCATGTCTTGTTTGTCAGATCTGAGATCAACATTTCCATATACTTTTCACAGTTTCCTTTAATTATGAGATATGAAGCCCCCTTCTGAGACCTGAAGGAATGATCCAAGCATACCCTTTAGCTGACAAGAGACTAATGTCCATTTCCTGGATTGTCAACACTAAGCGGTAGTGGCAGTATACCATTTTTATTATCCTAGCACTGAGCAGACCTTCTTGCTTGAATCAGTAGGAGTCTGGTACCTACTGGCAATACTTGTGTAAAGTTTGTATGAGAGACCCAGATATTTGTGTTGACATCCCATGTTCATGTCAAGTGGGTGTTGTGTAAAACATGCATGATGCATGCGTTCCTTAGAGGAAGGATGTAACTCCAGATACTGAAGTGTAGGAGAAAGAAGGCAGGTCTGCTTTAGAAATTAGATGGTGACCTTTTAGCAAGGAACTACTAATTAGTCCTTGTTAAAAACTGCCTTTTGGGTTAATTGAGATGAACTTCGAGACAGGGCTTGTCTGTTTTGTCTCTCCCTAAGTGCTACTTCGGGTCAGCTGAGGACAGCCTGGTGTAGAGGTTTCACACATCAAAGCATCCTGCAGCGATTCTGCATCATCACTACCTGCTGTGACAGCCATCATCTTTTGTAATTACTATGGCCATCATTATGAACTTGGCAGTAATCACCGCCGACCACCGTGGCGACGGTGAACAGAAGACCGCCATTGAGGGTGGACTGCACACCGCCGAAAAATGATGCCAAAAAGTTAAACATCCAAAAATCCTGCAACCACCAGCCACCGCCAGGACCTACGACGGCGGAAAGGCAGTACACCCCACCCCACCACCGCCATGCAGACAAATCCTCTGCCTACCAAATTATGATGCACAAATCAGCGTGGAGGATAGTGAATGCCGAACAACCATTGGCAGTATGCACCACCATGGCCAGTAATGGGACCCACCAACAACAAATGCACACATTGGCAAGTCTGAAACCCACACACCTGACACACATCCACAACAATATAAAACACTCACATACACACCCCACAATCCTTTGCATCGCCAATTGCACGACTGAGATTGACAACACAACATGCATACACTGAACCCAACATCACACGAGTCACACACACAAACACACAACCAAAACACATTCATACCTCAAACACCATCACAAGCCACACACACAACCTCACAACAGCATCCACACCAATACGCTTACAACACACCACCCACAACACACACCACGGCACCCCCTAATTACCATCCCTTCACAGACAGGGAGCTAAGGACCATGGTGGATGGAGCTATGGCAGCGGAAAGTCAACAAGGTCAATGCAGTGGGAAACGATCGATGCACAAAGGACGAGATCCGGAAGAGATGGAAACACCTGCGCAGGAAGGTTCGGACAAAGGGCATCCAGGCACAACATCGCCGTAAAGAAGACTGGTGGTGGTCCCCCACCTACTCCCCCCGAATACACCAACTGGGACGAGAAGGTCTTGTCTATCCTGCACTGGAGGGCCTCACCGGACTCACTGGATGACTGGGCTTGTGTAAGTCAACTACAATACCCTAACAGTCACCCCACCTATAATGAGTGTATAACCCATCCCTCTCACTACCACCAGGACCCCATCCCCTACCCAGTCCACAACACCCACATCCAAGTCCCTGCATGCCGACAATCCCACAAACAGACCTCCATCCAGCCCCCTGGGCACAGTCACCTACCCCTACATGGAATCCCAGTGGCACTACAACATCCACAATCCACAATGCACCTCCACCCCCCCACATAAAATGCAACTAAATGTACACGAAGGGACCTGGCATGCCACGACAGAGGAATATAACCATCAAATAGTGCAGAGCAGTGTAGCAATTGCCGATAAAGTACCTGACACCCACCAGTCTATTCCCACACACACAGGCACCACCACCCATGCCACCCGGACGGAGACGTCAAGGAGTGCCAGCCCTCCACCTGAAAACAGAGGCCCCACTCTGATGAGTGCAGAGGGATGTCTGGAAATAGAGGAGCTCCCTGGCACATCACACAGTGCTGGACTGTCACCCTTGAGAAGCCCCACACAGGGTACCCCTACCACCCAGCCACCATCATAAGCTCTGGCCAAATGACCACACACCAGTGTCTCCCGGCCACGGACTGGCGGCCCACATGTACAGAGGCCAGAGTCTCCACCCACCAACAGGCAGTATGATGAAGGGCCCACTGCAAGTGGGACTGCCAGACCTGTGCGGGGGACACAGGCACAGGGGGCTAGCGCCAGTGGGAGGGCATCAGTGGCCCAGAGGGGTGGCCAAAGGATGGATGCAACAGCCCAGGAGGTGATATCTGAGGAACTGGAAGCACACCACCATATCTAGGACAGGATGGGCCAGACAGGAAACCAGCACCCCTAACACTGCCGCCCAGCTCCACCTTCTCAGGACAAATGAATCATGGACTGAGCCTGGGAATGTGGCATTGACATGTGATATGTATTGATCAGCAATACACACCACTTGTACATTCATGGAGTGATAGTTCTTACGATTCCTATAAACCTGTTCATTCACTGTTGGGGGAATGACAGCTATGTGGGTTCCATCAATGGCACCTATCGCATTGGGGATATTAGCGAAGGCATAAAATGTCCTCAGACATGCCACTGAAACACCAGCAAAGACCAAGCCCAGCACCAGGAAGTGACTCTGCCCTGAACCTTCTCGCTTGTGTGCCACTGAGCTACCTTGTTGACATGCCACTGCCATCACACCAATTTGCAATGGCCACATGGACCAAAACCCAGTGCTACCAACAGCTGAGGATATGTACCTGAGTATGTATTTGCAACATGTGCCCACTCCCTTTCACTGTCCCAACACTTATGTATATTTTGTCATTTAATAAATACACCTATGCACTCAAATCGTATGTCCCTCGTCAATATGAGATATGAATTGTGAGTGTGTATGCATTAGCCAGTTAATATCATAATCACACCTTTATTGCAGGAGAGGATCCAATGGACTGTATTGTCTAAAGTATGTCACACTGTACATAATATTGGGTTCCCCGGCACATGCCACTTCAGTCATCATTTAGCATTGTCACTGACAATAGACACCACAGTACTTATTACATGAGTCAGACTGTAAGTATGCAGTGAATACATCAGCATCATTGAACAGTACCTTAGAGTCACTGGAAGTATAGGTGAATTAGCTGGGTCCTGGACTTGAGATCTTCCCCCTCTTCTTCATCACCATCACTCTCATCCCCTCTCCGAGGTTGCAGGGCTGGTTGGACAGCACCCTCCTCTTCCAGATGTGGGATAGCTTTCCACACAGCCAAGCTGTGCAGCATGCAGCAGGCCACCACTGTCTTATACACCTTGTCAGGGACATAGCACAGGGATCCCACAGAGAGATGGTGGCAACAAAATCTAGCCTTCAGGAGACCTATAATGCGCTCTCAATCACCCTCCTAGTACGTCCAGGGGCCTCATTATAATTCCTCTCTGCATCTGTCCTGGGATTACTCACAGGTGTCAGGAGCCATTTCAAGTTTGGGTAGCCAAAATCACCTGCAAAAGTGGGTGAAAGAGGACTTGATCAAACTGACTCTACTTGCATACAGCTTGGCTGTCAGCTATGTACTGATCCAGTGTCATACACACTCACCTATGAGCCAACCTCTGTTCCCTTGCAGTTGTTCCATCATGTGTGGCACACTGCTGTTTCTCAGGACAAATGAATCATGTACTGAGCCTGGGAACCTGACATTGACATGTGATATGTACTAGTCAGCAACACACACCAATTGTACATTCATGGAGTGATAGTTCTTACGATTCCTATAAACCTGTTCATTCACTCTTGGGGGAATGACAGCTATGTGGGTTCCATCAATGGCACCTATTACATGGGGGATATTAGCGAAGGCATGAAATCCAGATTTGATGGCGGAAAGTTCAGCCCTTTGAGGAAACTGGACATATGTTTGCAAGTGTTGAATGTAGGCATCCAGGAATTTTGACAGGATTTGGCTGAACATTGGCTGTGAGACCCCTACACCCATGCCCACTGCCACCTGAAATGAACCCGTAGCCAAAAAATGGAGCACAGATAGCACTTGCACAGTTGTAGGGATGGCATGGTGATTTCAATTTGCCGGTTTCAGAACAGGATCCCTTAGTGCACATAGGTCATAGATTATAGCTCTATTGAGTCTGTAGGTGATAATGATGTGACGTTCCTCCATTGTTTCCAGATCTCCCAGGGGTCTGTATACAGGTGGGGCCCTCCCTCTCCACATGGGTCTGCACCTATGGGGAGGAAAGAACACATTCTGAGTGTCAACTTACACTTGCATCCCACTATGTCGCTGTATTTTTCAAAATGCGACACGTAGGTAACACACACAAATGGAATGTATGAGGTACACCGTCAGGCAAATGTGTGCTGAGTTAGCTCTGTCATAATGGCATCATAGTGTGGTCACAATTCCAAAGATAGGTACATGTGAGGATTCTAGAATCATGTCAGCAAGAGACGAAGGGGAGAGAGATTGGGACCTTGGATGAGGCCACTGGCCAGGCTATGGAGATGTGGTGGTAGCAAAATGGCAGCCTCCTGCGATCCAGGTATGATAGAGTGGAAGTGACTTCATTCCGCTTGCGTTAGTCGTCATGGCGGAAGGCGGTGTTCACCGCCGTGCACCTGATCATTGGATTACATGGTTGTCAATGGGGAATCTGGGCCAATCATGATTGCCGCCGGCGGTGACGGAGCACACCGCCACGGTACCTACGCCATTTTATCAGACCCTTGCCACTTGACTCCTGATCCCCGTGAAGTGTAGTACTCCACTGCATTTTCTGCTGTGTCATGACTCTGGTCCCTGAGATGGCGCGTGCTACAGGAGATTGGGCCCCGGCCTTCACTGCACAGGAGCTGGAGAAGCTGGTGGACGGGGTCCTACCCCTGTATGCGAAGTTGTATGGGAGACCAGAGGAGAAGGTGAGTTGGCATCTATCACCCTTAGATGTGTGTGATTGTGGCAGATGCCTGTATGCATGTGGGTTTGATGTGTGACTGCCCAGCCGTAGATTGTCTGGCACGTTCTGCCTGTGAGTTGAAAACATGCATGTCAACAATGGCTGTCCCATATGGAACGACATGGCATTCATATTCGGTACACACATTCTGAAGTCTGTTTATTTGCTCTGTGTGTCCCATAGAGGTCAGCTCCCATCAAAAGAAAGGCCTGTGGCAAGCCATCGCCAAGGAGGTACGGACCTTAGGGGTCTACAACTGGCGGAGCACTCACTGCAGGAAGCGGTGGGAGGACCTGAGGTGCTGGGCCAGGAAGACTGGAGAGGCGCAGCTGGGGAAGGCCTCCCAAAGAGGAGGGGTGCCCGTCGGACCCTGACCCCCCTAATGGCCCACATTCTGGTAGTGGCATATCCGGATTTGGATGGGCGCTTGAAGGCAGCACAGCAGCCACAAGGGGGTGAGTAGCAACACTGTTGTGATACCACTTTGATGGATGTATTTGGGTGCTGCGGTATGTATGCATTGTAGTGCCAAGCACTTAGAAAGGTGTATTCCTGCAGTCCTGCCCCCTTCAAGCCCTTGGGATGGTGTAAGGGCTAGTTTTGGCAGGCTCTATATGCCTATGACAGTTCCCCTTTCTGTCATCAATGATGTGGCCTTATGGACTTGTAGGTGCATTGGCTGGGCATGGTCTCTCATGGGTGTACTCCACACAGTGTATCAGGTTCGTGTTTCATGAGGGTTATGTGGTGTATTCTGGGGTCATGCCCACTAGTCAGGGGCACATTCATTACGTATGTTGTCTGTGCTGAGGGTACGTGTGTGACCTGGATCGGAGTGTGTGTGAGCGAAAATGTATATATATTCAGGATTTGACATAGTTCTCCCTTGTTTTGTTTCCCCACCCCTGTGCTCTTGTGTCCTTTATGTACATTAGTATCATCTAGCAAAGGAGCTGAGGCACTGGCGATTGGGGATACAGCAGCCCACGGTTCCAAGCAGGCAGAGTCGAGAGATGCCAAGGGGACCAGTGGGTTTGAGGGCGAGGTTAGTACCACGTGGGAGGCAACTACCACTGGAGGTGGTGACTCTGATACCTCCTCCGATGGCAGCTCCCTGGTGGTGGCGGACCCTACTGGGCCCACATATTCTTTGCCATCTTCCGCCACCCCCCATACCATCACTGCCCTTCCAGTTGCTCCCCACCGAGTTGCCCGTGCCCGCTCACCCAGGAGGGTGGGCATCTCCTTCGCCCCAGGCACCTCATCCCCTGCCCCAGTCAGCCCGCTGCTCTTACGGAGGAGGCTATTGACCTCCTGCGAACCATCTCTGTAGGGCAGACAACCATTGTGAATGCCATCCAGGGGCTAGCATCCCAGATGCATCAATGCATATCTGGAAGGCATTCACAGTGCCATGTCTGGCCTACAGAGATCTTTTCAGGCTCTGGCCTCCTCTTTGATAGCAGCCAGTGTCCCTGGTCTTCCCCCCCCCTCCACCACCTCTACCCCTTCAGCACCCAACTCCCTTCACCCATCCCAAGCACACATACAGAGAGTCATGCACACAGATCAACACACAAGAAGCACACTGAAAAACACAAACACCACACTTCCCACCAAAGGCGTACACACACCCAACATACAAAAGCACACACAACAGCATCCACTTCTCTCAGTGTGTCGACCTCCCCCGCCACCCTGTCTGTCACCTCACCATGCACACCCACATGCACTGCACCCTCAGTCACTGCTGCTGCCCCAATGCATGCAGTCACCACAACATCTGACATCCAGACCTGCACCCCAGACACCACACCTGCACTCACCACGACTACACTGACAGACACTTGCAGCACACTCACCAGATCTGCAGACACACAGACAACATCCATGCACACTGGCAGCCTGTCTTGTCCCACTGTGTCCACCCCCCTCCTCCCAAAACACTCAAACATTCACACACATCCACACCACACACATCCACCACACATAAGCATACTTTACAGGTGCCTGCATCCACGTCTGATAAGAGCACTTCCTCAACCTCCACTCCCAGACCTGCCTCCAAATCCCCTCCAACTGCACCTACAAAGCTTTTCCTATCCCGTGTTGACCTGTTAAAACTTACTGGCCATACCTCGTCTTGTCCCTAATCGTGGCCATGTCCTTGCCCAGTCCACTCCTTCCTTGTCCAAGTCCGCCCCAGTCTGCCCTTCCCATTCCCGTGCCCCTTCACCAGGGACGAAGAGGCCCCGTGTTGCCCCAGGTCCCTCTGCCACCCCCCGTTCCAAGCCCACTCCCCCTCCTTCCAAGGGCAAGCCCAAACCCCCTCCACCACCCAAAACTAAGCCCAAGACCCCCCCTTCGAGATGTAAGTCCCCCCCCTCGCCACCCCCTGCCCCTGTTCCCTGAGGTGCCTGGCTGCCCCATTGATGCCCCTTTCAAGTGGAGTACCCTTTGCACATGTGGGAGTCATGTTCGCCCTATATTGGCCCTTCAGGGATTTTCAAATGGACTGGCCAATGGCCTTATTTGGACATAACTTTTTTCATGTAAATAAAATTTCAGTGCCCAGAAGTGCTGTTGGCAAAATATAGTGATGTTATTCAGTGTTTCACTGTGGGGTGTGGTGTGCACGTGTGTACTTTGGTGCAGGTCTTTGTTGCATTGTGTCTGGTAAGTCCATCTTATTTTGGTATGTATGGCTTGGGATGTGGGAGGGTTTGGGAGTGCACTGCAGGGTGGGAGGGGTGGGTGTGTAACTGTGCCCTTTCTTTGCATGTGTACTAAGGCTGCGGAACTTACCATCATCATCTTCGTCGTCGGTCACGTTCCTGGAGGAATATGGCAAGAAGCAGCACTGGCATTATTTCTAACTCTTGCTCCATGTCTGCGTCAGCGTTTTCTGTGTGCCTCCGGTGAGTGTTTCCTTTTATATTGTTCGTTTCCGCCACGCTTTGCCTGGCGGTGGTTTCCGCTCCGTCCCGGAACTGCTGGTGGTCTGGTGTTTCATTATTTGGTGGGTGGGTAGGTCCTTTCCGCCAGCCTGTGGGCGGCCTCCTCTGATGTCCTCATCAGAACTACAAAGTTGGTGGTGTGTGGATGGACCGCTACTTGTTTTTCATATACTTCATTATTTTGCGGTCCGGACAGCCAGCCTGTTGGTGGTAGTTACCGCCACCGTAGCGGGCGGTGTTTACCACCATGTTCATAATGACCACCTATGTCTGCATTGGAGAAAGAACATGAAATATGAAAAGGAACAACCCCAAACTTGTTCCTGGGTCCTAATATTGGGAACAACATACCCTGTGTAGTGTAGTATTTATAAAAGTGGTACACAAATTAACCCACTTGGTTTCAGTTACAAGTTCTTAAAGACCAAGGAAGGGAGTGTTCCACAGAGTACTCAGAGAACTCCTGAGATCCCAGGTGTGTGTTGGAAAGCCAGACTCCCACAGGTAAGAGGACATCAACTCAAATCTGTGCATTATGCTGGATCGGCATGTGACCGGAGAGCCTGCTGGACCCACTGATCCACTGACCTGTTGGACTGTTGACCACGCAGAAGATGATTCCTTGAGGAAGCAGAAACTCAGCTGTTGAGCCTGGAATTAAATCTGCCCAGAAGAGTGGAATGTTTCTGGGAGAGTAATCAGAGTTAACCTGAACATGACCAAATAGCTCTCAGCATCGTCCAGGGTCTCT
Source organism: Pleurodeles waltl (assembly GCF_031143425.1). NCBI lineage: Eukaryota > Metazoa > Chordata > Amphibia > Caudata > Salamandridae > Pleurodeles > Pleurodeles waltl. The sequence goes on from NC_090447.1 coordinate 655,666,074, forward strand.
ATGTACAAGCAATGTGAGCCAAAACAGCTCACAGACCCACCTCCCAGCATGCCTGCTCCAGCAACCACAGACAGAGGACAACAAACTAGTGCTTACATTCCCATCTGCGCACAGAGATCAGGACCTGCACCACGGACTAAGGGATGAAGCCAACTTCTGAGAAAGCTGAGACCTTATCATTTGGACCCAACTTCCCCAGAGTCAATGCTTCTGCACTTGACCTTGTACAAAGAGAAAAATAAAGGTCTGCCACATTTCCCACGAGTGCCTCTGATCGCCTGGGCACATATGGCCTGCACACTCTCTTCTAAGCCTGACAAGCTACATCTCAGGTAAAACATTTGCCAGAACAGAACATTGATTGAGGGCTGTGCTACAGATTTATGTCAGACTCATGCTTAGCAACAACCCTGTTTAAAGAGAATTGTCTAGTAAAGGAGTTACCGACCGACCTATGGGCCAATGAAATCAAGGAAGCTGCACATATGCATCTATAGTTAGCCCACACCTGAGTTTTAATCTAATCTATTGATGTCTGTGTAGTAACACCTGTACCAGCTGTAGTATACAACTTTGTGGTGATTATCGTGTCTTGTGTGTGTAATAATCATTTTACTATGATGAAATCACTTCTATTATCAGTACAAGAAAAGCATTGGGCTGGACACTCAACTATTGATACTGTTTGGCTGTGTAGTTCTAAGGCCCATATTTATACTTTTATACAATTGTATTTTGTAAGTTTGTGCCACTTTTGCATCAAAAAGCAGCGCTAAAAAAGTTTTAAAATGGGCCTAAATCTCTACCCCCCACACTACCTCCCCGGGAATACTATGAAAAATCACCTTGCTGCTCTGAGAGACAAGTGTGGTAAGGCTGTGACCCCCAAGCGGGCCTGACAACTCCTGCTCATCAATCTCGAATCTGAGTTCTAGATTTTTATCGAATTTCTATTTCAGGCGTGGCACTAGGGGGCATATTTATACTCTGGTTGCACCGAATTAGTGTCATTTTTTTTAACTCTAATTCGGTGCAAAACTAACTCCATATTTATACTTTGGTGCTAGACCCCTCTAGCACCAAATTTATGGAGTTAAAGTCATTTTTTGAAAGTGGAGACCTACTTTGCCTTAATGAGATGCAAGGTAGGCGTTCCCGTGCAAAAAATGACTCTATGGCCTTAATGCCATATTTAGGGGCATATTTATACTCTGCGGCATATTTATACTCTGTTTGCACCAAATTAGTGTCATTTATTTTTACTCTAATTCGGTGCAAAACTAACTCCATATTTATACTTTGGTGCTAGACCCATCTAGCACCAAGGCCCTGATTTAAACTTTTTTAGCACCGCAATTACGTCATTTTATGACACAAAAGTGGCGCAAACTTACAAAATATTGGCCCTTATTTATACTTTTTGCTGCAAAACTGCACTAACTCAGTTTTGCACCAAAAAGTTTAGCACCGGCTTGCACCATTTCTGTGCACCAGCCGGGCACCATATTTATGGAATGGTGCAAGCCGGTGCAAAGGGTAGGCTAGAGTTTTAAAAAATTACTTTAGTCGGGTGGGACTGGCAGTATGGAAGAAGAGGGTTTAGCACCAAAAAATGGCTTTAGGCAGGTTAGAGTAAAAAAAAAATGACTCTAACCAGATTAGCGTCATTTTATGGTGCTAAACCTACCATGCCACATGACTCCTGCCTTAGAAAAGGCAGGAGTCATGCCCACCACCCCAGTGGCCAGCACAGAGGACAGGGTTCCCCTGGGCATGGCCATTGCACCCGGTGCCATGTATGGGGGCCCATTTCAGGGCCCCCTATGGCACTTTCAAAAATAAAATGCACTTACCTGTACTTACCTGGGATGGGGTCCCCCATCCTCGCAGTCCCTCTAGTGTGGGTGGGGGTGCCCCTAGGGCCTAGGGAGGGCACCTCTGGGCTTATTCCATGGTGTTCCACCATGGAAATAGGGCCACAGGTCCCCTAACACCTGCCCTGACCCAAGCCTTAAAAAATGGGGCAAAGCAAGCTTTGCCCCATTTTTTGACCCCTCCTCCCTCCCATGCACCATTTTTACATGGGAGTATAAATATGGTGTTAAGGCCATAGAGTCATTTTTTTGCACGGGAACGCCTACCTTGCATCTCATTAAGGCAAGGTAGGTTTCCACTTCCAAAAAATGACTTTAACTCCATTAATTTGGTGCTAGACGGGTCTAGCACCAAAGTATAAATATGGAGTTAGTTTTGCACTGAATTAGAGTAAAAAACAAATTACGCTAATTCAGTGCAAACAGAGTATAAATATGCCCCTTAGCGTCAAAAAATGATGTTAATCTGGTCAGAATCATTTATTTTGACTCAAAACTGTCTAACGTCATTTTATTTTAAACTAGCCTACCCTTTGCACCGGCTTGCACCATTCCATAAATATAGTGCCCAGCTGGTGCTAAAAAATGGTGCAAGCCGGTGCAAAACTTTTTGGGGCAAAACTGCCTTAGTGCAATTTTGCACCAAAAAGTATAAATAAGGCCCTAGATTTCTATCTTAGATTTTAAAGTTGTAAAAACTCAATAAACACTGCCCCTTTGTTTCTCAAATGTTCTGACTTGTCTAAGGGGGAGTCCTTTTGCTCTGCCTGCTTCAAGATCAGGGATATCATAAGGAGTGTGCTGCCTCCCACCCCAGCACAAAAAATATTTTAGGGGCCTCTTCATTTATCAAATTTTAATTTTATTACTCATTTCCTGGTAATTCAATTACACTTGAAAAAATACTAAATTATATGTTACATTTTAACAGCGTCATACAAAAACTGTTGACATTTTTATTACCTGAGACCTCAAACATTCTTAAGATGACATTGGTTTAGAGAGATAGAAGTAACGTAGATGAAGAGAGAAAGAGAGAGAGAGAGAGAGAGGGGGGGGGGTTTAGATAGAGAAATAGAATAGAAAGAGCTGAATTAGAGAGAAAGCTCTGTTTCCTAGACGGCCGCCGTGGAATGTGAGGCCTGGGTATTGTCCCCTTTTCACACACTTTTAAATGCCTCTGTTCAAGATTTGTAGTTTATCTGGGAGACACTGCCGCAATTGCAGGTGATTGCCTTCATCCTTGGTTGGGATTTTATATTCACGTTTATCTCTCGAAATGTTCCTTCTAGCCCTTCTTCCCTGCAGTGTTTATTTAGGAGTCGCAGTTTACTCTTAAACTGTCAACCAGGACACAGCCATTCATCAAAATCTGAGAGTATGTATCTGAAGAGAGTTTTGTCTTCCATACATCTCTCCACTAGTTAAGGACAGGTTTGAATGTCGGCAAAGGAGATGTTTATCCTAATCAGTTCACTGTTTTTAGAGGCATAGTTTTGACGAGGATATTCCTTCTCTGACCCAGTTTGCAGTCGCCTCTCTGGACTAGACCTATTCTTTCTATTGCCCATTGATAGGGCACGTCGACGAGACTGAATATTTGGGTAAGGCATTATTGGATCATAATCTCTTACTAATGCACATTTCATAGGATAGAAACATGATAAGCGTCCCACCCTGAAGGCTGAAAAAGTGTACTTTTGGATTGTGCATTCCGAGGGGACCACAGGCATGTCATAGTTAATTACTTCACTAATAATTTAGGATCTACAGTCAATGACAGGAGCTAAATTGGTCTCACTGAGGACGTGGAACAGGGATCTGAAAAGGAAGCTAAATGACAGTAAATGGGAAGGACTCTGGAATAGCAAGACTACGTATAAAGCAACCTGAGGTTTTAATTTATACAATAGAACATTTTACACCAAACTTGTTTATCACTATAGAGGTTACACCAGTACTGCCCTTACGCTATGGATATGTTTCCAAATAGCAGATCCACTCTATGCCATGCCACTCCATGCAATGCCACTCTATGCAACGCTATTCCACACAATTCCACTTCACTCTATGCAACACCACTCCATGCAACACCACTGTACACAATGCCACTCCACTCTAAGCAATGCCACTCCATGCAACTGCACTCCCCTCTACAGAATGACACTCCATGCAACTGTACTCCACTCTATGCAACTGCACTCCACTCTACTCCACACCGCTCCATGCCACGCCACTCTACATTACTGTGTGCCATACCACTTCATACAATGCCACTCCACTCTATGCAATGCCACTCTACTCTATGCCATGACACTCCACTATACACCACTCCAATCAACTCTAAGCAATACCACTCCATACAATGTCACTCCACTCTACACCACTCAATTCTATGCATCACCACTCCATTCTACACATGCCATTCCACGCGATGCAGGTCCACACAACGCTATTCCACTCTACTTCACTCCAAGCCACTCCACTCTATGACATGCCACTCTACACCACACCACCCCATGCCACCTCCACTCTACGCAATGCCACTCAACACCATTCCACGCCACTCCACCCTACGAAGTTCCACTTCATGCCACTCTATTCAGTGTCTCGCAACTCCACTCTATACCACGCCACTTCACTCTACACCACTCCACTCTGTGCAATGCCACTTCACTCTAAGCAATGCCACTCCATTCCAATCCATGCAATGCCACTCCACTCTATGCAACGCCCTCCAAAATATGCAACGGCATGCCACTCCACGCAACCGCACTCCACTCTATGCCACTCCACTCTATGCCATGTCACCGTACACAATGCCACTTCACACCACACCACTCTATGCCACTCTATGCAATGCAATTCCACTCCATGCAATACCACTCTGCTCCACCCAACACCAATCTGCTCTATGCAACACCACGCTGCGCAATGCCATGCCACTCAACTGCACTCCACTGTACGCCATGCCACTCCACTCTATGCCATGCCACTCCATGCAATGCCACTCTATGCAACACCATTCCACACAATGCCACTCCACTCTATACAATGCTACTCCATGCAACACCACTCTACACAATGTTACTCCACTCTAAGCAATGCCACTCCATGCAACTGCACTCCCCTCTACACAATGCCACTCCATGCAACTGTACTCCACTCTATGCAACACCAATCTATGCAACTTCACTCTACTCTACTCCACACCTCTCCATGCTACGCCACTCCACTCTATGGTACAGTGTGCCACACCACTCCATGCAATGCCACTCCACTCTATGATATGACACTCCACTATACACCACCCAATCAACTCTAAGCAATGCCACTCCATACAATGCCACTCCACTCTACACCACTCAACTCTATGCAACACCACTCTACTTTACACATGCCACACCACGCATTGCAGCTCCACACAACGCAAGTCCACCCTACTTCACTCCAAGCCACTCCACTCTATGACATGCCACTCTACGCCACACCACTCTTTGCCGCCTCCACTCTGGGCAATGCCACTCCACACCATGCCACACCACTCACTCTATGCAGTTCCACTCCATGTAAAGCCACTCCACTGTATGCAATGCCACTCCACTGTACACAACGCCACTCCATGCAACACCACTCCATGTAACATCACTCCACACCACTCTACACCGCACCACTCTACTCCACGCCACTTCACTCCACTCCACTCTACCCCACTCTATGCAACACCACTCCATGCATCGCCTCTCCAAGCAGATTCGCTCTACTCTGTTGCAGCTTCGCTCCACTTTATGCAGCGCTGATCCACTCGATTCATCGCCATTCCACTTCACACTGCACCACTCCACCACTCCACTCCACTCCACACCACTCCACTTTGCCATTCCACTCCACACCACTCCACAACACTCCACTTTGCAACATGCCACTCCACTCATCGACATTTCACTCTACACCACTGCATTCTACACCGCTAAATTCAATGCCACTGCACTTTACACCACTGCACTCTATGCCACTATGCTCTGCAACACTCTATGCCACTCCACTATACACCACTGTACGCCACTCCACACAATTCTGCTCCGATACACAACACTCTCTGATACTCCACTCTACAACACTCTACTCCACTCTTCACCATTCCACTCTATGACAGTCCATTCCACTCTCCTCTTCTCTACCGCACTAACTCTTAGCTATGCTGAACAGCAGACACTCTAGAAAACAACATGGCTAAAATAAATTGACAAAGCGGATAACTCTTGCATAAGTGATACCTATTGGCTTTGCCACACATTGCACACAGCGCAGACACCTTCTCAAATGTCATAACACACACAAGTTTGAACACAAGCACACATGACACATCCGCAACCTGACAAACATATGGCTAAAAAGCATTCGCACTGACTACTTCAAAAGCTCAGAGCTCAGCCATTGAAGAGATCTATTGGCTTTGCCAATGCATCTTGGTCACTGCCAGTGGTTGGTCATGTGAGGTGCTAAACTTATTCCAGCTCTGAGATGGAGTACAGGTCAACTTTTTTTGGTATTTTTTTGCTGTAGTAGCTAAAGAAGGACAGCTTGTGAATAGCAATAATTCTACTCTTTTGTGGGTGGGTGCCTCTCCCTCCCTTAACTCCTCCCCTTTAGAAGTAAGTATTTCCCATTTTACAGCCATTCCCCTCTGTCCTGCCATATTTACTACTTAAATGTATACTTGTATGCAGAGAGCTCGCAGTCTAGATGGAGATCACTGAACAGGAAATATTGAAGAGGCGGAAGCCTGGACCTCAGCATGTGGATATGTGAATAGTGTTTTGTATACATTAATATAACTATTGTATTAATACTAAATGTTCTACAAAATACAGTTTGTGAATAGGCCACTTGGGATTTGGGTGTAGGATTGTAGGAAACTACCCTCTTTTGGCATGTTACCCCTAATTTCTGCCTGATGTCAGTGTGTTTTTGACTGTGTCACTGAAGTCCTGCTAGCAAGGACCCCAGTGCATATGGTCTATGGCCTGCTTGTCAGTGTGTTTCACTGTTTTCTAAATTGTCACTGGAGTCCTGCTAATCAGAACTCCAGTGCTCATGCTCTCTCTCCTTCTAAATTTGTACTACAGTTTAGTGACTCCATATTTCACTTCAAATTGGCACACTGGACCCCCCTTATAAGTCCCTAGTATATGGTACATAGGTACCCAGGGCACTGGGGTTCTAGGGAATCCTTATGGGCTGCAGCATTTCATTTGCCACCCATAAGGAAACCATACAAACACTTCTTCAGGACTGCCATTGCAGCCTGTGTGAAATAGTGCATGCACTATTTCACAGCCATTTTAACTGCACCAGGTCACTTATAAGTCACCTATATGTCTAACCTTCACACCCTGAAAGTTAGGTGCATATTACCTGTGTGTGGGGGCAAGCCTGCACCAGCAGAGGTGCCCCCATGTCGTCCAGGCCCAATTTCCCGACTTTGTGAGTGCAGGGATATCATTATAAGTGTGCACTACATATAGGTCAATACATATATGTAGCGTCACAATGGTAACTCCGAATATGGCCATGTGAGGTGTCTAACAACTAGGAATTGTACCCCAATACTGATTCCAGTATTGGTTGCACAATCCTATGCACTCTGGGGGCTCCCCCATGGCCCCCAATACTGCCATACAAGCCTTCTGGGGTTTCTGCTGCAGCCCCAGCTGCTGCCACCTCACAGACAGGCTTCTGTCCTCCTGGGGCTTGAGCAGCTCAATCCCAGGAAGGCAGAACAATGCATTTCCTTTAGGAGAGGGGTGTTACACCCTCTCCCTTTGGAAATAGGTGTTACAGGCGTGGGAGGGATATCCTCCCAGAGCCTCTGGAAATGCTTTGAAGGGCACAGATGGTGCCATCCTTGCGTAATCAAGTCTACACCAGTTCAAGGACCCCCAGTCCCTGCTCTGACGTGAAACTGGACAAAGGAAAGGGGGGTGACCACTCCCCTGTCCATCACCACCCCAGGTGTGGTATGCACAGCCCCTCCAGAGTGCCCCTGGGTTCTGCCATCTTGTTATCAGGATGGTTAGGTAACTCTGGTAGAATCTGAGTGGCCAGTGCCAGCAGGTGACGTCAGAGACCTCTGCTGATAGGTCTCTGGTGCTTACCTGGTTAGGTGACCAATCCCCCTCTCATGGCTATTTAAGGTCTCTCCTCTGGGTGTTTCTGGATATTCGGATTGCAAGATTTCAGCAGGAATCCTCTGCATCCTTTACTTCATCTTCTACCGACGGATCAACCGCTGACTGCTCCAGGAACTCTACAAAACTGCAACAAAGAAGCAAAGATGACATCTGCAACTTTGTAACTTCAGCTCCTGCCAGCAACTGCAACAGTTTCCAGGTCGTGCATCCTCCAAGGACTGTCTGTCTTCAGCCTGCACCAGAAGAAATGAAGGAATCTCCCGAGGAGTGACGGAGTCACTTCCCTGCTTCAGCAGGCACCTCTGTGCAGTGATGACCAGTGACTTGGGTCCCCTATCAGATGACAGGCGTGGATCCAGTGACACGGGTGGTGGACTAAAGTGACTCCGGCAGTCCCAACGTCCAGCTGTCCAATTCTGATGGAGTTAAGAGCTTGCCTCCCCAAGCTAGACAGTACCCCCGAGCACTGCGTGACTTGCAGTTGCCAAGGCTTGTGTGCGACCTTCCAAGAAGTTCTTTATGCACAGCACAGCTTAGGCCCCCAGCTTTCCATCCTGCGATGTACAGCTTCCTGAGTGGTTCTCTGGCGGCGTGGGAATCCTTTGTGTCGTGGTGCATGGGTCTCCTTTTGCACCTTCTTTGTCCCTGTGCTGTGGGACTCCTGTGTGCACTGCCTAGTCTTCTGAGGGCTCTCTCAGTTGCTGGGAGCCCCTCTGTCTCTGCCTCCTGGGTAGAGGTCACCAAGTCCCTCCTGGTCCCGGGCAGCGCCCTTTTCCGCTAATCACGAACTTTGTGTTTACCAAGGCTTGTTGGTGAAATCCAGCAACACAGGCCAGACTGCATTCATCCTTCCGGCGTGGGACATTTTCTGCACGAACCAAGAACCCGCATCTGTCTTCTTTGGTGCAATACTGACTTTGTCTTCTGACCGGTGATTCCACTTTTGCACCTTCATCCGGGTTAGCAGGGGCTCCTGTTCTCCCAGGACTCTTCAGTGCTTCTTGGACTTGCTCCCTTTCTTCCACAGGTCTTCAGGTCCAGGAAACCATCATTGGTGTCTTGCAGTCTCTTCTGGTTCTTGCAATATCTTCTATCACGACTTCTAGTGTGTTTTAGGAAACTTGCTGTGTTTTACTCCTGCTTTCCTGGGCTCTGGGGTGGGGTAGTTTACTTACCTTTGGTGTTTTCTTACACTCCCAGCACCCCTCTACACACTACATTTGCCTAGGTAAGAAACAGACTTTCGCATTCCACTATTTTAGTATATGGTTTGTGTTCCCCGTAGGCCCATTGCAACCTATGGTGTTTTTCACTGTTTGCACTATTTTCCTACTACTGTGTACTTACCTGTTTCAGGTTACTAGTGCATATATTGTGTGATTTACTTACCTCCTAAGGGAGTATAGCCTACAAAGTATTTTTGGCATTGTGTGATTAAAATAAAGTACCTTTATTTTGTTAACACTGAGTATTGCCTTTCAGGTGTGTAAGTACTGTGTGACTACAGTGGTATTGCAAGAGCTCTACATATCTCCTGGTTCAGCCTTGGCTGCTCTGCCTACAGTTACCTCTAGACAGCCTGGCTTCTAGACACTGACTACGTTTCACTGATAAGGGATAACTGGATTTGGTATAAGGTATAAGTACCTTTGGTACCCAATACAAACCAGGCCACCCTCCTACAAGGATCTTACCAGAACCAAACCTGAACACAAAGGATTCAGCAGAAAAAGGAAGGCATTTCCACTTAAACCTCTGGGTGAGGAATTTATTTCAGTTCACCATTGGGAGCTACTGTTAGTACAAATCATCCAGATGGACTAGATGGCTTCTCTGCAGTCTCAATGAATTGTGGGAATGGGGAGACTGATTCATATAAGAGAGGAGAGTGATGAAGGAACATAGAAACAGGAAGTGGCAAAGGAGATGGAGATGTGGTAGGTAATAAGAACAAAGGAGGACATGGGGAGAGTGAGCGAGGTAAAGAGGAGAATGATAGAGGAGGAGAGAGGATAAAAAATGTATTGTATGCTTGAAATCCTATGAGGTGTTCATAGTGAGTGAATAAAGTCTTCCAAGTGAAAAGGAAAGTTTGGTAAAAATTGAACAATTAAGGAACAAAATGATCAGTGGAAAATGCAATTAAAATCTATCATGCTACTTGCTCACAGGCAGCTTTTGTACTACTAAGCAGCACCACAAACATGAAACCTGTTCTAAACCTGTTTGTTCTGATGAAAGGCCTCGAACCAACTCCATAGGCCTGTAATATGTTGACGTATAAATGATGGCCCAAATTTACTAATGCTTTGTGTCAGTTTCGCTACACTTTTGTAATGAAAACCTGTCAGGAAGTGTTGTGGTGGCGTTTACTTTCCAAAGCAAATCAGGATTTATGCTGGAAAGTTGTCAAAAAAAAACTTAAAGCAGCGCTCACCACTAATATGCCATTCCATAAGTGGTACATGAGCATTCCGTTGGAACCATGCATGGGTTTTGACACAAATCCATATCTACTAACAACTGTTGACAGAGATTTGCACAAAAACCTTACACTTCCTTGAGGAAGGTGCAATTGAGAAGAAATGTTTTAATTGCTCCAAATTGTGCCTGTGTACTGCATTGTACAGCATGCATACATAGTGGGAAACATATTTGTGCATAAGTTTTATACTGGAAGCATCCCCTTCATGTACACAATCTGTGCTTGACAGAGTGAACACTTAGCAACTCAGAGCTCCAGAGGAAACCCTTTATGCAGTTCCTGGAGGCTAGAGATCCCTGGACTGAAAATTAGCCTGGCTTCTGCTCAGAAACTGTAAAAGAAACAACATAAATGGTACTATCATTGCATCTAGACTTTGTAAATTATGGGTAGGTCATCAACATCAATACAAACTTATTAATTCATCAGGTTAACAGCATAATTAACAATAGTACTATATTTTAAACATGCTTAGTGAATAGAATGCATGATTACATTACTTGAAACTTGGTGGCATAATCTACACCTCCATTGGCTCAATAGAACTGAAAATTCTTGTTATGAAAGCTAGCATATTTTATATTCTATGTCAGGACAGGAGGCTTTAGATTATGCTAGTTCAAAGCTGATTTACTTCCAGTGATGCCACATTAACAATAGGTTTGTAATAAAAATGTTTGAAAACAGAGTCTGGAGACCAATCAGCTGCCTTCAAAATATCCTGTAAAGTAGATCCTAATCTGTACGCTTTTAGAGGCCACTGCACGCTTAACAGAGTGTGCTCCCAAGAGATGAACATCAATACTAGCCTCTTTTTTCAACCATCTGCACCATCATGTTAATGTGGCTGAGGAAACAGGTTAATAGGGTATCAACAATGCAACTAACATCTGACATTAGGATCATCTCTTAAATCTTTAGTACAGTCTACATATACTTTCAAATATTTGACAACACATAATTCATTGTTATGTGGAAATGCAGGATTTTCTATACATCTTGATAAAGTCTTTGTATGTCTAATAATAGAAAAGGATACCCCTTTGGGGGAATATGCTCTAACTGCTAAATCCAGTGCCTTGATATCTGATACTCTTCTCGAGACACTAAACACAACAGCATCACTAATTTGGCCAATAATTGCTTTCCTAATAATGGAGTATTATCCGTCACACTTTGAAAGAAATTAAAAACAAGATTTACATCCTATAAGGTAATGTACCTAAATTTGGGGGTGTTGGACACTTTGATTCCCTTGAGCAATGCACAAATTAGAGGACGTGCTCCAAACGGGTTCCCACCCATTGGTTCATAGCTCACTGAAATTCCAGATATAAAATTATTTATTGAACTGTAACAAAGGCCTTCATCTGCTTTCTGAGAGAGAAAATTGATGACCTCCGTTAAACCTGCCTCCACAGGATCCAAACCTCATTCCATACACCAACCCACCCATCTTTTCTATGCTGATCAATTTCGTTTGCGGGTGGAAGGAGCCCAAGGTTGTTTGCAGTAGTTCAGAAATTTCTGAGACTTGCCAGTGTTGCTTGAAATTTTCCATGCCATGTGGTGCAGCTGACCTTGAGTGTTCCTGTTACTTCCTTTGGGCCAGTAGTTATTTCTGTTCCTGCTGCACTGCAAATCCGATATATCTAGACGCTGACAAATGTTTGTTGGTGGGCCTCTTCCTACTGCTTTTGAATTATCTCATTGATTTCTAGCCTATATTAAGAATGATGACCTTACAGTGTTTTATTCCTATCGCAAACCTTATTTTTTCAAAAGTGAATCTTTGCAATCCCGTGACAACAGGAGTGCACCTTAGAGCTAACAGTAATTAGCTAGGAGCAGTACACTTCTAGCACCACCAATACTCCCTTGCTCCTGCTGGATCGGTGGTTCAGCATAACTCAATACTGATGCTATTCGGTGGCAGGAGTCTCCCCACTGCCTTGATTTAGCTCAGCGGTATTTCCCTTGACTTGCAAATGGCGATTGTGCAGGATTCAATCCCTCACTTGGGAGTACACTTTTTCCAGAAATGTTTTAGTACTTATTTAAAATGATTCTCCCCCTTCACTGTCTTTACGAAATCCCCTATTGACATGAATTCAAGTATCATCCAAGTAGCATTACAAATGTAGAGCACGCCATTCGAGCAGTGGAGGGTTTTCCTCTCAGCTGTTTCTTTATCAAAATTCCCCTGGGCAAGCGCGATTGTTGTGCTCTCCTTAACTCCTTCGCTGCCAGGCCTTTTCCTCCTCAGGTGCCAGGCCTTTTTTTTGGCTATTTGGGGCAGTTTGCACTTAGGCCCTCATAACCTTTTGTCCCCTGAAGGAGACCAAGAAATTAGCCAAAATACAGCGAAAATGTTTTTTTTTCTTCAAAAAATGGGATAAAAGGGCTGCAGAAGAAGGCCTTTGTATTTTTCCCCTGAAAATTGCAGAAACAAAGTGTTCGTGGTTCTAAAATCACCATCTTCCTAGCTTTCAGGAACAGGCAGACTTGAATGAGAAAACCACATTTTTCAACACAATTTTGCAATTTTACTGGGACATACCCCATTTTTACTATTTTTTGTGCTTTTAGCCTCCTTCCAGTTAGTGACAGAAATGGGTGTGAAACCAGTGCTGGATCCCGGACAGCAAAACATTTCTGAAAAGTAGACAAAATTCTGAATTCAGCATGGGGTCATTTGTGTAGATCCTACAAGGTTTTCCCTACAGAAAATAACAGCTAAAATAAAAAAATATTGGAACTGGGGAAAAAAAACAGCCATTTTTCTCCATGTTTTAGTCTGTAACTTTTTCCTGCAATGTCAGATTTTTTAAAGCAATATACTGTTACATCTGCTGGACTCTTCTGGTTGTGGGGACATATAGGGCATGTAGGTTCATCAAGAACCCTAGTTACCCAGAGCCAATAAATGAGCTGCACCTTGCAATGGGTTTTCATTGTATATCAGATATACAGCAATTCATTTGGTGAAATATAAAGAGTGAAAAATAGGTATCAAGGAAAACTTTGTAATTCCAAAATGGGCACGAGATCAGGTGTTGAGAAGCAGTGGGTATTTGCACATCTCTGAATTCCAGGGTCCCCTTACTAGCATGTGAATTACTGGGCATTTCTCAAATGGAACTCCTTTTTACACACTGTCTTACACTTGGAAGGAAAACTTTTAGAGAAAGACTAGGGGCAATAACACTTGTTTTGCTATTCTGTGGTTCCCCAAGTCCCCGATAAAAATGGTACCTCACTTGCGTGGGTAGGCCTAATGCCTGTGACAGGAAACGCAACATGGACACCTCACATTTTTACATTGAAAACTGACGTGTTTTTTGCAAAGTGCCTAGCTGTGGATTTTGACCTCTGGCTCAGCCAGCACCTAGGAAAACCTACCAAACCTGTGCATTTTTGAAAACTAGACAACTAGGGGAATCCAGGATGGGGTGACTTGTGGGGCTCTCATCAGGTTCTATTACCCAGAATCCTTTGCAAACCTCAAACTTTGGCCAAAAAAACACTTTTTCCTCACATTTCGGTGACAGAAAGTTCTAGAATCTGAGAGGAGCCACAAATTTCCTTCCACCCAGTGTTCCCCCAAGTCCCTCAATAAAAACGGTACCTCACTTGTGTGGGTAGGCCTAGTGCCCCCGAAAGGAAATGCCCCAAAACACTACCTGGACACATCAAAATTATCATTTACAAAACTACCTGTTTTTGCAGGGGGTGGGCACCCGTGTTTTTAGTCCTGGGGTCAGCAGCCATATAGGAAAACCTACCAAACCCCAAAATTTCTGAAAACTAGACACTCAAGAGAGTCCAGGGAGGTGTGTCTTGCGTGGATCTCCCAGTGTTTTCTTACCCAGAATCCTCAGCAAAGCTCAAATTTAGCAAAAAAAAATCACATTTTCCCCACATTTCTGTGTGGGATCATCGCACTGGGACAAATTTCCTACCACCCAACAATCCCCTCAGTCTCCCAGTAAAAATGATACCTCACTTGTCTAGGTGGGCCAAGTGACAGTGAAGAGTCAAAAACATGTCGAAATTGAGGGGCATCCAAAGCGGATCCAAAAGGGCAGTTTGAAAAAATATATTTTTAGGTTGACAATTGGGGCAGAATTTTTATCGGTATGGATGCGACAAGGTTGGGTCGTAGGAATTTTGTGGATTCCTGCAGATTCCAGAAGGTTTCATCAGAAAAATGTGGGAAAAATGTGTGATTTCCAGCAAAATTTGAGGTTTGGAGGGCATTGTGGGTAAGAAAATGGTGCGGGGTGCTTGTGAATCACACCACCATGGACTCACCCAGATGTTTAGTTTTCAAATGTGTCTAGGTCTTGTGGATTTTTCTACATGGCAGTGTCCACAAGTCCAAAAAGTGCAGCCCTCACCATTCCAAGTGGGATGATTTTGAGAGTTAGCCAAGCTCCCATGGCCCAAATGTAAAACCAAAACCAAAAATATTCAAATGTCTTCTTGCTTGCCATGGGATAACATGTTTTAGTGTGCAGGGGAGAGCTGAAAAGACTGTTACCCCCTTCAAGTGGGGTGGGGGCATAACCATGCCCATACTGGTTGGTAGCCACCAGCCCATTATTTTTTTTTTAATCCCTGGCATCTAGTAGGCTTTCTGCCTGCCCCCCCCCCGGGGAGTGGATCGGGGGTAATTGCCCTATCTGCCCACCGGTGGGCAGAACAACTTTGTCCCCATTTATTTGGGGTGGGGGAATGGCCATACCCCGCCCTCTTTTTAAAAAAAAGATGAATATTACAATAATAGGCTAACCTTCACCCAAGAGGTGCAGAAATGACCTAAAATAAATTTGCCCCCCAGGGGAGCGAACCTTGCATAAGGGGTTGCTTGTCTAGCATGAAATTGGCACAAACAAAATAATCCCTGGTCTCTAGTGGTTTCTGCCCTCCTTGGGGGCAAATTGGCCTAAGAAAAATAGGCTGATCTGCTCCCAAGGTGGGCCGAAATGGCCTAAAATAAATTTGCCCCCAGAGGAACGACCCTTGCCTAAGGGGTCGCTCCCCATCTGTAAAAAAAAAAAAAAAAAACCCTGGTGCCTAGTGGTTTCTGCCCCACTTGGGGGCAGATCGGCCTAATTAAAATAGGCTGATCTGCCCCAAGGGGGGCAGAAATGGGCTAAAATAAACTTGCTCCCCCCAAGGGAGCGACCCTTGCCTAAGGGGTCGTTCCCCTTGCGTGAAACTGACCTAAAAAAAATTGCAGGTGTCTAGTGGTTTCTGCCCCCTCGGCGGCAGCTCAACCTAATCAATATAGGCTGATCTGACCCCGGGGGTGCAGAATAGGCCTAATAAAATTATTGCTCCCCTTATGACACAAAACAAAAAAAACAAAACAAAAAATCCCTGGTGTGTAGTGGATTCTGCCCCCCTGGGGTCAAATCGGCCTAATCAATATAGGCCGATCCACCCCGGCCTAATAATTATTTGCCCCCATGGGGAGTGGCCCTTGCCCAAGGGGTCGCTACCCTTATGTAGTAACACACACAAACAACAAAAAAAACAAATTCCCTGGTGTCTAGCGGGCATTTCTGCAGCCCGATTGCATCTCGATCGGACTGCAGAAATGCTGAGAATAACATCAAAAGAAAGGAAAAGCCTTTCCTTTCTTTTGATGTCTCTGCCTGACCCCTCCTCCCGAGCAGAAGAGAAATGCTTAGCATCACGCTGGAAGCAAGCATTTCTCTCATGCTTCCAGCACAATGGGAGGCATCCTATGATGAGGTCAGCAAGCAATCCCATGCTGATGTCATCAGATGTCACAGAGGGGGTGCTGGGTGGAACTGAGGGAAGTGATTCCCCTTCCATCCCTGACGGGGGTGTGGGCCGGGTGCAGGACGAGCTGGGCTCATCCTCAGCACACGGCAACCGTGGCCGAGGGCGACTACACTCACCGTCCTCGTCTTCGTTGGCATTGCTGCTCCTGGACTGCCATCGTGTAGTACAGTATCGCAGGACTTCCAGTTCGGGTTCCATGGCGGCAGCGGACTCCCCTGTGTCCCTGGAAATGTGTCTCCTTTTATATGATTTGTTTCCCCCAGGCTTTTGGTGGCGGTGGTCCCACCACAGAAATCCTGGCGGTCTGCTATGTCATCATATGGTGGGTGGGGTGTTGTCTTCCGCTAGCCTGAAGATGTGACCAACGTGGTCAGTGGACGCACCGCACTGGCGGTTCGGGTGGTACATTGGCTGTCTATGGGAAGGATCACCTCTACAATCATAATTTGGTGGTCTTCGCCACCAGCCTGGCGATGGACCTACCACCATTGCGGCATGGTGGTCAGCTGACAGCCAATGTCATAATGGGGGCCTTAGTTTGTTCACATTGAGAATGGGCCAATGTTTATTAATTATTTTTTTGACCTGATCTGAGTTGTTACTGGAGATACTGACAAATATTATTTGTAGGATTCACTTTTTTCTCTGCCATTGAGTATGTAGTTTCTATGGTTGTATTTTGCTATTCTTTCAGCTACAATTTGGGAATGTGTCTTTCAGTTAGTTTGTTATTGTGTCTTTTGGCCTCAAATTTATAATCCTCAGTTTTCGAGCAATTCTGGTTTATTCTTAAGAACTGACAGAGTGGTATGTTCTTCTTAAGGGCTAGTGGAAGAGAGCTCTTCAAATATACAAGCTGTTCTTGCCTGTACTTTATTTATATACTTTAGTGTTTAATGTTCTGTCTAGGGCTGTTATGGATAAGTTGAGAAAGGTGTTTGGACAAAATACCAAGTTGTAAATATTGGGAGACAGAAATATTGGGAATAAAATATTGGGATACATAAATATAGTATTGCAAGAATATTATTGACAAGAATATTTTGAGCTAAGTAATATTGTCTAAATAATATTTATGTTTTTATGGTTTTATTTTGTGATCATTATGTAGTGTAACATATTTAATACAGATATTTATTTTACAATATATTACTTTTTGTAATATTTTTAAGTGTATGGCCATGAATATAAATTTTTATGTATACACAAATGCACATATATGTGTTTGTGTGTTTATACAAGTATATATTTATATATAGTATTAAATATTAGTTACATTTATTTAATGTGCATTATATTCAAATTAATATATCAAAATATTTAACATTGGCTCTATAGTAAAACAAATTAATCTGTTTGTATATTTTTGGACGCTATTACTGTCAATTATATTTTTTTCCAATATTTTGGTACTTAGCATTATAAGTGTAGGAGCACGATATTGTGGCAAATATTTTTGACACAATATTTTTGGCCATTATATTTCTTACCATGGTATTGTGTCTGTGAACAGCTGGGAATGAGACCTCTAGTTTGTTCATTAACATTGTGAATGTTAGGGCCTGGTTCCTTTAATTAAGCCATTGGACAATTATGTCTACCATTTCGTCTGATCCATGCCAGGTTATAAAAGATATCATCTATAGAGTAACGCCAAGGGCGCAAGTGTGTTTGACATGGGTTATTTTTCAGTGTTTTCTTGTTAAAATGTACTGCCCAAAGAGGTACCATGTTGTAGTTACAGCATTCCTACATATTCAAAATAGTTATTTATGAGTGCTAGTCTTGCTGTTTCCCCACAAATTCAATAGTGGAGTGGAAATTCCGTTTTCCCTAATTCAATAACTCTGAGATGGTTCTAGTTTTTCTTCTTAATGTATCTTTGTACACAGTACCTCAACGTCTAAGCAAATCCTTATTTCAGCCCTAGGGTCAAAAGTATTACCTTTTAGTGTTTTTAGCATGTATTTTGTGCCTTTGATATAAATTTATGTTTTAGCAACCAGTGTTTGTAGGAACTGATCGTCAACGGTTTCTAGGTATTCCAGTAGGGAGCATCCCTCGACCCAATAGGACAGCGTAGAGGGGGCTTCCTCTGCTTGTACATTTGTAGCAGAGTGTAAAAATATGGAACCTTGGGATTCTCTGCTATTAGGAATTCTTCCTAATTTTTTGTTATCAAGTAAAGCATTCTCACATATGCTGCTAATTTTTGTCCTTTTGCAAACCGTATTTTTTTATTTCTATTCAGATTTGATAATTTCTAAGATCTTGTAAAAGGAATGAGTGGTCATAATCTTCCTTAATTTGTAGGAGTATTGCGTTGCCTTTATCTGTTGGTTTCATAATAATAGCTCTTCTCTTACTGAGGGGCTCTGGAGCAAATCGTTCACCTTTGGTTAGATTGTGGTATTTTATTTAGTTAGTGTCCATGACTTCAAGGTTTTTAATGACATATCGCTAAAAACTCTCCATTTCTGGCTGTAATGGAGGTGCTTGAGGGACAGAAAGTAGATTTCTCCTAGCGTATTGGGCACTGTCAGTTTGTGGTGATTCTGCAAAGAAGGATTTGACTCTGATTTTTCTAAAAAAACATAGACAATTCGTGCTGGAGCCTAACCATGAATGTCGTGTTTGTGGGGACAAAACCTAAACATTTATTTAGAATGTTATTCTCATCTCGTGTAAGTGTAATTAATATCAAATTGACTTCCAGATTCACATGCAGCTTGTCCCAGGTTAGTTTTGCTCCTTGTCATTATGCATCAGTGCCTTCCTAGTGGTCCATCCTATCTCTTCCCCAGCTTCTCATTACATAGCTATACCTAGATTCCACCACCCCCAGATTACTAGAGCGAGATCAGGGGAGGAAATGGTGTGAAGTTAGAGGAAAAACAGCAGCACATCTTACTAGATATGGCACTGTTTTTCACTCTCCCTTTCAAGCAGTGCAGCACAGCAACTTTGGTTTACGATATTGATTTACACATATTAATGCAGTAAAGCCTTAGAGTTATACGTTATTGTAGGTGTTGTGAATATTGGCATGATTGCTGCACAGCGAGTTATGGTGGGTGTATTTGGGATTTTTGTGTGTTTGTGATCTGAGGGCATTTTGTGGGAGCTAGTCAATCTATAAATGAGGAGCTGCAAAATGAACTGACTTCATTCGTTTATGTATCTGTATAGTGATATAACGGGGTCAGATTTTATTATTTTTAAAGAAATAATGCTGTATAAACCAATGTATTCCTTTTGTTGTCTTTTCCACTGATATTATGGTGTTGATTAATTCTATTACCTGATTAATTCAGAGTAATACTTATGATCCTTAATGAATAGGGTAAAATTACATAAATGATGGTACAGTAGGTCTCGTTTTTGTGTTTACAGGTTTTCTCGTGTCTCCTTGTAGACTTGTTTAAGTAGTCATTAGAAGCACAATTCAGGAAGGGGAAGGGGAAGGGGATTCGAGTAGTTCTTATGCTCCAAGGTACTGAACCGTGAGTCGATTCGAAGGGCCTGATTTTGAGGTCTCAACACTTATTGTTAGGGTCTGTCTAGGCCCTTTCTCCTCACACAGTCCATACTGGTGTGGTAGGACGCAGGGGTCCGTGGGCTTAAGGTATAGACAATGGCACAGTTGCTTCTGATTTGTGTTTTGCGGAGTCAGATTTCAGAATGAACTCCAGAAGCATAATGTGAACAAGCAGTAGTTTGAAGGCTGCTCTATAGTGTCATTACCCTGAGGTTAACAGTGAATCACAGGTATGCTGTGCATTGGGGGAAAAACGCTATGGTGATATACTGAAGTCTGTCTGGCAGAGATGCCTGTACTAACAATTTACAGTAATCAGTGAAAAATCAAGGATGGTCTGTAGACAGGTCGTAAAGATGGTAATTTGCCTAACTACTGTTTGGACTCGAGGTACAAAAGGTAGTTCTGAGTCAAAAAGTGTACCTAAGTTACAGACCACCTGAACAGGTGAAGGAACCAGTCAGAAGTCCGATTGTCAATTTAATTCTGTAACAGAATTTAAGTTGCAACTCAAAAATAAGACGTACATATTGCCACTTTTAACTTAGAGCCCATTTGCGTGCATGCACAGTCTTGAGGCACTGACTCAGTTGGGTATTGTTGGCCTCAGTGCTAAGATTAGTCATTAGTTGGGTTTCATCTCTACCCACATCTATATACAGTTCGCACATAATGCCTCCCTCTTCAATAAGCTGAGTAAGAGTGACAAAGCTGAGTCTTGTGCTTCTCCCCAGCCTCGGTACTCTTAAATGAACAAACCACATACGGAGCTTGGTCTTTAACATCTTTATTCTTCTGCATGCAAGTGCGAACACCACATTCTAAATCTGAAATCCAGTCACCACACCCAAATGCTCATGTCACATTTCTAAGGAGTCCTTCAGGACCCCAAAAGGTCCCGTCATTACCATTCACACAAAACTCCCCCCCTTGTTAAACAAAAACGACACTTTCTACAGACATATGTACATATATTACAACTCTTCTATGAGCCTCTTTGAAGCTTTTACCAAACGCCCAGATCGTTTCCTTTGAAGCTGGGAAGAGAGAGTAGCATTCATGAATGGCACAGGTGACATGGAGACAGATGCAGTCAGGGGTAGGTCTGCATTTCCACTTGAACCAATCTCAGCTAGGACATTAGGAACTGGTGAAGTTCAAGGCAGAGGACTGAAGTGTGAAGAATATTGCGTATCGGACTACCCAGGATGGTGAGCAGTCACCATGTGTCACTTACTACTTACAACTTCAAACAGTTCAGCATCAAAGGGAGCATCAGAGTTACACTTTCTCTTTTGTCGCACCAACACTCAATCTCCTTTACGAAAAGTAGTGCTCATGGTGCCTGTACGTTTGTCAGAATACACTGTCATCTTTTGTTTATGAACCAAGTCTTTCTGACAAAGTTTACCATCAGTGGTAGATCTTCTTTTGGTCCCTTGTGGTAACTTGGTTGTCATGGCTTTCCCAAACGTCAGTGTGGCAGGACTTTCACCTGTCATTTGATGAGGAGTCGATCTGTATGCTTGAAGAGTAGCATGGAGAGCTGACTTCAAACTAAGGCCCATATTTATACTTTTTTTAGCGCCGCATTTGCGTCATTTTTTGGCGCAAAAGCAGCGCAAACTTGCAAAATACAATTGTATTTTGTAAGTTTGCGCCGTTTTTGCGTCAAAAAGCGGCGCAAATGCGGCGCTAAAAAAGTATAAATATGGGCCTAAGCTTCTCTAATTTTGCATGCTGGACAGTCTTTGTCAAGGTGCTCATAAACCGTTTGACAATGTCATTCACTTGTGACTTTCTGATACTTCACATTGAGTTGTGTAAGAAAGTCTCTGTATTCTCAACTGTTGAAAGGTGGACCATTGTTGAATTTCAGAATGGACGGAACACCCCATAATGCAAAGATTCCATCTAATCATTCAATGACTTTCTCCTAAGTAATTGGTAAACAAATCTTTGACGAGTGGAAAACGAGAATACTCAATGATAATCACCATCAGGCGATGTCCATTGTCAAGGGGACCAAAGAAGAGCACAGCAACTCTCTCCCGTACATGTTTTGGTAAGTCTGATATATTCAAGGGACGCGGATTGACTTTTGGAGATAAGCAATTGCATGAATGAAAGGATTTTAATTCTTTCTCAACTCTCTAATCAGGATGAGGAAACCAAACGTGGTCTCAAAAAGCTTGTTTGGTAGCAACAATTCCATGATGTCCTTTGTGGGCCACTTAAATTACATGCCGTCACAGACTCTCTCATACCACAATTGTTGAACCTTGTAAAACTCTGCCTTCTTGAGTAACTGATAGTTCATCTTTTACATTCTTGAACTTCTGATATTCTCTGTCACGTGTGAGAGGTCGAGTGTGCTGACTCCAGGATTGATGTGTAATGATATATTTTAGTGTTAGCACTATCTTTGCTCATAACAGAAATCATTTGTTCCAAAGAAAAAGCAGCAGGGGTATTTTACTTCACAATGAAGTTAATGTAGGCTTCAGTCGCTTTGGAAGGGGTACCCTGACACTGTATGCCACTGTGAAAAATAGTAGGGTTTTGATCCTTCCCTGGTGGATGCACAACACTTTAGTCATATTCCTTTAATCGCAAACCCCATTGTTTAATTCTGGGAGGCATCTTGGCTTTTGGATTGCTAAAGATAGTAAGCAATGTTTGATGATCAGTTACAAGAGTGAAAGGTTAGCCATATAAGAATACATGGAAATGTTCACACATCCAGACTACTGAGAAAATCTTTTTTTCAGGTTGTGAGTAGGCACGTTCAGTTTGTGACAAACTTATGCTCTCATATGCCACAATATATCTTCAAGATTTGGGTGTCCATAGTGTAAGGTAAGGATCGTGCCCAATGTGACTGAGCTTGCATCAACAGCAACCTCCACTTGCAGCTTTAAATCAAATAATGCCACTTCAGAGGCATTCTCAATTGCATGCTTGATTTTCTTAAAGCTTTGTGCACAGTCATGTGAGCAGAAAAATGTAACATTCTTTTTTGTTAATTCTCCTAAGGGAGCACTTAATTATGTATCTAGAACAGTAACTGGCAATGCCAAGGAATGAACATAACATGGTAACTGTCACAATGTCCTTTCCTCGGGATCTGCACGTTGCTGAACAAAAGGCCCACCTTCCGGCGTCACCAACTCAGAAAGCTATTATAGCACAGAGTTATGATGAAGCCAGTTGGGGGGAAGGTAATTAGGGTAGGGAACAGCAGGGAGTCAGATCTGAAAAGAAATGGTTAGAACAAATATGCATTTACTCATTCATAGAAATATAACTTATCAATAGACTCTTGACTCAAATGCGTTGCCGATATCTGATGGAGACCCCTTTTGAAATGAGGGCAAAGCCCCTTCTTTGAATCATGGAACAAGAATAAACTATGACCTCAGAACCAAGAGATGGCAAAAGCTTTAGACTATGATCATCATGTTACAAGAATAAACTACGACCTCATAACCAAGAGATGGCAAGAGCTTTGGACTATGATTATACTCAGAATATCAATCCTGTAACATCTATGCATTCAAAACATAAACCTTTGATCATGACCTAGAAAATCTCAAAGAATTAAATATGCTTATCACATAATATGCTTTCCAAAAAACAATGTAAACTATGATTTGCTTATCTCCAGAAATACTTTCACATTCACAACTATAAAAGCCGAAAAGTTTTTACTCATTGTACTTGAAGCGCTTTACTTATATGGCCTGAATCACCTTGATTGTTGTACCAAAAACCTTTTACTCTTGTGGATTGAAGCGCTTTGATTGCCGTGCCAAGAGCGCTTTTCATCTGTGAACTGAAGCGCTTGAATTGCTGTGCCAAGAGCGTTTTAAACCTATGGACTGAAGCACTTGAATTGTCGTACCAAGAGCGCTTTACATCTGTGGACTGGTGCGCCTGAATTGTCGTGCCAAGAGCGCTTTTCATCTGTGAACTGAAGCGCTTGAATTGCCGTTCCAAGAGCGTTTTAAACCTATGGACTGAAGCACTTGAATTGTCGTACCAAGAGCGCTTTACATCTGTGGACTGGTGCGCCTGAATTGTCGTGCCATGATCGCTTTATATTTGTGGACTGGAGCGCTTGAAATGCTGTGCCAAGAGCACTTTATATCTGTGGACTGAAACGCCTGAATTGCCGTGCCAAGAGCGCTTTACACCTGTGGACTGAAGCGCTTGAAATGCCGTACCAAGAGCACTTTACATCTGTGGACTGAAGCGCCTAAATTGCCATGCCAAGAGCGCTTTACATCTGTGGACTGAAGCGTTTGAAATGCCGAGCCAAGAGCGCTTTACACCTGTGGACTGAAGCACCTGAATTGTCGTGCCAAGAGCGCATTACATTTGTGGACTGAATCGCCTGAATTGCCATGCCTAGAGCACTTTACATCTGTGAACTGAAAAGCCTTTGATCATCGCGCCTGGGCCGCTGTAACCTGGAAACTGGAAACGCTTTGCTAGTTGTGCTAAGGGGTGCTTTACTTCTGAAAGTAATGACTTCCTCCAAAATTGAAGTCATCAAGGACTTACCGCTACAAGTACGACCTACTCGTTTTTTAATTCACCATGGAAACAAGGATACTTCGATCGGATGCCACTCTGCCATGCAGGAACTCTGCTCTTCTTCAGAGAATCCCCCACGAGGTCTCACTGCATCAAAGTCTTCAAAATAGTGAGCAACGTGCTTGGGTGTGGCTGGGCTTTATAGGCCTGCCACACCCCAAGATGGCTGCTGCCTCTAAAAACATGGGAATTGTAGTCCCTTCATGGAATAGCACTGATAAGTGCATCTTGTCCACCAATGTCCTGAACCTGCAGCTCTATGAGCTTTGCCACAGGGCAGACGACGCTGATGGCCACCTTTGGAGCAAGAGGGGATGACAAGTGGTGTGCAGAAAGCGCCGCAGACCCGCTGAGCGGAGTTTCGGGCGGGACCTGGACTATGCATGGTCTTATTCCTGACAGTAACATCTTGTGGGGGATTCATAGCTGACAAGGCTTGCACTTTAACTGGATCTGGTGTCATCCCCCCATCACAAAAGATATGGCCAAATAATTTGAGTTTTGTTTTGTGGATCTCACACTTTTCTGCATTCAAGGTTAAAACTACATTAGCAAGTAGTCAACACATTTTTGTAAGAGCTTTATCATGTTCCTTTTGTGTGGCCCCAAAAACCAATGTGTCATCATTGTAATTGAAAGCATTCTCATAGGTTGGTATATATCGAATTACATCTTGAAGCAGTTCTGCAGCTGATGACACAACAAAACTTAATCTTCTATACCTAAACAAATCAACATGAGTACAAACGTTAGTAATGTACATGCAATTTTCTTCAAGTTCCGAATTATGATATCCTTTGTTCGGATCAAGGCGTGAGGAGACTTTAGCACCATTTAACTGTGTGATCATTTCGGCAGTGTGTGGACCGGGATGTTGTTCTCTTTCAATTGCCTTGCCTTGCATTGGCTTGTTAGCTTGACGCATGTAAACGCAAATGCATACAGCTCCTTCGCTGTCCTTTTTAGGTACTACCACTATGAGCGAAAACCACAGACCTGGACCAGTTGCTCACTCAGTTATATCATGCTTTAGTAAGGTCTCAAGCTCTTTGTCAACAGCTTCTTGTAAATGAAATGCAATTCATCTATGTCACTGAGCAACAGGACAAACGTCCTCATTAATATAAAGTTGCACTTTCATGCGTGCATTGAACCACTTTGTAAATTTGGTGCAGCGATTTTGGCCTCATTGGGCCACATTAGCATAAAAAAAGGATGCTAATGTGGCGCAAGGAGGCACTAGGGGCTCTTAAATCAGCCCCCTTGTGTTTCACATATTTTGAGTGAAATTTCAGAAATGATTGTAACCGTGTGTAAACCTTGCCTGAGATAATAAACCACTCTTGAGACTTGCAAGAATTCTTTGGTATGTGATACAACATGCTGCAGACTGGCTAAACAAAATAACTGCTACCTAGTAGCCTTGATTTCTAAACACTAGTGCCTTCTTACAAGTAACGATTATGGCTGTGTCTGTACCTCTCAGACAGCAAAAAACAAATCGACTGTCATCCAGGAACTTGCCCTTCTCTCTGTAGTCTTGTAGTTGGTGCTGGCCTTCACCGTCAATTATTTTGGCACAAATGGTGGCACAGAAACTGTTCTGAATGTGGCTGGGCTAGTGTTATTCAGCTTTGTTTTTTTAATTGGTAATAGTGGTAATACTACTGCCATTTTAAGCTATTGGGCTAGATGTCTCACTGATGTGAGATATTGATGGTACTTTTACTGTCTTCAGAAAGGTTTTCAATACAGTTCTTGATCAGTCTGGCAGAGTGGTTCAAATATTGGCTCTTACAGACTCCTGCAGGCATTCCAACCCAAATGTAAGTGACTGAACACTTACCATTTACACTTCTGCCTAAACGCTATTCTTTTCAGCTTTTTCACTACTTAATCTAACAATCTAATACATACTGAATGGCAATGAATCAACATCTGGTCAACGTCTCATTATGTCCATGTAGTCTCAAAGCTGCTTATGAGCCCACGGCCATTGACTCATATGTACCCCGAAGGATGAACACATTTGTGCAGGGCATTTGGTAACTGCAGAGGTTTGGGCCAATTAAAGCAGATGCAACTGATACCGGCTCAAATTTGACACACATCACAAACTAGCCAATCAGATGACTCTAGATATTGGGTTTTTAGAGGTTTGTTAATGGATGGTAAGCCTTTCACAAACCAATTATGTTAGACATGGCATCCTTGATGTGGCCTCCCCTGTCTTTTTCTGCTTCCCATGTTTTGACTGTGTGCTGGACTGTCTTTTTACTGTTTTTGGTAGTCTGGGAGCTTTACCACTGATGACCAGTGCTAAGATGCAAGTGCTCCCTATTTTATATATGTGAGACATCCCTAAGGTAGGCCCTAGGTAGCCCCATGGGCAGGGTGCAGTGTATGTTAAGGGTGGGACATGTACTGATGTGTTTTACTTGTCCTATAGGTTAACATGGGTCTGCCTTAGATAACTTTAACATGTAGGTCCCCTTTGAGAACAGATAGAGATTTGAAGTTTGGGGTCTCTGAACTCACAATTAAAAAATACATCTTTTGTTGAAGTTGGCTTTTAAATTGTCAGTTTGAAAATGCCACTTTCAGAAAGTGGACATTTTCTTGCTTAAACCTTTCTGTGACTCTGCCTGCTTGTGTATTCCCTGTATGGGTCAGACTGACAGTTGGGCTGTTTGTGAATCTCTACTAGACAGTGACACAAAGAGACCTGGGGTGTAGCCTGCATATCCTGATGGGCTATCTGGGTTAGATTTGAGGGAGGAGTGGACACTTACAACTGAATGGGCTGTGCCTGCCCTCACACAATGCAGTCTCCGACCCCCTGGTGCGTGCCTGGGGCTAGTCCTGGGCAAGGCAGGATCTTGCAAACAACAGAGACTTTCCTTTGAAGTTTGCCTACTTCAAAGGCAGAAAGAGGTATAAGCAGTGGACCCAAAACCCCAGATTTTTAGATTTGCTTCTGGAACCAAGACGAAACCAGCTACTTTGTGTAAAATCAAGGTTTCCATTGTTTTCCATGGAGTAAGGCTCCTTTTACTTTGAAATTTCATATCTCAACTTCTGTATGTTGGATTTCTGTCGTTTTGGTCTTGCTTGATCTAGATAAATATTGGCTATTTTACTAAACTGGTGTGGTGTCCTGTGAGAAAGTAGCCTCTTTCTAGGATGTTACCACCATTTTTGGCCTGTTTGTCAGTGTGTTTTGACTGTGTCACTGGGATCCTGCTAGTCAGGACCCCAGTGCTTATGGTTTGTGGCCTACTTGTCAGCATGTTTCACTGTTTTCGTCAATATGCTTTACTGTGTCACTGGGATCCTTCTAACCAGGAGCCCAGTGCTTATGCTCTCTCTGGTTCCACATTTGTCCTTACATACTGGTAATCCAGTATTCCACTCCAAATTGGCATACTAGACCCCACTTACAAACCCTTAGTATATGGTACCTAGGTACCCAGGGCATTGGGGTTCCAGGGGATCCCTATGGGAAGCAGCATTTCTTTTGCCACCCATGGGGAGCCCATGCAAAGGCTCCTACAGGACTGCCACTGCACTTTTTCACAGCCATTTTCTCTGCACCAGGTCACTTATAAGTCACGTATATGTCAGGCCTTCAGACCCTGAAGGCTGGGTGCAAAGTACCTGTGTGTGAGGGCACCCCTGCACTAGCAGAGGTGCCTCCACATTGTCCAGGCCCGTTTTCCCAGACTTCGTGAGTGCGGGGACGCCATTTTAAGTGTGCACTGGACATAGGTCAATACGTATGTACAGCTTAAAAATGGTAACTCCGAATCTGGCCATGTAAGGTGTTTTACAACTGGGAATTGTACCCCAATACTAATCCCAGTATTGGTTGCACAATCCCATGCACTCTGGGACTCCAGAATGGACCCTCAATACTACCATTCCCGTCTTTAGAGGTTTTCAGTGCAGCCCCAGCTGCTGCCACCTCAGAGACAGGCGTCTGCCCTCCTGGGGCCTGAGTAGCTCAATCCCAGGAAGGCAGAACAATACATTTCCTTTAGGTGAGGGGTGTTACACCCTCTCCCTTTGGAAAAAGGTGTTACAGGCATGGGAGGGGTATCCTCCCAGTGCCTCTGGAAATGCTTTGAAGGGCACAGATGGTGCACTCCTTGCATAATCCAGTCTGCACCGGTTCAGGGACCCCCAGTCCCTGCTCTGGTGTGAAACTGGACAAAGGAAAGGGGAGTGACCACTCCGCTGTCCATTACCACCCTTGAAGTGGTGCCCAGAGCTCCTCCAGAGCGTCCCTGGGTTCTGCCATCTTGTTTTCAGGATGGTCAGGGATCTCTGGGAGTATCTGAGTGGCCAGTGCCAATAGGTGACTTCAGAGACCCCTTCTGATAGGTGCTTACCTGGTTAGGTGACCAATCCCCCTCCCAGGGCTATTTAGGGTCTCTCCTCTGGGTCTTTCTTCATATTTGGATTGCAAAACTCCAGCAGGAATCCCCTGCATCCATTACTTCATCTTCTACCAACGGATAAACCGCTGACTGCTCCAGGAACTCTACAAAACTGCATCAAAGAAGCAAAGAAGGCTTCTGCAACATTGTATCTTCAGCTCCTGCCAGCAACTGCAACAGTTTCCAGGTTGTGCATCCTCCGAAGACTGTCTGTCTTCAGTCTGCACCAAAAGAACCGAGGGAATCTCAAGTGGAGTGACAGAGTCACTTCCCTGCTTCAGCAGGCACCTATCTGCAGTGACGACCGGTGGCTTGGGTCCCCTCTCCAGACGACAGGCGTGGATCCGGCGACATGAGTGGTGGACTAAAGTGACTCCGACAGTCCCAACGTCCAGCTGTCCAAATTTGGTGGAGGTAAGAGCTTGCCTCCCCACGCAAAACAGTACCACTATGCACGGCGTGACTTGCTAAGGCTTGTGTGTGACCTTCCAAGAGGTTCTTTGTGCACAACACAGCTTAGGCTCCCAGCACTCCATCCTGCGATGCACAGCTTCCTGAGTGGTTCTCCAGTAGCGTGGGAATCCTTTGTGTCATGCTGCGTGGGCCTCCATTTGCACCTCTTTTGTCCCCTTGCTGTAGGACTCCTGTGCATGCTGCCTGGTCTTCTGAGGGCTCTCTGAATTGCTGGGAGCCCCCTCTGTGTCCCCCTCATGGGTAGAGATCACCAAGTCCCTACTGGTCCCAGGGAGCAACATTTTCCACAAACCACGTGTTTTGCGTGACCAAGGCTTGTTGGTAGAATCCAGTGACGCAAACCAGACTGCATTCACCCATCCATCGTGGGACATCTTCTGCACCAACCAGAAACCCGCATCTGTCTTCTTTGGCGCAATACTGATTTTGTCTTCTCACCAGTGGTTCTTCTTTTGCACCTTCATCCGGGTTAGCAGGGGCTCCTGTTCTCCCTGGACTCTTCAGTGCTTCTTGGACTTGGCCTCCTTCTTCCACAGATCTTCAGGTCCAGGAGTCAATCATTGGTGTCTTGCAGTCTCTTCTGGTTCTTGCATTATTTTCTATCACAACTTCTAGTATGTTTTAGGAAACTTGCTATGTTTTACTCCTGCTTTCCTGGGCTCTGGGATGGGGTATTTCCCTTACCTTCAGTGTTTTCTTACACTCCTAGTGCCCCTCCACACACTACACTTGCCTAGGAGGGATACCGACTTTCGTATTCCATTATTTTAGTATATGGTTTGTGTTCCCCCTAGGCCAATTGCAACCTATTCACTGTTTGCATTATTTTCGGACTATTTACTTACCTGTTTTTGGTTACTAGTGTATATACTGTGTAATTTACTTACCTCCTAAGGGAGTATAGTCTCCAAAGTATTTTGCCATTGTGTGACTGAAATAAAGTACCTTTATTTTTGTAACACTGAGTATTGTCTTTCATGTGTGTGAGTACTGTGTGACTAGATTGGTATTGCAAGAGCTTTGCATGTCTCCTAGTTCAGCCTTGGCTGCTCTGCCTTCAGCTACCTCTAGACAACCTGGCTTCTAGACACTGACTACATTTCACTAATAAGGGTGTGACGGGCCGATCGGGATCAGCCCGCACACACCACCGACTTGTGCTGCCGCTGCCCAGACTAACCGGGAACCTCATGGGAGGTGGACCAATCCGGCTCCTCGGCCGGTCGTGACCCTTCATCCAGGAAGCTGCAACGTGGGATCGGGACAGCAAGAAAAGGCGGCGGCTCCAGGGAGAGGGGCGCGCAACGAGGAGACAGAGGAGAGCGGCGTCGTGGGTGTCCAGGCGGATTGCAGCAGACAAGAAGATGAGAGGAGTGACGGAGAACCGGAGTGCATAGCGGCCCGGGAGGCGGAACGAGAAGCCCCGCCACGCTTCTAGAGAAGCGTGGCAAGACCAGGTGTGTGGAAATATAGAACTGAGGGGAACCCGGGTGGAGGGCGGACGGGAGTGGAGAGTGCATTAAATAGAGGGAGCAGGTGGTGGGTATATCAAATGGGGAAGACAGGTCACTTGGTTCTAGACAGACTCAAGTAAAGAAAAACAGCCCGGTAGTGATGTGTTACAGTTCAAGGATCCTATAATAGTATAACACTGAGAATAAAGACAACAGCAGTCCAAGGATAAGGAGAACAGCAGAGGGAAGGGAAGGAGCCATACAAAGAGAAGAATACTGGAAAGATAGAGGAGATCATGAGGAGGTAGTAATGTCTATATGAAGGAAGAAAGAGGTGATATAGAAGAAGAAAAGGGATAAAGAGATTGAGTACAGAAAGAGAAAAGAGAGACAGAACCTGACTACTCAGCAACAACGAAGTAGAAAACAAGAGGAGAGAAAGAGAGATAGAGAGACGGAAAAGAGAGGACGAAAGGAGAATATGAGGTAGAGAAGGAAAGGGACAGACACAAGACAACTTACTTACCAGTTCCTCTCTTGTTCTTTTCGCACGCATGCGCTTCCAGGACAAGCCCTGCAAGAGAAGAAAATAACATAGACCAATTGAAGAACCAAAGAAGAACAATAGAGGATAATCAGGAAACAAAATAAGAAACAAAGAAAGACTTATATAACACTCTATTATATTCTTCAATAAAGCACGGAACTAAAGTTAACTAAAGTCGTTTAGCCCGACCAACCACAGAGGGATAACTGGACCTGGTATAAGGTGTAAGTACCTTAGGTACCCACTACAAACAGGTCAGCCTCCTACATGTCTATTTTGGAGAGTTTTCACTGTACTGTGTGTGGTGGTACAAATACTTTACACATTGTCTTTGAGATAAGCTTGACTGTTTGTGCCAAGATACTAAGGGGGTGAGCAGGGGTTATCTGAGTGTGTATCTCCACTGCCCTGACTAGAGTGAGGATCCCTGCTTTGACAGAGTGCAAACTGCCTGCCAACCAGAGACCCCATTGGTGATCAGCAGTGAGGATAAAACGTGTATTTGTACTTGACATACAGTGATAATGTGTACACTACTGTTTTCAGTGCAGACCTTTACATACCACATAGTACTTGTTTTTGATTTTTCTCTTTTTGGACTTTTTCTCCTTCCATGTTTTGTGATTTTGTTGAATTTCTCTTGGGAACTCTGTTCTTTTTGGAACTTTGCATCTTTGAGTGAACCTTACCAACATGTCTCAATCTGGGGATGCATCAGATGTGTCTACGAAGGCTGGTGTTGAGTTGGAGAAACTAGAGGAGTATACAGTGGCTCAACTGAAGCCGTTTTATAAGGATCTTGCCTGCCCAATCAGGAGGTCCGCCAGGAAGCAGGAGCTGCAAAAGGCATTGAGGGCCTGGGTGGCAGCCAAGGAGGCTGGGGGGCACCCAGGGGAGGAGGATGAGGATGGGGAGGTGCAGGGTGTACAAATGTGGCAGTGGATGTACCTGTTCTGTCTGGGGGGGAGGGTCTCCAGGGCAGGTAGCAGTGTGTAATCCAAGGGTCTGACTCCTGAGGAGTTGCAGGACAGACAGCTAGTTAGAGAATCTTAAAATGGAGATGGAAGAGAGAAGCCTGGCCATTGAGGAAAAGAAGATACTGCTGGCTCAAGAGCTTAGTTTAAGGGAACTAGATCAGAGAAGCCAGTCTAGTAGAGATGGTGGCAGCAGTACCCCAGTGCAGCCTGAAAGGAGGGTACACATTCCAAAGGACTTAGTAAAGGATTACAAGAGGGAGGATGACATATATCTGTGGTTCATGGGGTATGAGTCTTCTCTCCACATGAACATGGTCCCTGAATCACATAGAGCATGGGTCTGTGGAAGCACTTTGAGGTAGAGGGAAGGGACACTGAAATCCTTAGGGGATCCTCAGGGCCTCACCTACTCTAGCATGAAGGACAGCCCTACTCACAAGATATGGGGGGTTATTCTAACTTTGGAGGAGGTGTTAATCCGTCCCAAAAGTGACGGAAAAGTGACGGATTTACCACCAGCCGTATTACGAGTCCATTATATCCTATGGAACTCGTAATACGGCTGGTGGTATATCCGTCACTTTACCGTCACTTTTGGGACGGATTAACACTCCTCCAAAGTTAGAATAACCCCCTTGGTCTCAACCCTGAGCAGTAAAAGGACAAGTTTAGGTCCTACAAAAAGAAAGAATCCCAAACTTGGCTAGAATTTGTTGGCTCTTCTGCAGGCCACTGGATGGTTGGGTGAAGGGCACCAAGGTGACAACTTATGAGGGGCTGAACAATTTGTTTGTTTGGGAGCACTTGTACAGACTTTGTTTTCCAGAGCTGTGCCAGTACCTAATTGACAGCAAGCTGACTGACTCCAGAAAGCTTGCTCAGGAAGCGGACCGTTTGGAGAGCACCACGGTCCAGAAGAGGTATGGGGGAGACCATGCCAAAGGTGGGCAGAGTCCCCACCAGAAGAAGTGGGGGTAAGGGTAAACAGGGGGAATTCTCTGAAGGGCCCCAACCTAGTTCCCAGGGTAAGGATTCCCAGCCCCCAGTTGAAAAGAAGCCATGGGTCTCTACAGGGAAACCTGCAGAGAAAGGTCCCCACAAGTGTTATGCATGTGACCAGGTGGGTCATGTGAGGGGGGTCCCAAATATCCCAAGTGGACACTGGCACCCCCTAGTGCTCAGTCCCAGGGTTTGGCCAGTGTAGCACTTGGAGAGGAGTTGGTTCCAGGTGTGTGGGAGCCAGCTGAGAATACCCTTGTCTCACTAGGGGACAATGAGACGGTCTAGAAGACACTTGTGCCTGAGAACACTAAAAAGTACAGGCAGTGGGTGACCATCAATGGGCAGAGGGTGAAGGCTCTGAAAGACATAGAAGCCAGTGTGACTACTGTGAGAAGTCACCTGGTGTCTGAGGAGCCAGTAGTTCTCTAGGCACTTTATCAAGTAGTTGCAGTAGACAACTCAGAGCACCTGTGCAGAGTGGCCCAGGTTCCCTTTGAATGGGAGGGGTCTCAGGTGCCATGAGAGTAGCTGTGGGTCCTACCATGCCCGTAGATTATCTGCTTGGCAATGATTTGGAGGATTTCCCTTGGAAGTAGGTGGAAAACAGGTCTCACTTGGAGATTTTGGGTCTGCCTGGGTGGGTGTCCACCCGGTCAATGGCAGCCCGTCTGAGTGATTAGGAGACCCTGGAACCTGAAGGACTGGTCAAGGTGTCTGCCAGAAGGAGAAAGGGAAAGGGGCGCGGTTGACACGCTCCAGAAGTTTCCAGGGTCTAGGAAGAGGCTGAACTGGGGGGGGGGGAATGCCCCGGAGCCTGCAGGGGAACAGGTTGCTGAACTGGGGGAGTTCCCTGAGCTGACTTAGTGGCAGCAAGAAGGGGGACCTACTGGGGAAACACTCTGTGTGGCACAGGAGATATGCCCTACTCTGGTGGGTTTGTGGCAGCAGACTGCAGACCAGGCACCTGGCAAGGAGTCTGCTTCACATCTGATTCATTGGGAGAATGGCCTTCTATGTAGCGAGCCTAAGGTTGCTGAGCCTGGGGCAGCCTGTGTGCTTGTTGTACCCCGGTGCTTCAGAGCCTTCCTACTAGGTTTGGCTCCTGATGTGCCTTTAGCTGGACAATTGGCGCAGGACAAAACCTTGGAGAGGCTTGTCACCCACTTTTACTGTCCCCAAATGCCAGGCACTCAGATGCACACTGTAGGTCTTGCCAAACTTGTCAGGCAAGTGGCAAGAGTGGGGGAAATGTTAGGCTCCCTTCCAACTTTTTCCTGTCTGCACCCCATTTGAAAGGGTTGGTATTGACATTGCGGGTCCTCTGGATCCCAAGACAGCCATGGGCAACAGGTTTATCCTGGTCTTGGTGGACCATGCCATCAGGTACTCAGAAGCCATTCCTTTAAGATCAATCACTGCCCCTGTGGTGGGATGTGCATTGGTGGGGGTGTTAACCCACATGGGGTTCCCCAAGGAAGTGGTATCTGATAGGGGTACCAACTTCATATCTACATATATGAAGTCTCAGTGGAAGTAGTGTGGGGTAACCTACAAGTTTACCACTTCTTACCACCCCCAAGGAAACAGTCTTGTTGAGAGATTCAACCACACCTTGAAGGGCATGATCATTGGACTGGCAGGGCCCTTGAGGTGTAAGTGGGACATCCTCTTGACACTCCTTCTGTTCGCTTACAGGGAGTTGCCACAAAAGGGTCTTGGATTTAGCCCTTTTGAGTTGTTGTATGGCCACCCCGTAGAGGGACCTTTGAGTCTGGTTAGGGAAGGCCTGGAGAAAGCCTCCAGTTGCCCCCTCTAGGATGTATTCAGTTACATGCTGGCTTTTAGAAACCAGCCAGCACACTTGAGGAAGCTCACTCAAGAGAACCTGGAAGCAAGCCAGGAGGAATGCTGGTATGACTAGAATGCCATTCTGGGTGAGTTTCAGCCCGGCCAGAAAGTGTGGGTGATGGCCTCAGTGGAGCCTCGGGCTCTCCAAGATAAGAGGACTGGGCCTTTTGAGGCGGTGGAGCACAAGAGTGATGTCACCTCTCTGGTGAACTTGCAGACTCCGAGGAACCCTTTGAGGGTCCTACATGTGAACCACCTCAAGTCTCACTTTGAGAGGACAGAGGTGACAATGCTCATAGTAACAGATGATGGGATGGAGGAAGAGAGTGAGCCTCTTCCTGACCTCCTGTCTGCTAAGGAGAAAGATGGGTCTGTAGAGGGTGTGAACCTCTCCCCCTCACTGACTCCAGAGCTACAGAAGGACACTTTGCCTCATTGTTTTTCTTGATTCCATTGGTCACTCATTTGTGTACACATGATGTGGACACTGTGGTAGTCCATCTGTGAAGAATAAAGTTTACAGGGTGGCTGACAAGGTTAGGGGCAACATTAAGGATGAGGTATCCAAACTATTAGCTCTTGGGGTTATTGAGTTCTCCAGTAGCCCTTGGGCCAGTCCTGTGGTCTTGGTCCCAAAAACTGTTGCACCTGGTGCCACTCCGGAATTCCGGTTCTGTGTGGATTACCGGGGACTCAATGCGGTCACAAAGACTGACGCACACCCCATCCCCAGAGCTGATGAGCTCATTGATCGGTGAGGGGCTGCCAAATATCTCAGCACCTTTGACTTAACGTCTGGATATTGGCAGATTGCTCTGACTGAGGGGGGCAATAGAGGTCTTTATTTTCTACCCCAGATGGGCACTACCAGAGTAGGGTGATGCCCTTTGGGATGAAAAATGCCCCTGCCACCTTTCAGAGGCTGGTTGACCAGGTGTTGACTGGATTGAATGATTTCAGTGTAGCCTACCTGGATGACATTGCTGTGATCAGCCCCACTTGAGAGGAACACTTGCAGCACTACTGCAAAGTGCTAGAGGCCCTGCAGAAGGCAGGCCTCACTATTAAGGCAAGTGAGTGCCAAATAGGGCACCCCTACAGCCAAAGAGTGATACAGTTCTGGCTTGGGAGCCTCCCAAGACCCAGACTGAGGTGGGAGCCTTTTTAGGTCTCACCGACTACTATAGGAGGTTTGCTAAGGGGAATGGCACCATTGTTGCTCCCTTACCAGAGATAACTTCCAAGAAGCAACCAAAGAAAGTGATCTGGATTGAGTCTTGCCAGACAGTTTTTGATGTCCTGAAGGCAGCCATGTGCACGGCACCATGCTGAAGGCAATCTGTTGTGCAGACTGATGCTTCAGAGCCTGGTTTAGGAGCAGTGTTGTCACAGCTAAATGAAGAGTGCCTAGACCAGCCTGTAGCCTTCATTAGAAGGAGGTTACTTCCCCGGGAACATAGGTGGAGTCCAACTGAGCGTAAAGCTTTTGCTGTGGTCTGGGCACTGAAGAAGCTGAGACCCAACCTGTTTGGGACTCATTTCCGGGTTCAGACAGACCACAAGCCCTTCAGATGGTTAATGCAGATGAGGGGTGAGAACCCAAAACTGTTGATGTGGTCTATCTCCCTATAGGGGGATGGACTTTACGGTGGAACACCGCCCTGGAACAGAACACGCCAATGAGATGGTCTGTCCAGATTCTTCCACCTTAGTGAAGAGAGCTCCCATCAGGTTGGGTAAAACTTTTATCTGGGGGGGAACACATGTTAGACCTGGCATCCTTGGTGTGGTCTCCCCTGTCTTTTTTGCCTCTGCTTCCCATGTTTTGACTGTGTTCTGGACTCTGGACTCTGTTTTACCGTTTTTGGTACTCTAGTCACTTTATCACGGCTGATCAGTGCTAAAGTGCAATTGCTCCCTGTGTAAATTGTATGTGTATTTGGCTTTTCCTTGACTGGCATATCTGATTTATTAGTAAGACCCTAGTAAGGTGCACTAGAGGTGCCTAGGGCCAGTAAATCAAATGCTACTAGTGGGCCTGAAGTACTGATTGTGCCACCCACGAGTAACCCTGTAAACATGGATCAGACCTCCAACTGCGGTGTCTGTGTGTGCAGTTTTAACATGCCAATTTGACCTGGCAGGTGTACCACTTGCCAGGCCCAACCCTTTCCTTTTTATACATGTAAGGCACCCCTAACGTAGGCCCTGGGTACCCCCCTGGGCAGGGTACAGTGTATGTTAAAGATGGGACATGTACTGATGTGTTTTACTTGTCCTAACAGTGAAATACTGCCAAATTGGGTTTTCACTGTTGCAAGGCCTATCTCTCTCATAGGTTAACATGGGGGCTGCCTTTAAAGTGCTGTTTCCCTTTGACAGTTACTCCTGAATGGGCTGTGCCTGCCCTTATACAATGCAGTCTCCAACCCCCCCCAACTCCCCCACCCCACCCACCCCCGGTGTGTGTCCAGGGCCAGCCCTGGGCAGGATCTTGTGAACAACAGAGACTTTCCATTCAAGTTTGCCTACTTCAAAGGCAGAAAGGGGTATAAGTAGTGGACCCAAAACCCCAGATTTTTAGATTTGCTTCTGAAACCAAGAGGCACCTTTGCCAAGGAAAAGAGCTGAAGAGTTGAGGAGAAGTGCTGCCCCTGCATGTGACTGTGCTTTGTTGGGCTATCCTGCAGTTGCTGCTTCTGCCTGTGAAAGGGGACAAAGACTGGACTTTGTGGTTTATTCCTGCTTATGAAGAATCTCCAAGTGCTTAGACTGAGCTTGCCTCCTGTTTTGAAGTCTAAAGGCCATCAAAGACTTCCTCTGCCAGCACCTGGACTCTCTGTTGAGACTCTTGTGGTGCCCTATCTAGTCCCTGGGCCCTTGAAAGGTGAAGCTGGTAGAACAAGGACTGAAACCCAAGCATAGGGAGCAGTGCCGGGAGAATTTTGACGCACCACCTGCAACGCGGCTGAACACAACACCCACATTGCAGCTGTAGAAGCAATGCAACACCCACTTGCGGCTGCTGAAAACGACACAAACCCAATGCAGCGTGGTTTTCCATCTCCGTGCGACCCACGATTTCTCACGCATTGTCGCTGGGGACCAAAGTCATCATGAACTTGCATGGATCTGAGGTGCCCCGTCCGGAAATCGACGCTTCGCTCTCTGTGGGACAGAAAAACGACGCATCGCCTACGCGACCAGAGAAGAAACAATGCACTGCCTCACTTGTGAGTAGGGAATCAACACATCGCTGACTTTTCCAACGCACGCTCGCCTGTGCTGCTTTATTTTTTACACAAACCAGGTACTTTTTGTAAAATCAATGTTTCCATTGTTTTCTATGGAGTAAGACTCTTTTTACTTTGAAAATTCATATCTTGACTTATGTATGTTGGAATGTTGTTGTTTTGGTCTTGTTTGATCTAGATAAGTATTGGTTATATTTCTAATCTGGTGTCTATTTTGTGGTGTTTTTACACTGTACTACTGTGTGTGGTGTACAAATACTTTACACATTGCCTTTGAGATAAGCCTGACTACTTGTGCCAAGCTACCAAGGGAGTGAGCAGGAGTTATCTGAGTGTGCATCTTCACTGCCCTGACTAGAGTGAGGGTCCCTGCT
Source organism: Pleurodeles waltl (assembly GCF_031143425.1). Lineage (NCBI taxonomy): Eukaryota > Metazoa > Chordata > Amphibia > Caudata > Salamandridae > Pleurodeles > Pleurodeles waltl. Next base: position 655,704,950 of record NC_090447.1, read on the forward strand.
TGGACAAAGTGCAAACTGACTGCCAACCAGAGACCCCATTTCTAACAAATTCATACACTTAATATGGAATGAGCACATTCACCTGCCTCTTTCTGGGATCTCTTGATGAAGGAATGAGGAAACATGAGTGAGGACATTACGGAGTACATAATGATGCCATAGGTATGCGCCCCACTCTAGAACCCAGCACCCCACCTATGGTCATTCTTATCCTGTCTCTGCCTTTAACCTTGTACAATGCTCCACTGCCTTTCGGCTATCTCTGCACTATGCAAATATCATATACATAATTACATGCATACAAGTATACACACAGGCGAGTTCATTTTCTCCGCTACACTATGCTTTCAAGAAATTAGTTAAAATGATCCTCTACCAAACAGATCGGGTTTTTCATTGTGGAATATCTTAAAGGTTTTGCTGCTTCCCAGGACATGAGGCTAGTGGTGGTCCCAACTTGAAGTATATATATATACTGCTTGTTTTGACCTTTCCATTTCTATGCTCCTCGTTGTGTGTTTTATTCTGCTTTTAAAGATATGACAAATAGTTAATTCGTAATAAACAGGCGACACCTCTAAATAACACCATTTGCTTTCAATGACTCTTGGGAACTTCCCTCTCAGCTACACATGACCGCATAGCAGGTAGTCACGACTTTTAGCTTGGCAAATAGAAACATGGGACCTCTCTCAAAAACACTTTAGCACAGCCACTGAGATGTATGCACCGAAATTAAAGGACGGCGGAAACGATGCAATGGTAGTGTGACCACTTCACTCCATGTCATCAGGGACAATGTTTCTAGTCCTGAGCTTTAAACAACAAATTATTGGTTTCAGGTGTGTCGGTTTAATAAACTCACTAGAAGCAAAGAAAGATTACAATACCTGCAATGGATTAGGGGTTGTCACAAGCAAGGACAAGAATTAGTGTCCATAATGACATGGAGTGGTGTGGCCAGCGTACATCATGCACGCTTTAACCACTGATGACTTCACGGAGTTGATTCCTTGGCCCACTCTTGGCCTTCACCCACTGAAGGGAAAGGCATGGAATGGAAAGTGCATAAAGTAAACATGGATCTATTAGCCATTTTCACTTTGTGCTCGTTCCTACCTTCATGACCCCCTAAGACCGAGTGTACCAATGGGTCAGCCAGAGTTTGCAGCTAATACTCTTAGCTATCTCTGTGGTCACGCGCGATGTATCCTGCGAGGAAGCCGAGCATTCCGACACAGTGGCTCACAGACAGATCCGAAAAAAAACATTTCTCTTCCAAAAGCAGTCATTATGCTTACAACGTAATAAAGATCTCGATCATTTTACTACCAAGACTTATATCTAGAATGTGAGGCAACAGGTAGCTGATATGTTCATAAAAATCCATAGGCGGAGAACAGCCTAAATTTTGCACATTAATAACATTGAATGCATGCAAAATTGATGGTATTAAAACTCAGATGTACTCGTTGGAATCAATAGGGTTTAACATATTCAGTGAACCATCATTAGTGGAAAGAGGCCGTAAGTGTTTTTGATTAGTTTAGGGATAGACTGGAAAACTCAATTATGCAAATTAGAGATTCAAGAAGAGGCAATTAGATTCTATGAATATGTAATAGGCTATTTAGCATGCATCATTTCCCTCAAAACTTTCGCATTGGTGAAATTCCTAGCTATGGCATGCACGCGAAGATCTGTTACATTCAAACTCTTTTACATCTCTTCAGAAGTCAAACAAAGCGGGTTTTATCACGAAAATGATTCATGCTCATCTTTGAGCATATGAATGGCAAAGCAGGCGAGAACGTGGATGAGACATCGCCTTAAAGCAAGTGAATTGTTGTGTTAGTGAAGGATTTTGTGAAACGTTCTATAGGGAAACTAGTATTGCCTTACAATATAGCCGCTAGCGTTAGGGCAACAGTAGAATGAAAATTGAGGTTTATTTTTCAATACGATATTCGTATAATGTGCAGATTTAGGTGAATAATGGGGCTGAAACCATTTCCTGTGTTTGTTCTGTCACCAAAATAGCTGACATAGTCAAAACATAATACATCAATGAAAACAAATATGCATTCTCGAATAGCAGGTCTGTATTACATCGTTTTTGCTTCCTCTTACCTTGACAGGCAGCACCTCGGAGACTCATTTTTTCAGAATGTTTAATCGATGGGAGTTTCTGTCTCTCAAAACCCAAAGCAAAAACGTTGGTGCATTCCGTTTTTTTCAGAAAATCCTCTGAACCGATTGGCATTGTGCAAAGGTGCATTTAAATGCACTAATATGCGCATACGAGTTAAGGACTTGATTTAGTTATGTGATCCTTCCCCAAGTGGACCAACTGATAAATCCATCTGTGACCAGTGGCGACACCCCTGCCAGAATCACCTCAGCTGTACTTCTCCCATGGAAGAGGAACTTCTGCCAAGAATCTGCCGCCAGACAACTGACCTTTTACTTCACATAACTGACAAAAGTACATTGCCACCCAACTCCAATTCATGCCTTTAAAAAAACGTTCCTATTTCTTCTAGCCTATCTCCCGGTGCATCCCGTCAGTCAGTCATTCTCAGCCCCTAAAGAAGCTTAAATGTCAGCTAGAAGGCCAAAGGCAAGAGGCAGCAATGATGATGATCTTGCTCTCCTATGTTATGAGGTTATTCTATGTTCTGTTGTTATACTGTGTCATGCTGTTATTTTTTATATTAGGCTATACTATGTTATTACTCTGTGTTCTTTTCTGCTACGTTATGATGTTATGGGTAGGTGTCATGCTATGATATGTTATTATTACTATTTTATGCTGTTATTTGATGCTATGTATTTACTTGTTTATTCACAGTCTTATGGAGCGCTCTCACTCAAAATATATCAGTGCAGCTGCACAGTAGAACAACTCAAAGCATAGCATTGTCACTTATAACCAATGTAGGAAACCAAATGACTGGAAACAACTATTTACATCTAAGCACCAAGCCATATCACGAAACACCGCGAGAGGGTTGAAATAAGACACGAGAGATCGGGAGGTTGGAAAGAAACTGTGGACTGGGCAGTGGAGAAGAGGACGGGAGAGGATGATTATCTCGCAGGTTAGTGCATAGAAGAGCAAACAAGAGAATGCCGATGTCTATGGCGAACAACCTCTACTCCAGAGTTTGAACAAGAACGTTTTCATTGTTTCTCAACTGAAATAGTGTTTCTGAACATCTCACATCAACTAGGAGGAATTTCCAGATATAAGTATGATATGGTATGTTATGTTTTAGTGCTATGGTAAGTTGCTATTCTATTTTAGGTTATGTCAGCTTATGAGGTGCAAACAATCCCCCCAGTTTGCTAATAGGAAGACAGTTAACCACAACTTAAGCAAACTATCAGTTTGAGTAAAATGGACACCTGACCTAAAGTTACTGTTGATGGCAGTTAAAAGATACTAGTGTTAGAGCTGCACGTAGATGTCCAATATAAAGGCGATAGACTGTTACGAGTTTGATTAAAAACAAAAACAAAAAAATGAAGCATTCATTATGTGAAACGAAGCTTAACACTTTATAATGTTGCAATTAAGAATGCTCGATAGAAAGGATTTAACTCCTTCGCTACCAGGCCTTTTCCCCCTCCTGTGCCAAGCCTTATTTTGGCTATTTAAGGTAGTTTGCGCTTAGGCTCTCATAACTTTTTGTCAACATAAGTTATCCACGCCAAATTTGCTTCCTTTTTCCCCCAACATTCTGGGGATCCTAAGGGCGCCCAGAGTTTGTGGATTTCCCTGGAGGAGACCAAGAATTAGCCAAAAAACAGGTAACTTTTGTTTTTTGGGGGAAAATGGGGAAAAAGTGCTGCAGAAGAAAGCATGTGTTTTTTCCCCCTGCAAATGGCATAAGCAAAGGGTTTGTGGTGCCAAAATCACCATCTTCTCGGATTTCAGGAACAAGCAGACTTGAATCAGAAAACCACATTTTTCAACATAGTTTTGGCATTTTACTGGGGCATACCCCATTTTTACTATTGTTTGTGATTTCAGACTCTTTCCAGTTAGTGACAGAAATGGGTGTGAAACCAATGGTGGATACTGGAGAGTTAAACATTTCTTAAAAGTAGATACAATTCTGAATTCAGCAAGGAGACATTTGTGTAGATCCTTCAAGGTTTTCCTATCGAAAGTAAAGCTGAAAAAATAAATATATTGAAATTGAGATGAAAAAAACTGCCGCTTCGTTCTACATTTTTATCTGTAACTTTTTCCAACTATGGCAGATTTTTGAAAGCAATATACTGTTACTTCTGCTGGACCCTTCTGGTTGTGTGGATATATAGGGCTTGCAGTGGGTTTTCATTGTATACAGGGTATCCAGCCATTCATTTGGTAAAATATAAAGAGTCCAAAATAGTTATCAAAGAAACCTATGTATTTCTGAAATCGGCACAAGATAAGGAGCTTAGAAGCAGCAGTTATTTGCACTTCTCTGAACTCGGGGGTCCCCATACTAGCATGTGAATTACAGGGCATTTCTCAAAATTACTTCTTTCTCACATACTGTCTTACATTTGGAAGGCAAACATGTAGAGAAAGACAATTGGCAAAAACACTTATTCTATTCTGTGTTCCTCTAAGTCTCCGGATACAAATGGTACCTCACTTGTGTGGGTAGGCCTAGTGGCCACAATAGGAAATGCCCCAAAACGCAACATGAACACATAACATTTTTCCATTGAAAACTGACATGTTTTTTGCAAAGTGTCTAGCTGTGGATTTTGGGCTGTAGCTCAGCCGGCACTTAGGGAAACCTACCAAACTTGTACATTTCTTTAAAACTAGACACCTAGGGGAATCCAGAATGGGGTGACTTGTGGGGCTCCTGCTAGGTTCTGTTACCCACAATCCTTTGTAAACCTCAACATTTTCCCCAAAAAACCCTTTTTCCTCACATTTCGGTGATGGGAAGTTCTGCAATCTGAAGAGTCACACACTTCTTTCCACCCAGCATTCCTACAAGTCTCCCGATAAAAATGGTACCTCACTTGTGTGGGTAGGCCTAGTGCCCGCGACAGGGAAGGGCCCAAAATAAAACATGGACACGGCAGAATTATCTACCTGTTTTGCAGGAGGCATCTGTGTTTTCAGTCCTGGGCTAGGAAGCCATCTGGGAAACCTGCCAAACCCAGATATGTCTGAAAACTAAACACCCAGGGGACTCCAGGGAAGTGTGACTTGTATGGAACCCCCAGCGTTTTCTTACCCAGAACCCCCTGCAAACCTCAAATTTAGCTAAAAAAAATAATATTTTCCTTGTATTTCTGCATGGGATCACCGCACCAGTAAAAATTTCCTACCACCCAGCATTCCCCTTGGTGTCCTGCTAAAAATGATACTTTACTTGTGTAGGTGGCCAAGTGCTGTGACATGGAAGGGCAAAAAACATGTAGAAATTGAGGGGGAACCAAAGCAGGTCCAAAAGGGCAGCTTTTTCCAAACGTTTTTAGGCTGACAAGTGAGGCAGAATTTTTATCAGGATAGATGCTACAATACTCGTGGTACGAATTTTGTGGATTCCTGATGATTCCAGAAGGTTTCATCACAAAAATGTAGGGAAAATGCGTGATTTCCAGCAATGCTGGAGGTTTGCAGGGCATTGTGGATAGGGAAATGGTGTGGGGTGCATGTGAAGCACACCACCATGGACTCACCCAGATGTTTAGTTTTCAGATGTGCCTAGGTCTGGTAGTTTTTTTTAGGTGGTAGCGTACCAAAGTCCAAAAAGTGCAGCAGCTCACCATTCCAAGTGGTATGATATCGAGAGTTATCCAAGCTCTCTTGGCCCATATGTTAAATCAAAACTCAAAAGAGTCAAATGTCCTGTCTTCTTGCTTGCCATTGGGATGAGATGCTTTAGTTTGCAGATGGGGCTGAAAGACTGTTGCCCCCTTTCAATTGGGTTGGAGGGCATAATTATGGCCATTGTGGTTGCCAGCCCACAACCCCTCTATTTTTCTTAATTTCCTGGCAGCTAGTGGGCTTTCTGCTCCTCACGGATGGATTGGGGGTAATTACTCCATCGCCCCTCGTTGGGCAGAACAACTTTGTCTGCATTTATTTGTGGTGTAGGTATAGCCATACCCCCACTCGCAAAAAAAATCTTCCCTGGGGTCTAACGGGCTTTCTGCCCACTTGGGGGCAGATGGGCCTTACAAAATAGGCCAATCAGCCCCCAAAGGGGGACAGAAATTACCAAAATGAATGTCCGCCAAGGGAGAGTGGCTGCGCCAATGGGCCATCCCCCAAACCAAAGACACACATAAACACACAACAATCCCTGGTGCCTATGTGCCTTCTGCCCCCCTTGGGGGCAGAGGGGCCTAATAAAAATAGGCTGATCTGCCCCTAAGGGGGGCAGAAATGGCCAACAGTAATGTGCCCCCACGAGGAGTGACCTTTGCCCAAAGGGCCGCATGCCCCAAAGAAAACACACACACAACAAACCCTGGTGCCTAAGAGGTTTCTGTCCCCCTTGGGGGCAGATGGGCCTAATAAAAATAGGCCAATCTTCCCCCAAGGGGGGCAGAAATGGCCATCAGTAATGTGCCCCCTAAGGGTAGGGACCCCTGCCCAAGGGGCCGCCCCCCCAAACAAAACACACACGCCAATCCCTGGTATATAAGTGGTTTCTGCCCCCCTGGGGGCAGATGGGTCAAATAAAAATAGGCCAATATGCCCCCAAGAGGGGCAGAAATGGCCAACAGTAATGTGCCCCTATGGGCAGTTGTAGTGAATCCTAGTTTGTTTTAATGGGATTACAGGAGTTAGCTTAGCCTTTGGCTTGCAGACTCGTGTCCCGTCACCTAGTGACTTTTAACCTACTTAGCTTGCTCTGTCTTAGCCCATTTAATTATTTAATTCATCTAAGATGGCTGCCTTGTTTATAGTTAGGCCGCTTGTTCTGCTTTGCATTATCAGTGCCACTGCGCTAAGGTGTCAAGATCAAGCAACAAAGACAAACAAACAGTAGCTGTTCACATTTAGGGATTTTCCCTCTCTATACTTTCGAGGGATTTGTTTATAATAATTGCCATCCCAAGCATGTCATACAATGATTATCTTAATCATTGGAAGTTGAACGGGTTTAGAGATTCAAAAGGGAACACCATTAAACACAAAATATTGTGGGGGAGGGTGGCTGATCTTAAGGATAAGCTACTGTGTGTCCATGTAGTACATACATTGGGCCACCAACGTGTAGGAATACACGTTACTGGCAACACATTGGCTGATGAAGCGGCTAAAGCAACAGTGGCTACGGCTTCTGTGGCTGCAGTGACTCGTTCACAAACAAGATTGGATAATGAAATACTGACTGCCGTGAAAGCTTTGGCTGCAGGCAAGCCCCTTCCAAAGGGATACCCTACAAACTATTCTTACCATATCAGTGCACAGAATGTTGCCTACGCAACAATTCCTGGGATTGGAGATCGAGTGATCCCCAACGAAGACCAGAGATTAGATCTAGTAAAAGCAGCGCATGAGGGTGTCGCTTCTGCACATGCTGGTATATCGGCCACGGTAACACTCTTACAGATATGCTTCTGGTGGCCTGGTCTATGGAGACGCACAAAGAAATATGTCCTTTGCTGTGACATCTGCCAGCAGATAAAGGGCTCCAATATCAAACGCCTACCGCAGACATCCCTCTTAGTGTCCAACAGGCCACTACAGTGTGTGTACCTGGACCATTGTGGCCCCTTACAGCATGATGGTGCATACAAATATATTCTAGTCACTGTAGATTCTTGTTCTAGATTCCTGGTGGGTATGGCCACAGCGGTCGGCTGACGCCTGGACTGTTATAAAAGACTTGCTGATCTTTATCGGTACATATGCGGTTGCAGCATTCCACTCGGACCAGGGCCCTGCGTTTGCCTCTAAGGCATTCAGGGACACCATAGGGATGATGGGTGTTGAACTCCATTCCCTCACCATACCACACGAGGGAAATTCGGTAGTGGAGAGGCGGAATCGTGATCTACTGCAGTCCTTAACAGCTCGAGTATTAGGTTCAGGCCGTAGTTGGTAACATCACCTATATGGGGTCCAGAGAGCACTGAATAATCTGCCAAGACGGTCCTTGGGGGGACGCACTCCTTATGAGGTTCTTTTTGGGATACCTATGTATGTCCCAGATCTTGAAGCCTCTGGTATGGTGGCAGCAGAAACACCATTTGACATAAATGAACGCCTCACTGTCTTACAGGAGCTTCAGCAATTTTGTGATGATAAATCATCTACCAGTGCTGCCACCTTAGGAATAAGGTATTTAGCGAAAACGTCGACTGGCTGGATTCCTAAAGTTGGGGATCTGGTTTGTGAGAAGATCGCTGTGAAGAAGGAACTCGATCCATCATACAGAGCACCTCTACCGGTCTTGGGAATTCAAGGTAGCAGGACTGTCATCTTACCACCACTCTCTGGTTCTCGAACAAACAGATTTATCTCCATTGATGACATCAAACTACACCATGTGGGCGATCCTTCACAGTAGACCAAGAGGTCCCTTGGGTGGTTCTCGATCCCCTCTCACCACCCAACAGGACGTACATCTACATAGTAGGATGACCAACACTACTACGGACTATGCAACAATGTCCAACGATGTTCCAGATACCTCCTCGACCATGGGGAGGGTGGAAAATTAACTTTTGCTAGTTCCAGTCACCACTTAGATGACCACTCCTCTCCAAGATTTGGCTGTTTTTTTACACAAACACTTCACAGCCTGTTGACACTGTCTACCAAGAGCCTCCACTTGAAGTGGACCAAAGTACAAATAATGCACCGGCCTCCGTGTTTGCAGAGACTGCCTCTGGCTATTTCATTGACATTGATTACTTTTCTTCAGACTCATCCACTACTGTGATTGACAATGTTTCAACAAGAAGTAAGCTGTATCAATGGCTTAAAAAGAACTAGTTAATATACCCGTGGAACTATTTATGGTTCTGTCTGACATCTTGAGCATTTTTTTTATGGGTTGGTTTTGTGACTGTTTTCTTTTTGCTCATAAATGGTCACTATATTGCTGATCGCTCCTCTGTTGAGCCTGTTGATGAAGTTTTAACTTCGTATCATTCCTCACACAAGGTCCGTAGAGACTTGTCCCTTGTAAATGTTACAGCAATACCAATTTCTGATAGGATTGTGTGGGACAAAGTTCCCTTTGATATATACGGGCCTACAGAGATTATTCAAATACCATACGTGTTCAAAATATCTATGACAGATGTAATTACACCTGATGTTCTCTCTGATGATTGGGATGTCCAAACCGTTGATTCCATGCTAACTGAAATGAAGGACTATTTCGCTTTTGAAAGTGATGATGTATACGAACATACAATGAATTATGGGGAAATGTTCTGCTATAACAATTGGGGACATTACTACCTACACCGTGCCACTAGATATAGACCAGTATTAAACTACACACAGTGGGAACACTGTTCTACACCACCAGTGGGGAGCCCGAAGTACTATAGTGATAAATTTACATATTTTTCTGGGCATAATACAAAAAAAGCAGAGTCGTATTATTTTAAAATACCTCCAGTACAAATTAGGAACATTTTGCTAACTAACACAAAACTGATTTATTCAGATCCCTTTGTTTCCCAGCTCGCAGTTGAAGGTTACGAATACTGGAAGAGCACTATTGACTTGAAAAGTGTATGGGGAACACAAGATTGGCAGATACAGGGTAGGTAAGCTTTATTTTGAGCATGCCTGATTCCTGTGCAAATGATTTTCTAAAATGACACTATTCAGCAGACGTCATGTCTGGGATTATCAAAAATTAAAGACATAGACACGCCCAGTATCCCCACTCCGGCAAGGTTTAGAGATTGGCAATATTTCCTTTATATCACTGGGAAAAGGTTAGATGCAATGGTTAAGGCTGGTACCTATAATTCTTCACTTTCCAGTCCCGGCAGGTGGTTAATATGGCCTACTGACACTAATGTGTGTCAAGCGCGTTTCCAGCGAACAACAGACAATGGCTAAAAGGGAGGCTAGTGTCACCATGCTTCACGTAGAAAAACTAGATAAGTTGCCCTTCACGATAGCAGAGAGTCCTTCAACTATCTGGCTCTTACATGGCATAAATAATTTACCCATTTTGACCTTTCGTTTCTCAAGCTGCCTGAAACATCTTGCAGTGGGAAGGTACGAACAACTAGGATATAGCTATATTAAGGAAGAGTGGGAGTTGCCCTTTGATTATAAATGTCTGAACAGCGAAACAGAGGTCTTTCTTAGCAGAAGCGAATGTGAGACTGCTGTTAGTCATTCAATGATATGTAAGCAGGTGTCCCTTCACGGTCATTGCAATGCGGGGGTCGCGAACTTGGCCTGTTTGTTGAAGGGTACTCCCGTCCCTTTGATTCGCCCGGTATTTCATGTACTTTCCAATGGAAGTTATGTGGTACTGAACGATCAAAGTTATTGCGGCATGCGACCAGGAATTGCCTAAGCAATCTCGGTCTCGAAGGTCGTTACATGTTGTGAACATGTTTTATTCCCCCCCACACAAGAGATCAAAGTATCTGACATGTGGCCCACATAGATAGTAATAATGTGAACTATGACAAGCTGAGCAGGCTAAAGGCGCAATTGTTTCAAAAACAGGTCGCCTTGTCATCCGCAAAAGAGACGTATGCTCTCCAGATTGCAAGATCATCAGCCGAGATACAATCCCTATTAAATACCAACTTCCCCAAGCACTTTGGAGAACTGATATCTAGAATATTCAATGATTCGAGCACTACTGGGATTGTCCATTTCTTTAAGGCTGTCAGGTCTGGTTTCGTGTCCATCTTCCAGACTGTCTTCGGAGTCATCCCATCAGCCATTCATTCGTTCTTTTCAAGTGTGTTTGGTGGCTTTCTAATTATTTTGGCTTTGATTGGCGGACTACTACTGCTATTTCTTCTAATTCGCAGTGGTTGTTTCTTTCCAGCTACGCAGAGCAATTGAGCCGCTCCCACCAATTCCGCTGTGCCGTGAACGCATGGTTCGGATCTTTGGTGCACCCTTGCTGGTGGAACTGGAGCATGACTGATCATTGTCATTTCTGCCCCTCCTCTGGTGCGTACAACCTGTTTTCCGCTGCATATGGTGCCTCTTTGAACATCTGCCTATAGTCTGTCTTGCTGTTGCACCAACATCCCCTGTGGACCACGAACTGCTAATGTCCCCGATGAGGGTTCATACATGGTCATGCCCTTTGAGCCTGAGGTTGCTCCGCGAGGCCACCTATGAGCCTTCCGTTTTAAGGTCTACCATCGACGACGGCACTGCAACGGATGACTTTACACTAGAGACTACTGCTCACTACTGCTCTGTGGATCCTTTTGTCCGCCCAGCACTCGATTTAACATCAGATGATGTTGACTCATTTTTGAGGTGCTTGGTTGGTGACTTCGATGACACTCTTCGAGATCACGCGTACAGCAAATAATTTGAACTGGCTTGCCATTCCCGATTAAAATTATGCACTTAAATTAACTTTCTTTGGCACGCTGTGCTTGTCATGGTTGACATTAACATCTTTGTTTGTATTTTAGCTGAACTGTTTTTATTCCTTTTTTAACACATTTTAAAGAGTTTTTTTGCTAGTTTTTATGCTTTTAGCTTTTTAGTTCAGAGCAATTTTAGCGTTTGGGTTCCTGTACCTTTTTCATACCTATTACGGCAATGGGGAGGGTGTAGTGAATCCTAGTTTGTTGTAATGGGATTACAGGAGTTAGCTTAGCCTTTGGCTTGCATACTCGTGCCCCCGTTACCTAGCGACTTTTAACCTACTTAGCTTGCTCTGTCTTAGCCTATTTAATTATTTAATTCATCTAAGATGGCTGCCTTGTTTATAGTTAGGCCGCTTGTTATGCTTTGCATTCTCAGTGCCACCGCGCTAAGGTGTCAAGATCAAGCAACAAAGACAAACAAACAGTAGGTGTTCACACTTAGGGATTTTCCCTCTCTATACTTTCGAGGGATTTGTTTATAATAATTGCCGTCCCAAGCATGTCTGTTATCTATTCTTTGGGAACACACCTATGTCAGGGGTCCTGGTAGATCTGTATAAATACATCAGACCTTACACAGATAATCAGAGGGATTCCGACCAGAGGGCATTGTCACCATCGCTGATACCGATGCTGCACGTCGTCTTGATGCTGACCCAGTCTTCGTGTCCCTGCGGAGTCTGAGATAGAGACCTCATTCCAAGGTAACAAGGGTTAGGGGCTCCTCTCATGGACATGGCATTGGCAGATTAGGTTTAGCAAACCCAGCTCTGCTTTAGGTAGGAGGTTAGGCCTATCACATTAGGGTATTAGGGCATATTACACCTCTTATGACTTTTTTACATGCATTGCAAGATGGTGGAGGTCTTTGTAATAATGACTCTCGTCTTCACAATTCTGTTTCTTGCACTATTCATTATCCTAATCATTGGAGCCCATGCAATATATTGCAAATTGTAGTTGTGTTAAATAAAAACTATTGAAACTTTACTGCATCTTTGTCATTGCCTGTGTTTGTATGAGACATGATATATCTGTGAGAAAGGGGTAATCTCCGTTTAACCACAACACTCCCTGAGATGTCTTATTCTCAAGTCCATGCGTGAAGGCTGCCACAAATCAACTTTTACTATTGTGTTTTAGGTGAGGTGCTGATAGTGAGCCGGTAAGGTTGGGACAAGAGTCCCGACTTCTTGTAGGATAGGCATAGTCGCCTACGAACAAAAGTACTGTCATTCTTAAACCAGCCGTCTTGCCTAGAGCCAAACTAGGACACAGTGACCCTTGCCCAAGGGGCCGCCCCCCAAACAAAACACACACACACCAATCCCTGGTGCCTAGTGGTTTCTGCCCCCCCGGGTGCAGGTGAGCCTAATAAAAACAGGACGATCTGACCCAAGGGAGGCAGAAATGGCCTAAAATATTATGCCCTCTCTGGGAGCGACCCTTGCCTAAGGTGCCGCTCCCCTCATATAAAATAACAAAACAAAAATCCCTGGTGTCTAGTGGTTTCTGCCTCTCTGGTTGCAGATGGGCCTAAGAAAAATAAGTCGATGTGCCCCCACGGGGGCAGAAATGGCCTAAATTATAATGCCCCCCTGGGGATCGACCCTTGCCTAAGGGGCTGCTCCCCTTATGTCAAATTGTCAAAAAAACAAACTCCCTGGTGTCTAGTGGGCATTCCTGCAGCACAATCATTATGCACTAGTTCTGCAGGAATGCTCAGAGAGACATGAAAGCCTTTCCTTTCCTTTCCTTTGTTGCCTCTGTGACCTCCCCTTTCCCCCTTCCTGAGGAGAAACTAATCCGAATCTCCTCAGGATGTGATGGAAGCAGCGCTTCCAGTGCGATGGGGCAACCTCTGATGACCTCAGCCCCAAGTGCGCACTGACGTCATCAGATGTCCCCAGGGGGAGGGAGGGGAAGGCTGCAATCTCTGCCTGGGGGCGGTTTTGCTGTCCTCCAGGGAAAGCGCTAGCACTCCCCCCACGGGTCACAGCCAGGATGTAACGGTTATATCTGTGGCACAGCAGTGCTGTGCCACTGGATGTAACCGTAATGCCCGTGGCATGCAAGGGGTTAAAAAGTGTGTCAATGCGGGATAGGAAGATGCTTAACTTACAAGGGAAGTTGTTGCACAATGATGTAACTGAAGCAGAGAGTGCCTCCTCTATACCTCTGTTTCTGGATTTTTTAGGTTGAGCGTGCAAACGCTGTGGTCTGTTGTAATCTATCTGTGGGTTTTTAACCACGTCCACATGCTCATCACTATCACTTGTTCATGGGCTTGCCTTTCAAAAATCCTTGTTATCATTGCTTTACGTTGGTCCCTTCTTGGGGCGGCTTTGTTACAGCCTTGGCCATCGACCCTGTTACACAGACAATTGCACATTTGCCGATACGTTTGACTGCGAGTGAACTTCTTTTTCTTTTTGTGGCTCTCCTTCGCTCTCATGTTCATGGTGGCCATGATGCTTTGAATCAGCTCACTTATGTCAACTTTTTACTTTTCATTTTCAATTTGTGATGCAAGAAAATTACAGTTAGGAATTTACAACGCTAATAGCTCTAACTCAAGCAAACACAAGACCCATTCCATTGCAAATGCTTGTTTATGCTTGTAACTGCAAATAGGTCCCCATTACAAGCTGGCTAGCAATCCCAGATAGACTGATAACAGAAGTTCCTGGCTGAAGCGAGATTACAAGTCATGCAGAAAAACCAGGACACTGAGCAATTCCACAAGGACATTTCGACAGGTAATCATGACAAATATGAATGGGGAAAAGGCCTGGTATTTTGTGCTAAACTGTGGAATTCTACTGATAAGCAAGGTTTTCCATTGTATTCCCCTTTTAAAGAAAAAAAAACTTTCAGAACTGAAAGGAAATCTCATACCGATCCCTCGATCCCGCTATTGTCGGTAATTCTGGTCCTATTGCCAGGCCACTGGTAAAGAGCAACCCAACTGGAAGAACAGAGAGGCCACATCAGAAAGTATAGTTTCAATTCAGAGTGAATGGTTTTGAGCCTTACTACTTTAATAGCATTGTGAGCAGTAGATACCTAAATAAATCTCATTTGTTGATGAACTGGAAGCCAAGAAACACAGATGTGGGAAAAAAATTATCAATCGAACTAAACAAAAGATTGCACAGGCTGCAGGCTTTTTAAAAAAAGATCTGCCCTGTGACTAATGGTATTTGGTGAGCTCATGATTGATTTGTTAGATCTGACATCCTTGGCGTAGTCTCCCCTGTCTTTGTTGCCTCTGCTTCCCACGTTTTGACTGTGTGCTGGACTCTGTTCTTGGTACTCTGGGCACTTTACCACTGCTGACTAGTGCTGAAGTACAAGTGCTAACTGTGTAAATTTTGTGTAATTGGCTTTTCCATAATTGGCATATTTGATATACCAGTAAGTCTCTAGTAAAGTGCCCAGGGCCTGTAAATCAAATTCTGCTAGTAGGCCTGCAGCACTAGTTGTGCCACCCACATGAGTAGCCCTGTAAACATGGATCAGACATGCCACTAAAATGTCTGTTTGTGCTGTTTTACCCTGCCAATTTGACCTGGCAAGTATACCCACTTGCCAGGCCCCAACCTTCCCTTTTTATACATGTAAGGCACCCCTAAGATAGACCGTAGGTAGCCCCAGGAGCAGGGTCCAGTGTATGTTAAATGTGGGACATGTACTGATGTGTTTTACATGTCGTAACAGTAAAATACTGCCAAATTCATTTTCCACTGTTGCAAGTTCTGTCTCTCTCAAAGGATAACATGGGGCTGCCTTCAAATATCCTTAAAGTGCAGTTTCCCTTTGAGAGCAGAGATAGATTTGGAGTTTGGGGTCTCTGAAATCTCAATTTAAAAATACATCTTTTGATAAAGTTGTTTTTTAAATTGTATGTTTGAAAATGACACTTTTAGAAAGTGGGCATTTTCTTGCTTAAACCATTCTGTGACTCTGCCTGCTTGTATATTCCATGTCTGGGTGAGACTGACAGTTGGGCTATTTGTGAATCTCCTCTAGATAGCGATACAAAGAGAGCTGGGGCATAGCCTGCATATCCTGATGGGCCAATCTGGGCTAGGAGAGAGGGAAGAGTGGTCACTTCCACCTGAATGGGCTGTGCCTGCCCTCACACAATGCAGTCTCCAACCCCCTGGTGTGTGTCTGGAGCTAGGCCTGGGCAAGGCAGGATCTTGTGAACAACAGAGACTTTCCTTTGACATTTGCCTACTTCAAAGGCAGAAAGGGGTATAAGTAGAAGACCCAAAACCCCAGATTTTCAGATTTGCAGTGCTGCCCCTGTTTGTGACTGTGCTTTGTTGGGCTGTCCTGTAGTTGCTGCTTCTGCCTGTGAAATGGGACAAAGAATGGACTTTGTGGTATATTCCTACTTATGAAGAATCTCCAAGGGCTTGGACTTAGCTTGCCTTCGGTTTTGATGTCTCAGGGCCATCAAAGACTTCCTCTGCCAGCTCTTGGATTCTCTGCTGAGACTCCTCCCCTGCTAAGTGGTGCCCCACCCAGTCCCTGGGCCCTTGAAAGGTGAAGAGGGTAAAACAGGGAGAGAAATCCACGCAAAGGGAGCTGTGCAGGGAAAATTTTTACGCACCACCTGCAAAGCGGCTGAAAAACGACACCACCACCCACCTCGCGGCTGATTTGAACGCATCACCTGCATCGCAGCTGGAGAAACAACACATCACCCGCTTGAGGCTCCTGAAAATGGCACAAACCCCAAGCAGCGTGGTTTTCCATCACTGTGCGACCAGGATTTCACATGCATTGTCGCTGGACATCATAGTCATCGTGAACCTGCGCGGATCCAAGGTGCCCTGTCCGGAAATCAACACATCTCTCTCTTGAGGGGGAGAAAAATGACACATTGCCTACCCGACTGGAGAAGAAACGATGCACGGCCTCACTTGCGAGTAAGGAATCGAAGTATCGCTGACTTTTTCGATGCATGCTCACCTGTGCGACTTTATTTTTTACACAAACCAGGTACTTTGTGTAACAACACTGTTTCCATTGTTTTCTATGGAGTAAGACTCTTTTTACTTTAAAAATTCAGATCTTGACTTGTGTATGTTGGATTTTTGTTGTTTTGGTCTTGTTTGATTTATATAAATATTGTCTATTTGTCTAAACTGGTGTGGTGTCCATTGTGTAGGGTTTTCACTGTATTATTGTGTGTGTTGGTACACATATGTTACACATTGCCTTTGAGATAGGCCTGTCTGCTTGTGCCAAGCTACCAAGCGGGTGAGCAGTGGGTATCTAAGTGTGTATCTGCATTGCCCTGACTAGAGTGAAGGTCCCTGCTTGGACAGAGTGCAAACTGACTGCCAACCAGAGAACCCATTTCTAACATTGGTTATCAGCGGTGAGGATAGAACTTGTATTTGTACTTGGCATACAGTGATTACTGTTTTCAGTGAAGACTATTACGTAACCCCATACTACTTGTTTTTGCTTTTTCTCTTTTGGGACGTTTCTAATTCCACTTTTTTGTGATTTTTGAACTTCTCTTGGGAACACTCTGTTCTTTCTGGAACTTTGCATTTTTGAGTGAACCTTACCAACATGTCTCAATCTGGGATGCACCAAGTGTGGCTACAAAGGCTGTTTTTGAGTTGGAGAAACTGGAGTACACAGTGGCTCAACTGAAGTAGTTATCTAAGAATCTTATTGGTAAATGGTAAGTTCTCACTTATTTGTTTAGGTTTATGGCCTTCAAAGTGCCAATTATACAATATTTCGTGAGCATATGATGTTCCTTAAATGATTGGAAGAGTTATCAGAGACATTTAGTCTAACTTGTATTTTATTGAGCAGTATTAGTTTACTTCATATCGTGCAACAAGTAGGTGAAGCGTAGAACATAGAAAGTACTCAGCCAACACGTGTTTTGCCCTATAACACATGTTTTGCCCTATGAGGTGCATTCACCAGGGCTTTCTCAAGGCTGTAGGAGATTAAATGAGGTAAAATTAAAGAGTAGAAATAAAAATTAATAAGTCATTTGGATCAAGTGATCAAAAACCACCAAAGGGTGAATACCCAAGGTTTGAAGGAAAAGAGCTTTGTGGTGCTACCATATCCCCAAAAGTTCAGCCCTGCCCATCTATCAATCATCTTTGGAACGTCTCTATTTTATGTCTGTTTTGCATCTTATCTTATTTGTGTAAGCCAATACAGACAGCATATCAGTCAGTACTTCCCTAACATGGCGCTTTCTTATAGATCTCTAATATACAGGATGGTACCCCAACTTTCTAGTTGTTTCCATGGTCTTTTTCGCAATCTCAAAAATGGCGTCGCCCGAAGACGCGACTCTCCTTTCTCCGTAATTAACATAAATAAAGGGCTCGCGTAGCGAGACCACAAAATAAAGGAAGGTTGTGTTACTATCAGCGCGCTCCTTAAAATGGCGGCGGCCGAGGACACGACTGATTGAACTTTCGTGTTCTGCTATTACAGCAGTTAATATATGGGTAAGCAATTTCTAATAACGCAATGCTTACTGCCCTTAAGTGACCCCTCTTTGTTTAATGCTAGATTTTTCATATTATCGCGAGGTTATATCCGAATATGTTTTTAGTGTAGTTCATTCTCAGGCAAAATTCTGACCTAGATTTTTAGAATACATTCTTGTGGCATACTTTGACCATTTGTGGATTTCATTAATGAACATTACTCCGTTTTCCTTGTAGCCCTCGGGCTACATGTATTATTGTTATATGTTCTATTTTCCGTTTTTTATTTACAGATTGACTGTTATCTCACTAACATTATGAACACTGTTATTTGCAGACATTGAACCATATTTATGGTATGTTTTCATCTCATTGGTTGATTCTGTAAATGGATTAGTGTAATTACATTTGGGATGTATAATATGTACATATAAGAATGCTCTTTGTTTTGCCTATATCTTTCCACAATTACACTGTTAATTAATAGGTGCCGGCACCATTATTTGATCTGCTTTGTTCATTCACTTAAAAATGCAGTATCTACTACACTTTTTCACTATTATTTTTCACTTTAAATCTCACAGATTGTTCACATGTCCCTTCGGATTTCTTTTATTTCTTTTATCAAGAATTGATCTGTGCAACTGCACTTATATTTGACGGGTATCTATTCTTATCATTTTTCCCACTCACAGAACTTTTTTGGGATATGGTAGCACAGCGAAGCTCTTTTCCTTCAAACCTTGGGTATTCACCCTTTGGTGGTTTTTGATCACTTGATCCAAATGACTTATTCATTTTTATTTCTACTCTTTCATTTTACCTCATTTTGGCGGTGATTCTAACCGCGGCGGGTGGGGGTCGCCGCCCGCCATGCGGTTACCGCCAAATGACCGCACCGCGGTCACAAGACCGCGGCGGCCATTCTGGCTTTCCCGCTGTGCTGGCGGGCGACCGCCAAAAGGCCGCCCGCCAGCACAGCGGGAAAGACCCAGCAACGATGAAGCCGGCTCCGAATGGAGCCGGCGGAGTTGCTGGAGTGCGACGGGTGCAGTAGCACCCGTCGCGAATTTCAGTGTCTGCTAGGCAGACACTGAAATTCCTTTTGGGGCCCTCTTACGGGAGCTGCAGTGCCCATGCCATTGGCATGGGCACTGCAGGGGCCCCCAGGGGCCCCGCGGCACCCCTACCGCCATCCTGTTCCTGGCGGGAGACCCGCCAGGAACAGGATGGCGGTAGGGGGTGTCAGAATCCCCATGGTGGCGGAGCGCGCTCCGCCGCCATGGAGGATTCTCAAGGGCAGCAGAAAGTCGGCGGGACACCGCCGACTTTCCGTTTCTGGCCGCGGCTGAACCGCCGCGGTCAGAATGCCCAGCGGTGCACCGCCAGCCTGTTGGCGGTGCTACCGCGGTCATTCGCCCTGGCAGTTTTTACCGCCAGGGTTAGAATGACCCCCTTAATCTCCTACAGCCTTGGAAAGCCCTGGTGAATGCACCTCATAGGGTTGAGTACTTTCTATGTTCTAAGCTTCACCTACTTGTTGCATGATATGAAGTAAACTAATACTGCTCAATAAACCACAAGTTGGACTAAACGTCTCGGATAACTCTTCCAATCATTTAAGGAACATCATATGCTTACGAAATATTTTATAATTGGCACTTTGAAGGCAATTAGATGCCCATAAATATAAACAAATAAGTGGGAACTTACGATTTACCAATAAGTTTACCTCATAAATGGGGGATTAGAGTCCATTTCCCCCGGTTTCAAGCTCCCACACATATCTAATCTTACAAGTGATTTGGCATTTTATAAAGGAAGTCAAAACTTCACCCTTATCCACTTTGACGTATCTAAGAATCTTGCCTGCCCAACCAAGAGTTATTCCAGGTAGGAGGAGCTGCAGGAGGCATTGAGGGCCTGTGGGTACACAGAGAAGGAGGGTGAGAGTGTGGAGGTGCAGAGTAACCCACGTGGTACAGTGGATGTGCCTGTTCTGCCTGGGGGGAGCACCTCCAGAGCAGGTAGCAGTGTGTCATTCAAGGGTCAGACTTCTGAAAAGTTGCAGGACAGACAGCCAGAGAGGGTGCACCAATTTGAGTTGGAGAAGCTCAAAATGGAGATGGATGAGAGGAGGCTGGCCATTGAAGAGAAGAAGACGCTGCTGGCTCATGATCTTAGTTTGAGGGCACTAGATCAGAGAAGCCAGCCTAGTAGAGATGGTGGCAGCAGTACCCCATTGCAGCCTGATAGGAGGGTACACATTCCTAGAGATCCGGTGAAGGATTACAAGAGGAAGGATGACATATATGCTCTCCACTTAAACATGGTCCCTGAGGCACATTGGGGGGGAGGGTGTGTGGAAGCACTTTGAGGTAGAGGGGAGGGACACTCTGACATCCTTAGGGGATCCTCAGGGACTCACCCACTCTATCATGAAGGACGCTTTACTCATCAGATATGGTCTCACCCCTGAGCAGTACAAGGACAAGTTTAGGTCCCAAACTTGGCTAGAAAGCGCTGACTCTTTTTGCAGGTCACTGGATGGTTGGGTGAAGGGCAGAAAGGTGACAACTTATGAGGAGCTGTACAATTTGATTGCTTTGGAGCATTTGTATATTCTTTGTTTTCCATAGCTGTACCAGCACCTAATTGACAGAAAGCTGACTGACCCCCAGAAAGCTTGCTTAGGAAGCGGACCAGTGGGAAAGCACCAGGGTCAAGAAGAGGTATGGGGGAGACTCCGCCAAAGGTGGGCAGGGTCCCCCTCAGAAGAAGTGGGGGGGGGGTAAGGCTAAAAAGGGGGAGTTCTCTTAAGGACCCCAATCTAGTTTTCAGGGTAAGGATTCCCAGCTTCCAGTTGAAAAGAAGCCAGGGGTCTCTACAGGGAAATCTGCAGAGAAGGGTTCACGCAAGTGTTATGCATGTCACCAGGTGGGTCATGTGAGGGAGGATCCCAAATGTCCCAAGTGGACACAGGCACCCAATGGTGCTCAGCTACAGGGTTTGGTCAGTGTAAAGCTTGGAGAGGAGTTGGTTCTGGGTGGGTGGGAGCCAGCTGAGATGAACCTTGTCTCACTAGGGGACAGTGAGATGATCCAGAGGACCCTTGTGCTTAAGAACACTAAAAAGTACAGGCAGTGGATGACCATCAATGGACAGAGGGTAGAGGCTCTGAGAGACACAGGAGCCAGTATGACTACTGTGAGAAGTCACCTGGTGTCTGAGGAGCAGGTAGTTCCCCATGCAATTTACCAAGTAGTTGGGGTAGACAACTCAGAGCGCCTGTGCAGAGTGGTGCAGGTACACTTTGAATGGGGGGTCTCAGGTGCCTTGAGAGTGGCTGTGAATCCAACCATGCCTGTAGATTGTGTGCTTG
Organism: Pleurodeles waltl; assembly: GCF_031143425.1. NCBI lineage: Eukaryota > Metazoa > Chordata > Amphibia > Caudata > Salamandridae > Pleurodeles > Pleurodeles waltl. The sequence goes on from NC_090447.1 coordinate 655,726,403, forward strand.
GCAATGACCTGGGGGAATCCCCTTGTAAGGAGGTGGAACACAGGTCTCACTTGGAGATGCTGGGTCTGACTGGGTGGGTGTGTGTGCCCACCAGGTCAATGGCAGTCCATCTGGGTGATCAGGAGGCCCAGCAGCCTCACAGAGTGGCCCAGGTGTCTGCCAGAAGAAGGAAGAACAAGGGATGTGGGAAGCCCACCCCAGAAGTTGACAGGGTCTGGGAGCAGGCCGAACATGAGGGGGATGTCACAGAGCCTACAGAGGAACAGGTGGCTGAACTGGGGGAGTTTCCTGAGCTGACTTAGTGGCAGCAGGAAGAGGGACCTACCAGGTAGGCATTCTGTGAGCCACAGAAGACATGCCCTACTTTGGAGGGTTTGCGGCAACAGGCTATAGACCAAGCGTCTGGCAAGGAGTCTCGTTCATTTATTGGGAGGATGGCCCCCTATATAGCGAGCCTAAGGTTGCTGAGCCTAGGGCAGCCCATGTGCTGGTGATAACCCAGTACTTCAGAGCATACAACTTGGTTTGGCTCATGATATGCCTTTAGCTAGACATTTGGGGCAGGACAAGAACTTTGAGAGGCTTGCCACCCAATTTTACTGGCCCCAAAAGCGTAGGCTTTCTGATGCACACTGTAGGTATTGCCAAATTTGTCAGGCAAGAGTGGGGGGAAATGTGAGACTCCCCTCCAACCTTTTCCTGTTGTCAGCACCCCCTTTGAAAGGGTTGGTATTGACATTGTGAGGCCTCTGGATCCCAAAAGAGGCATGGGGAACAGGTTTATCCTGTTCTTGGTGGACCATGCTACCCGGTACTCAGAAGCCATTCCTTTGAGGTCAATCACTGCCCCTGTGGTGGGACGTGCATTGATGGGGGTTTTTATCTGCATGGTGTTCCAAAAGGAGGTGGTATCTAATAGGGGAACCAACTTCATATCTACCTATATGAAGTCCCTGTGGAAGGAGTGTAGGGGTAACCTACACGTTTACCAGTCCTTATCACCCTGAAGGAAACATTCTGGTTGAGAGATTCAACCGCACCTTGAAGGGCATGATGATGGGCCTGTCAGAGCCCTTGAGGAGTAAGGGGGGGGGGCGTCCTCTTGCGTTGCCTTCTGTTCGCCTACAGAGAGGTACCACAAAAGGGTCTTGGATTTAGCACTTTTGAGTTGCTGTACGACCACCGTGTCAGGGGACCTTAGAGTCTGGTTGTGTGTGGGTGATGGCCCAAGTGGAGGTTAGCGCTCTCCAGGGCAAGTGGACTGGGCCTTTTGAGGTGGTGGAGCGCAAGAGTGATGTCACCTATCTGAACTTGCAGACTCCCAGAAATGCAGAATGCAGCACACATAGAAAAAGGAAAAACAAGGAGAAATAAAGGTATTTCTCCTTGTTGCGCCTCCCTTACACTTCCACTAGGGAGGCATAGGCTTTTGACGCATCCTCAGCATTACAAAATCTCGTAAATCTGGGAATGTGTCAAATGCCATGGGTGTTATGTGGCAACACCCACCGTAACACCCATGGTACGCCTTCCTGTCGCAGGGTGAGGCAATGCAGCGACTTGCGCTGAGTTGCCTTAGTCCATATCTACAAGGCCATGAAAAGCCACGCAGGGTGGCTTTACGTGACCTTGTAATTATGGCCCTGCAGTGTGCGCCACCAGATCATTGCTAAAATGACATTCCAGCGGCGCAGGGGGGCTTGAAAATTTGCCCTGTGTCTCTTATTCTCTAGAGTCTTACCTCTCTGAGCATACATGCTGATCTGGCTGTAACTACCAACAAAAAGAAACATCATGAGGACTAAGGATCTCATTTACAAGAATCTGACAAATCGGCTCTAATGCGTCATATTACTTGGGCTGTACTATGGCCCTCTAACGACACCATGGATGTGCTGTATTTACAATACATTGCTCGATGGTGCACATTTTAACAGATGTGTCAGAAATTCTGATGCATCTGTGGTGCTAAACTCACACATTGCTGGACAAGCATAAAAAAAATGACGCAACTCCAGCATTGAGAAAAGCCCTACATCAGTTTAACATCTGCTCTGAGCAGGCATTAAAATTGGGATGCAGTGATGTTGCAGAACGACGTGGCGAAATGTTATGAATTTCACTGCGTCAGTTCTGCATGGCTTTTACCGAAGGAACGCCTATCTTGCATACATTATACCTGACGCAGGTATAATGTTATGCAAGTCTTTACAAACTGATACATTGGGCCCAATATGTCATCCTGTAAATGTGAAGCAGTGTAAAGCACTGCTTGCGCCACTGTTGCGTAAAAAAAATGACGCCAACAGTGGCACAAAGGCCTTGTACATGAGGGCCCAAATATGTTCATTAGCTTCAGCGTCAGGCAACACGCCTTGATTCACTTTTTTCTTTGCAATGCACATTCCTGGAAGGAAAAATGTCTGTGTTTCCTCTCCTTCATTTCCAATTTTATTTACTACCCTACTTTGGCTGAGACATTACCTGACATATTAGAAGAACACCATCATTTCTGGTAAAGGTTTTCCATTTGCACACAACTGCAGCCACATAAGTTTTATTTCTCTTGGCTCCTACACCATTTTAATCTCTGGTTCATACGTTAAATTTTGCAATACAGAATAATCGCAGGTTCTCCTGGATCATACATTTGTTTATGCATGATTTGAGGGGTTAAATATATATCCCCAGATTTATTAGCTTGTCAAGTTTATCTCCCCCCAGAGCGTAGATTCAAGGGGGGCGTTTGGGTTGTTACACCATCTTGATAAATGTGTTTTCTGTTAAAAAGTTGGGTACAGGTGCTTTCAGTCGGGTATGGTGAGGAGTCTGTAGGATTTCACCAGAAATTTTTACACAAACACATACCAAAAAGCGCACACTCTCTCTCCCTCTCTGCTTTGAAAGTCTTAAAATTGTTGGTTATTTGACAAAATATTGTGTTTTCTCTCACTTAGTACCCCTACAAATTCGCACTTGTCTTCCTTTCCAGTGCCCCCTTAGCCACTCTTATGTGCCCTGCTTGTTGTATAATGTACTTTAACATTATATTACAGTGCAATAGTTAGAAAATCTGAAGTTCACCCCCCCTCAATCTTATTGACCACGCTACGCCCCTGCGCCCCTCACACTAGTAACCTCTAAATGTGAGCTAAATCTTAGATTCAGTAACATAATATTTTGGAGGATTCTGCTTAGTAATTCCATTACGAGAATCTGCTGTATTTCCCCTTCAATAGTGTAAATAGGACTGATACAATTTATTTGATCTGCTGCCTGGATTAGCGTCCAAAGAAAAAAAGAGAGAATAGGCAGCTGGCTTTATTTCTATTTCCTCTTACCAACTTTTCTCCAGTGTTATACCATAGTGAAATTATGCATGGGATAGTGAATGAAAGGAAAATGTAACTATGAAAAAGCAGGAACTGAAGTACTTTAAACTAAAACATGGCACTAGTGAATGCTACCATACCAGCACACTTTGACGATTGTTCAGAGTAGCCCTTTTCTTATCAACACTAACAAAGGGCCTGATTAAGTGAGATATGAAGACGAAGTGATCAACAAAATAATTTTGACACTGCAAATTACTCACTCCCTCTAACCTAAGACTGGTGAATATGGAAATGTGCTTTTTGGGACGGATCTGTCACCTGCATGATAAACATGCATGAACCCCTGCCCTGAGTGACCACCGGCAAGTGAAACTGATATCTGGACTTTTTGTTTGACCCTGCAATCACAATAATCCAGTGTGTGCAGAGGAGCGTAGGCCAGTCTATAGTAATTCAAGGTCCAGATCCTGTTCTGTGACCTGGAGGGACACACCGAGCATACCCTTGTGAATGATATTAGACTACTGGCCATGTCTTTGGACAGACACACAAAGCAGTGGTGGATGTGTAGCGAGTTTTTGTGAGTCATTAGAGTACCTGACCTGTTATTAAGAAAAGTGCTTCATAGAGTACCAAAGGACTGCTGTGTGATCAGGGCTGGTGTCGGCATGACAGCCAGTTCCCCAGAGGTGAGGGGACATCAACTGAAGTCTGCAGTTCTTGCTGGAAGAGCAGATGGTATGACTAGCACCTTGACGCCTGCCTGCTGAGAGAGGGAAAGAAAGTACCTGGTCCTGCAGGTACAGCAATTGTGCAGGAGGAGAAGACCAGTATGCTCTAGGCACAGGGAAGACGGAGAGTAAGCTGAGAGAGGGACCAAAGTCAGAAGTGACCCATGTTATGAAGGGTACTCTCATCTTCCATGTTATCCCTGTTACGCAATGCACTAAGACCTTCAACAGTGAAGCATCAGCCTGTTGCCCTCCATCTTGCTGTGAACCCAAGCCCAGCACTGGAGTTGAAGATCCCTTTTTACCCCAGCTGCAGTAGCCCTGCTCAACCTGGATGCTGCAACTTCCAAAGATGCGCACCTGTTGAAGAGCCAGCCCAGAAGCTGGAACTTCTGTCAACGAGTACCATTCTGCATTTGGCCCAGCAGGCAATGACAGCCAAACAGAAATGTCTGCCATGCGGCCCTGCTGTACTGATTCCACACAGTGGGTTGTGTCTTAAAAGTTTGCGGCACCTGCACCAATGAAGTCATCGCTGTAAGAGCATGAATGCAGAACACACCAACTGAGGCCACCAAATACACATCTCCTCGTAGCAGATAAAAGCTAGGCCTAGCTGTAAATGTAACAAGGGCCTGGGCACGCAGAGGACTCCGCTGCATGAACATAGGACTTCTGTTCAGGTGACCCTGCGTTAGCAAAAGTCATTGAACTGAATTGCGCATCTAGAAAGTGGGGTAATAAAGAATGAACTGCACCTGTGCCTAACGGATGCCTATTTCCATTCCACGCAGAGAGGAATGTAGTTATTAGCAAGAGGAAACGGGCAGACGTGTAGTACCTCTTTGAGAATAGCTTACAATCCTGTATCTGAAACCTCCATTAAAGTGTGTAGAATATTGTTTTGCTGTGAGATTAAGATATTTTCTAAAATTTAAATATAAGCTCTGGGCTGGACAATACTTTATAGTGTCTGTTGGTTGGCTGTTGAGTCATGACCTTCTGCCTCACTCACTACCTCCCTAAGAAGCATCTGACAGCTCTTCCTCAATGACCTGACATTCAAGAGCAGAAAGGTCGTACTTGGCCTAGTTTGCAGAGCCACAGTAGGATGGACCTAGGACACCGGAGGTAAATTACCTCAACCACCATGTTTGGGAGCCAGTAGTCTTTGTCCGACCTGTGCTCCCTCTCACCCCCGAAAAGGATCTGACAATTGGCGGCAAGCACTGTGGGCTCTGCAAGTTCTGATTTCAAGGCAACAAGGGCAGCTTAAACACATCATTATCTGCACAGTACAATGGCAGATACATGATTTGTGAGACTAGACCTTGGCACCTCCTGTCCTTAGATAAATTAAGGTATCTATGCTTGGAGAGATGGGGGAAGGCTCACAGAAATAACAGCATGAAGATCCTTGCAGGTTTTGCTAGAGACCAGTTTGTGAAACATGTGCTATAAGAAAGAAACAGTAATGGAATCTAGTGAGGGCACCAAGATAGGAACCCATAGAGGGAGTGCTGTGGTGGCACGCTTTTCTTAGCCTATCACATGCTTTTCCCAGACACACTCTAAATGTGTTTCTGCATTTGCTTTCCATTGTTTCTGTTAGAAAGTGCATTATTATTATTTGGGGTGGGAGGAACCCTCAAAGTTACTAAAGTAACTTGAGCTCAAGTCCCTGGTAGCTATGGCACAGAGCAGGCAGACTTAACGTGGGATGCTGTGTAAATTATTTATAGTACTAAAACAGGAATACACTCACACACCCAGCTGTAAAGATTCCAAAGCAAATTAGAAAAATTGTATAAAATGTAACAAACAAAATGACACCAAAAAAAACAAAAATCCAATGAGTGGAACCAAGATATGATTTTTAAGGTTTAAAGTAGAAATAGTGCTAAAAAGTCAAAAACACCAACAATAGTTTATATAAGCGGTAGACCAGGACCTAAGTGCGATTTGAGACCCACAGCAAAGGAGCACTGATTGGATACAACAAGTGGATCGGTCCTGATGAAAAGTCTGGAAGTCAAAAAGTTCAAAAAAGTTTCTAAATCTCACTTCTGAAAAGGACTTTGTCATTTATTTAATAGAATAATACATCCAGAGTGGGCTTCTGCAGAAACTGTGGTTTCTGCTGTGGAACTGAAGGCTGACTATTTGAAGCAGATTGATTCCACTGGAGCCATAGAGTTTTGGAGATTTCTTACTGAAATTAACACAGAAAGGGACAGAGTCATTACTTCAGAGGTGTATGGATCCTTGAAGGGGTGGAAACTGAAATTAATTTCAATGCTGTGGAACTGTCAGTCAGATATTTTTGAGCCAGGTCCACCTGAAGCATTGGAGCTCTGGATCAAAAGTTTTCAAAGGTTTCCAAACTTTGTTCTGGAACCCCAACAACCACTGGAGTACACCTCTAAGGACCTCAGGACAAGGCACTTAAATACTTGCCGGTTGTCAGGCATAGACGAAACACAAAGTCCAGTCCAAGTCAGTTACCACTGGTGAGCTAGGCACTTTAGGGAAAAGGCCTATTCCAGCTTGTTGTGTGCCTGAATCCAGACAACTGGCCCTTGGTGTCCACTTCTTCTTCCTGGGTACAAAGGGAGGCAGGTTCAGTTGTTCAGAGCCCTTCTCCTGTCCCAGACAACAAGTCCAAGTCCTCTTCTGTTCTTACTCAGGTCCAGAAAGTGGGTCGATCAGCTCATCGATGGGGTGACTCCAGGGCACTCCCTAACCAATGGTGGAAAATGTTCAAGGTCGAACTGAAAAATAACGAATGAGACTCCTCCATATTAACAAGTTATGTTATCTCCTGATATCAACTTCCAAAGCGTAATTTTTCTACTTCAGACTGGGATTGTCCTTGGATTCAGTGCCATTGTTCAGTTCGACCTTGAACATTTTCCACAGTTTCTTGGTTAAATACGTATGGGGTCACCCATTTTAAGGCCGAACTGTCTCTTGAATAATCCCAATTCTGTTGGGTGACAATCCGTTGGGGGATCTAACCCCTTTCTCAAAATTACCCTAACCAATGATGTACAAGTTCTCTGGGCATTCCTACCCATTTGTTTCAGTAGTTTCCGTTTGCCTTACTGGGAACAGTCCCAAAATGTCTTGAGCCAGGGAATTTTTAAGATGGCAAAGGTCTTCGGCCACCCTAAACATGGGCTCAGAGGTTTGTGGGTGTGTAGGGGAGTGCACTATGGTAATCACTAGTGTCCTCACACATCTAACACTAAAATCCAATTTGAAGCTGGCCATGTACCCACAATAAAACCAGGAGACAAAGCTGAGTCCTCCAGCACCCAAAGGTGAGATACACAATAATTGTCCTGGCATCCTGTTTGCTCTTTTTCAAGTGCACCAAAGGTATACATAAGGCTCAGACAAACCTGTCATTCATGATTTGACACCCTTGTGCCACCTGAGTGGCGTCCCCAACCGCCTGCTGGGTTCAGATGGGCTGCTTCTGCCCATTCAGGTCGACCTGTCACTCACAGTGATCTATTGTGTGGTTGCTGTGAGGAATTTCACACCTCATTAAAGGCTGAAGACAAACATAGTAGCTGGCAGTGGCTAACGCTAATTAGCCTTCTGAAAGTAGTCAGGTAAAGGGTAACTTCCTAAAAGTTACATTTCCAATATCTTGACTAGAAATCCAACTTTATCACTACATAGGATTTTTTTCTTAAGTATAAATTAAGTCTTTGAATGGCATCTGTAGCTGGTATAGTAGTAAGTAATTCTTTATTTGTATTATTAAATTAAAACCATTGCAATAGTGTATACAGTATAAAAGATGAGAGATGTAATAGACAAGTGTACAACATAGGTGGCAATCCTTAAAACATAGATTCCTTATATCATACATCATTGACAGTTAAAACGAAACGTGTGTGAGCAAGACGATAGAGAATGGTTCACAGTACCAACCAGCCATCAATAAAACTAACAAATATGACAAACAGTGACTAAAGAATGATTTCTGCTTGCCTCACATACCAGGGCGAAACATGTGTTAGGTCGCCTTACACAGCACAATAGAAACATAAATTCAATGAACAACAGACCCAACTTTCTGGAGTTAGCAGTTCAAGAATTTTCAGCAAGTTTACAGCAATCCCTAACAATTAGGAGCGCAGTCAATAGGCTACTGGATGGGTGTAAAGTGTAGGACGCTCTAATTTCAGATCAACTTTGATAAGCCAGCAGCATAGGTGTTTGTCGGCAAGCTCACGGCGGCCCTCATAACCAGATAATACTAATCAATGTGCAAAATAGGCATCAGTGTTTAAGATTTAAAACCCTTGAGGCACTCTGAAGAGCACATCATGTTCTCAGTGGGGTTATGCTTAGTAAATACAATAAAACTAACGTTAAGTAGTTATCTGCCTGCAAGCCTGTTCAAAACAAAGTGACGAAGAGATTATCTGCTAGGCGGTGGTAACTAAAAATTATAAAATGAGAGCTAAGCATAACCCAAGGTTAAGGAGCAGCCTCGGTATAACTATGCAGGGTGAATAATCCATGTACAGTTCTCGACAGTGATGCTTTATCCTCGACCAGGAGACTCGTTTTACGGTTTTGTTAACTTGGTGCTTACAGCTTTCATAGGTCCCTGACGCCTCCCAGAGACCCCGCAGTCCTCACTGATATACTGAGTCTGAAATCTGTAATTTTATTCATGTATAGTTAATTAAAACCATTACATGTACATAAAAAAGAAAACATATTAGAATATTACCATGATAATACAATATAAGCACTGTAACATTATGAGTGAGAAGAATATGATTGGGCAATACAAAGTATCTAATTTGACTTTGTGTAGTTGAAACTTCACACAATAACAATTTAATACAATCAGTTCAAAGCTACACCCTTAAAAATAATATCATTGACCAAGGCCTACTTCACAGAAAACACTTCATGTGGTAAATAAAGTGCAAATGTGCTGTGCAAACTTTTGCCAGGAAGTGCGTATGTTTTACTTTATAATATACTAAGAAAATGTTGATGTTAAGCGTTTGTTGTACACACACAGGCAATAAATGGGGAACACACACTCAAAGACAATTCCAGGCCAATAGGTTTTTATATAGAAAAATATATTTTCTTAGTTTATTTTAAGAACCACAGGTTCAAGATTTACAAACAATACTTTAAATGAAAGGTATTTCACTCAGGTATCTTAGGAACTTTGAGTTATTACAATAGCATGTACAGTTTTGGCAAAAATGGCAATAAGCTATTTTAAAAGTGGACACTGCAAAAATCAACAGTTCCTGGGGGAGGTAAGTAAATGTTAAGTTCACAGGTAAGTAAGACACTTACAGGGTTCAAAGTTGAGTCCAAGGTAGCCCACCGTTAGGGGTTCAAGGCAACCCCAAAGTTGCCACACCAGCAGCTCAGGGCTGGTCCGGTGCAGAGGTCAAAGTGGTGCCCAAAACACATAGGGGGTCATTTTGACCTCGGCGGTCTTTTTCCAGAGACCGCCGAGGGACCGCCGTGCGGAAGAACGCCAGTGGTGGTGGTTTGACACTCGGCCTATTATGACCGTTGGCAGCTCTCCGCCCTTTTACGGACGGAGAGCCGCCAACAGCCATACTGGTGGGAGGCGGGGAAGTGGAGGTTGCTCCACCTCCACCGCCACGCCAACAGAACACCGCCCAGCAAATCATGTCCTGTGATTCGCCGTGGCGGTGTTCTGTTGATAGTGTGGTGTCGGCGGAGCAGCCCCCATGGCTCCCGTCCCCTCCCGGAGGATCGTCGGACCAGGTAAGTCGATCGTCCGTGAGGGGAGGGGGTGGGGGGTGTTGTGTGCGTGCATGGGGGTGTGCGTGTGTGTATGTAGAGGGGGTGTGTGAGTGCCTGTATGCTTGCGTGGGTGTTGTGTGTTTGGGAATGAGTGCGTGTATGTCTGTAGGTATGTCTGTATGGATGTGTGCGTGTATGTTTGAATGTGGGTGTGCGTGTCTGACTGTGTGTGGATGTTGGCATCTATGTCGGTGTGAGTGCGTGTATGTGTGTTGGTGGTGCCTGCGTGCGTGTCGGGTGAGTATGTGTGTGTGATGTTGGGAGTCGGGGTGGGGAGGGGGGTCCTGCCACCTTTGGGGGATGGCAGGGGTGGTGGGGGGAGTAGGGGAGGGAGTCGGGGGGAGACCCCTATCAGTGTCAGGGAAGGAATTCCCTGGCACTGATAGTTCTTACCGCCATGGATTTCATGGCGGTTTCAAACCGCATGAAATCCATGGCGGTCAGCCGGGTCCAAATACCGCCGGCGGTATAGTGACGGCCGCCGGGCTGGAGACCCTGGTCTACAGCCCGGCGGTCGTTTCCGCCCTGGCGGGCGGAACGGAGAACCGGCAGATGACCATGGCGGTAACCGCCATGGTCATAATTCCACAAAGTAAGACCGCCAGCCTGCTTCTCCGCCTTCCGCCAGGGGTCATAAGGACCCCCATAGGCTGCAATGGAAATAAGGGTGCCCCGGTTCCAGTCTGCCAGCAGGTAAGTACCCGCGACTTCGGAGGGCAGACCAGGGGGGGTTTGTAGGGCACCGGGGGGACACATGCAGGCACAGAAAGTACACCCTCAGCGGCACAGGGGCGGCCAGGTGCAGAGTGCAAACAGGCGTCGGGTTTGCAATAGGATTCAATGGGGAGACCCGGGGGGCTCTTCAGCGATGCAGGCAGGCAAGGGGGGGGGGCTCCTCGGGGTAGCCACCACCTGGGCTAGGAAGAGGGCCGCCTGGGGTCGCTCCTGCACTGGAGACTGGTTCCTTCAGGTCCTGGGGGCTGCGGGTGCAGTGTGTTTTCCAGGCGTCGGGTTCCTTGAAGCAGGCAGTCGTGGTCAGGGGGAGCCTCTGGATTCCCTCTGCAGGCGTCGCTGCGGGGGCTCAGGGGGGTCAACTCTGGCTACTCACGGGCTCGCAGTCGCCGGGTAGTCTTCCCTGTAGTGTTAGTTTTCCGGAGGTCGAGCCGGGGGCGTCAGGTGCAGAGTGGAAAGTCTCACGCTTCCGGCGGGAAACATGCGGTCTTTAAAAGTTGTTTCTTTTGTTGCAAAGTTGTAGTTTTGTGGAACAGGGCCGCTGTCCTCTGGAGTTTCTTGATCCTTTTAGATGCAGGGTAGTCCTCTGAGGCTTCAGAGGTCGCTGGACCCTGGGGGACGCGTCGCTGTTGCAGTTTTTTTTTAAGTGGGGAGACAGGCCGGTAGGGCTGGGGCCAAAGCAGTTGGTGTCTCCGTCTTCTCTGCAGGGCTTCAGGCCAGCAGTCCTTCTTCGTCTTCAGGTTGCAGGAATCTATCTTCCTAGGTTCTGGGGGCCCCTAAATACTCAATTTAGGGGTGTGTTTAGGTCTGGGAGGATAGTAGCCAATGGCTACTAGCCCTGAGGGTGGCTACACCCTCTTTGTGCCTCCTTCCGGTGGGGAGGGGGTCACATCCCTAATCCTATTGGGGGAATCTGCAAGATGGAGGATTTCTAAAAGTCAGAGTCACCTCAGCTTAGGGGTTGTCCTGACTGGCCAGTGACTCCTCCTTGTTTTTCTCATTATTTCCTCCAGCCTTGCCGCCAAAAGTGGGGGCAGTGGCTGGAGGGGCTGGCATCTCCACTAGCTGGGATGCCCTGTGGCGCTGTAACAAAGGGGGTGAGCCTTTGAGGCTCACCGCCAGGTGTTACAGATCCTGCAGGGGGAGGTGAGAAGCACCTCCACCCAGTACAGGCTTTGTTCCTTGCCACAGAGTGACAAAGGCACTCTCCCCATGTGGCCAGCAACATGTCTGGTGTGTGGCAGGTTGGCAAAACTATTCAGCCCACACTGGAAGTCGGGTATGTTTTAGGGGGCATCTCTAAGATGCCCTCTGGGTGTATTTCACAATCAAATGTACACTGGCATCAGTGTGCATTTATTGTGCTGAGAAGTTTGATACCAAACTTCACAGTTTTCAGTGCAGCCATTATGGTGCTGTGGAGTTCGTGTTTGACAGACTCCCAGACCATATACTCTTATGGTTACCCTGCACTTACAATGTCTAAGGTTTTGCTTAGGCACTGTAGGGGCATAGTGCTCATGCACCTATGCCCTCACCTGTGGTATAGTGCACCCTGCCTTAGGGCTGTAAGGCCTGCTAGAGGGGTGACATACCTATGCCACAGGCAGTGTGAGGTTGGCATGGCACCCTGTGGGGAGTGCCATGTCGACTTAGTCATTTTCTCCCCACCAGCACACACAAGCTGGCAAGCAGTGTGTCTGTGCTGAGTGAGGGGTCCCTAGGGTGGCATAAGACATGCTGCAGCCCTTAGAGACCTTCCCTGGCATCAGGGCCCTGGTACCAGAGGTACCATTTACAAGGGACTTACCTGGATGCCAGGGTGTGCCAATTGTGGAGACAAAGGTACAGTTTAGGGAAAGAACACTGGTGCTGGGGCCTGGTTAGCAGGCCTCAGCACACTTTCAAATCAAACTTGGCATCAGCAAAGGCAAAAGGTCAGGGGGTAACCATGCCAAGTTGGCATTTCCTTACACAACCCCCCCCCCCAAACGAAAGAGGATGAGACTAACCTTTCCCAAGAGATTCTTCATTTTCTAAATGGAAGAATCTGGAAAGGCCATCTGCATTGGCATGGGCAGTCCCAGGTCTGTGTTCCACTATAAAGTCCATTCCCTGTAGGGAGATGGACCACCTCAACAGTTTTGGATTTTCACCTTTCATTTGCATTAGCCATCTGAGAGGTCTGTGGTCAGTCTGAACTACAAAGTGAGTACCAAAGAGGTATGGTCTCAGCTTCTTCAGGGACCAAACCACAGCAAAGGCCTCCCTCTCAATGGCACTCCAACGCTGCTCCCTGGGGAGTAATCTCCTGCTAATGAAGGCAACAGGCTGGTCAAGGCTATCATCATTTGTTTGGGACAAAACTGCCCCTATCCCATGTTCAGAGGCATCTGTCTGCACAATAAACTGCCTGGAGTAATCTGGAGCTTTTAGAACTGGTGCTGTGCACATAGCTTGTTTCAGGGTGTCAAAGGCCTGTTGGCATTCTATAGTCCAGTTTACCTTCTTAGGCATTTTCTTGGAGGTAAGTTCTGTGAGGGGTGTCACTATGGATCCATATCCCTTCACAAACCTCCTGTAGTAGCCAGTCATGCCAAGGAATGCCCTGACTTGAGTCTGAGTTTTTGGAGCTACCCAGTCCAGAATAGTCTGGATCTTGGGTTGGAGTGGCTGAACTTGGCCTCCACCTACAAGGTGTCCCAAGTAAACCACAGGTCCCTGCCCTATCTGTCATTTGGATGCATTGATAGAGAGGCCTGCTGCTTGTAGGGCCTGCAAAACCTTCTTCAGGTGGACCAGGTGATCTTGCCAGCTGGAGCTAAAGACAGCAATATCGTCAAGACACTAAGGCCCATATTTATACTTTTTGACGCAAAACTGCGCCATTGCAGTTTTGCGTCAAAAAAATTTGCGCCGTCTAACGCCATTTGGATGCGCCATTCGGGCGTCAAATTTATACTTTGACGTACGGCGGCGCAACCAACAGGTGGGAGTCATTATTTCGTGACGCAAACAGCGTCGGTCTGTCGTAAGGCAAACCCACGTAAAAGTGACGCAAATCACTGTGGGTCGATTTACGACAGCGCTATCGTGAATACGCCTTTTTTTTTCACGCTATTGCGTGACATTTTTGCGCGAAAACTGCACTGACAGGAGAGGAGACCCAAAATGGATCCCAGATGCCCCAACAGACCCCAGGAGGATGAGAGCAGACCAGGACCCAGCCAGGAGGAAGCATACAGGAACCAGGACATGTTAAAGAAAAAAAGAAAGTGTCGCTTCAGTGCAGAGGAGCAGGAAATCCTGGTGAAAGAGGTGACGGAACACCAGCACCAACTTTTCATATCCTCAAAATTGCCACTCAGTAGGAGAGAGGCCATCTGGAAAGAAATTGTGGACAAGATAAACAGTGTGGCTGAAGAACGCCGGACAGTCACCGAGTGTAAGAAACGCTGGCATGACTGTAAACGTAGGACCAAAGAGAAAATGGCCAGGAACAGGAAGGCAGCAATGCAGACTGGAGGGGGGAGTCCAGCACAACAGGAGGCTCTGGACCACATGGAGGAGATGGTCGCAGCCGTCATCCCAGAGGAGATCGTCACAGGGATACAAGGACTGGACAGCGCAGACTACCACGACACTACGCACATGCAGGGTAAGTCGCATGGGGAATTACAATGGAATAATGGGGACTGTAAGCAGGGGGGGGATACCTACTACACAATGCATGTAACTTAGCACATATATGAAGTGGCATGGGGAAAGGGGCACGGCAGGGGGGAATGCCCAGTACTGACCATAGCCGGGCCACGACAAAATACTGCCACCACTACAGTCCCATGGGGACATCCTGTAATTACAACAAGAGAGCCAAGGGAAACCAGTGACAGGTGGGAAGGACACTACCCTGAATCCACATCCAGGCACTTGTTTTGCACAAACTATTCCCCATCAACTAGGTCCCTACCTGTAATGCAGTAGCAAATACAACAACTGCAACTTAACTGCCACCACAGTTGACAATAACACCTCTCATCTCTGGGCAGCTATAGTACCAAATGGCAGGAACCCCACCCTGGAACATACATTCCTAAATTAGGGGGTGAGGATGACATCTGCAACTACTCCTAGAAATAAGACAAAGCTACCAGTACACTTAAATGCCGAATGTCCATAACTGACACATACATAAGCCTAAGTAAACAGCAATAGGAGCCACACAGCACTAACGACACACACATGCTGCATACATCAGGGTCCCTCACGTGCCTGCCTAACAATGCTACATCACAAATGTCATACTGCTCAGACAACAACATTGACGAGGGGACACAGGCAACTGGTCAATGAAACACATCTGCACAGTCTAACCAAAAAATAGGACATCCATACGATAAACAAGCCAATCCAGTAAGACACACGAGACCCCATCAGATACAAACATCAACAATGTTTACATCCATACCACATCCTAACATTGACATACATAGGTCATGCCACCTAACATGTACAGATCATGCAATGTGAATAAAAAGTGTATGGTGCAGGGCCTGTGAGGCAAGTGTGCTGGCAGGGCAGTCACAACACCCACAGTCAGTCAAAGTGTAGCGTGGCAAGTGAAACGTATACTTTGCGCAATAGCCTCAGGCTGGAGGCCTTTGTGCATCTTACCCTGAATGTACTTATACTCATTTGCTCACATCTAAGTGCCTTAGAGCACTTTGCACTAAATGAATCTCATTGCCCTTCCTATCAGTTAATGTAGCAAATAGTCAGTCCTGAGGTGTTGGCAATTAGTCAAATCACCCTGTTTTGCCTACTTCTGCACTGGAGTTTGCCAGAACATATTCACTCTGTGCCCCAGTCAAGGATACCGTCTGGTTCGTTGATGATAGATGTGGTAGGGGTTAAGGTTTGCCATTCCTGCGTAGGGAAACTTTGTCATCACCATGACATATGTCTTTTAAATTCACTTCCTCGTCCCAAGACACGCATGGGGGAGTTTACAAACAGAAAATCACATCTAGATGCTGCCTGCCTTGCTGCTGATGCACAACCAGATCCCAGCCCATTCCTCTGATATGAGGGATGATGTCTCCCCTGTGATTCAGACAGACAAGCTCCAAACTTAACATGCAGTGCTATATATAGAACAAGCAGAGGGAGAGTAGAAACTGTTAGGCACCATGATAGCTGTGTACCAATGTATTACTTTCATGCGGACTATTTCAGTTCTAACTGTGTGTATTGTTTTGGTTATTGGGGCTCACACCGAAATTCCTACAAGTCAGTTGTACACTGAAACTTCATATCCAACAAATACTGTCTGTGTCATTTGTGTATGGGAACATACCGGAAAAGATAGAAATGTGTAGGACCTGAGGGACCACCACTTCCCTGAGAAGTCCCAAAGATGTCATGGGCTTGGACTTCTAAACATTCCTCTGTTGTGGGAGACCAGAGGCACTGCTAGTCTGTCTGAGCTAAATACAATATCTGGGTGACAGAGTTATTTACAAGTGGGTCAAACTTAGTCCCCCACACCATTAGCTATCCTGCTGCCTAGAAAGCCAAGAATCACATGTAGGATAATGAGAGCCCACCCAAACAAATGTCCCTCCATAACAATAGTGAAACACCGAGAGAGGAGTAGGACAAAAAAATGCATATTCCAAAATAATTACAAATCAACACCTAGAGATGTCCTGGCAGGCATGTCTGATAGCTCCATATCATATATGTGACACACAGGTGGGCCATAGGCCTACAACAATGCCCTATGACAGACAGCAGATACCAAGACAAAATCAGAGTACAAAGTAAAGGCATCCAAAGGCTTGGATCTTAGTGCTAAATGATCTCAACACAGACACACTAATTGTACCCTGTTTCTTTGCAGAGGAACACGGATCTCCTGCCGATATGCCTGTCCATGAGTTCCCTGATGACATGGATGACGAGAACATCAACCTCACACAAGAGACCATTGACATGGTCCTCGAAAGCCTCCAAACCCCCCCTTCAGTAACAAGGAGGAGCCAAGATGAAGCAGCCACCACAGTAGAACCACCCGCCACCCCAATTGTAAGACCTGCCAGCTCCAACACAGCTGAGGACTCTGACGACACTGGCACCAGCTTCGAAAGAACAGTCGTTGGGGTCCAGCGGGAGCTGGCCAAGGAGGTGCGGGTGGGGATGCAAACTATGGCAGCCAGCCTTGAGGGGGTGCGTTCGTGCATGCTGTCAACTGCTGATCAGGCAGCTGCAATGCAAGCCAGAACATCGCTGTTGGAGGAACTTTTAGTAACACAGAAGGCAATCTGCACAGCTGTCATCCAGTTGACCAAACAACTCCAACAGCAAGCCAGTCAGCGTGTGCACGAATGCAACATCGAACCCCTCAGGGCAGACCTGGCTGCCTACCATCGGGATGTGGCTGCCATTCTGAAAAACCAGCACGCTCTCCTTGCTGCAGTACTGCCCTTCATAACTGGACAGGGATCAGCCCCCGGATGTCTGCCTCCATGTCTTCTGACACTGAGGTGTGTGTTGCCCCTTCAAAACCAACAACAACAAGGACACACCAGGCAACACACACATCAGAAGAAGAAGACATGGAACAGATAACATTCACACGCAAGAGTACCCGGAAGCCCTAGTCCCTGCACCATGCCCCACTCTGACCAAGGTCCTACGTTTTGACACATGCCAGCCTCACTCCAACTACCCTCAATGACTGTTCGGCAATCTACTGTTTAACTTGTCCACATTGGCTGTAAATGTTTCTCTCCTACCATTTGGCAATTCCTGTTCCTCTGCACCGTCTGTGACATCACCCCAGCATGTCAGGAGCATCATCCACACCCTGTAAATAGGATCACCATTTAAGAATGCACCAGAACGGACTCACCTAACATTGTTAATGGACTTTTTGCACTACTCCACCTAAAAATAAATATCACTTGCACACCAATTGTGTCTCTGTGTCATTTCACACTTCAACTGTGCAGTACATAACTCCAAAGTGGCTGTGTGGCAACCATGTTGATTCTCTAGACTACTGTCCTGATTTCATGTCTATTGAAACATCTGTGCAGTGGCCAGGATTGCATCATAGCTTTACTAGACTGAGGAAAATAACTGATGTAGGGACTAAGCACACACAATCATGCTGTGTTGGACAGAATGAGGCCCCATCCATAGCTATTCTAGACAACTAATGGTGGATGAGAAATGTAGGCACCTTGCGATACTAACACAATACATTATGCTGTAAAATGAAAGGAATGTTAACCAAATTACACTGCATCAATCACCCTTACAGCGTATACTACCATGAAGGAAAGTCATGCTCAAGCAGTACACACATGATGTAGGTCAGCAATGACAGCAACAAGACAAGAGTGTGAACAAATACTCATCTACAAAGCTCTCCCTGAACTTCACAATGCTGTCCGACCTATCTATTTACCTACAAAATCAACTCTGGAAGCACTCTTTGTGAAGTAGGATACATACCAACCCCAAATCTTGATGATCTATGCAGACTACCAATGGTGGCTCTCCCACACGGTGGATACTTACCAAGTTAGCACACGGGTAGCTGGCATGTTAAACCTCAATAGCCTGGGGATAGCGAGCATAGGACACAAATGTCATACTAAAACTTTCTGCTACACTGATGTCAAGGCCATGAAAAGGTAGCACCTAACGCATCTGGTAAAGGGTTAACAAATTTTTTATTTCAAATAAGTAAGAAAAGAGGCAACTAAGGGAAAGATAAACCTACACGAATCTAACCTGACTACTACTAACCCACAACTGTCCCTAACTAACCTAAGCTAAACTTACTCTACACATGTAACGAAACGATCTAAACATCAACCCCCCACCCACCATTATGAGACAAGACACATGCAGGACAACACTTACTAACCTACACACATACTATACTATCCTAAACAAACATATATTTTTTTGTATTTTTTTGTTTTTGTTTTTTTTTATCAAACAGGAATCCCAACATTGCCCCCCACCCACCCACCCACACAAAAATATTAGATAGAAAGTATAAGGACCCCCCACCCTCTTACCTAACACTAACTAAGCTAATTACCTATACTTATCCTACAACTAACCCCCCAAACCCAACTAACAGTATGAAAAGAGGAAAGAGGGGAGAGGGGAGGGGTAAAAGTTCAGGAGGGCAAAATAACTAAGGATTTGCCCTCTGAAGTGTGCGCCGGATGGAGCGCACCTTCTTTTTGACCTCCGCCATGTCCTCCGTCAGGTTGTCAACCTTTTGAATTAACCTGTCCAGTTTCCTAGACAATGCGTTGAAGGCTGCAGGGTCAATTGGAGGGTCACTGCTGGTCTGCGTGCCGGTGGAGGTGGAGATTGTTGCTGGAGTGGAGTGGCCACGGGACAGCCCTGCTCCCAACACACGGCTGGGTCCAGGTCTGGAGGAAGATGGCTGGTCCGTCGCTGGGTCCCCTTGGGCAGACCTGGTGGTTGTAGGTGGCACCGTTGGTGGAGCCTGTGGTGTGGCATACCACGCCCCGGAGGCCCGTTCCGAATTGTATCTGCGGGCCATCCTCCGATACCCACACTGCACCTGCAGGATGTGCCTGTACCTCATTGCACGGCGCTCAAACTGGTTTCGAGCTGCGGCACTCAGGTTTGCAGCTGTGAAGGGAAAAGGCAAATATTGAGCATAGAATTTACAGTGGGTTGAATACCACAATGGGTAATTTGACCATTACTAGCAATGTATTGGTTGCAGCAATTGTTACAACATATGTCACGGGAAGGCTCAGAGGAAGTACATGTGAATCATGCATACTGAAGGGCATATCACATATAGCAGATCCATGTCTCTACATGATGGATGACATCACCCTAAACTACTCCTACAATTCATACCTAAGCCATTATACATTATGGCACCAGCTCGTCCGCATACTGACTTCACTACATATGTCATTCTATGTGATAAGAATCACACTCCTCACTCAATGGCATTTCGAAATAGTTGTGTGCTAAGATTGAACCCCTGGCAATGAATCATATGTCGACACTATGGGCCAGATGTAGGAATTGATGGGAAATCAACTAGCAAATTGCAAAGCTGAACGGTGTCTCTGACACCGTCTGCGAGTCACTATGGGGTCCCTAAATCCCACCTCATGAACATCAATGATGTGGGTTCCAACTTGCACCACCTTAGCATTTATGGGCACTCACGGGGATGGAGGCCTGCTGGGAACAGCAGAACTCCATAGACGTGACTGCTTTTAAATGAAGCAAGTTATTTTTCACCAAGTGTAGGCCCTTTATCTGAAAGGAAAATGAGCTGCGATTTGTTTAAATTCACAACAATTGATTGTTCGTAATTTACACAATAATGATTGCTCCCCTAGACCACTGGCTGTTTTGTGCAGGAGTATTTTGGTCCACTCACAAAGGTGAAGGTTCACAATGAGGACCCCTTCCAGTCAGCAAGTTGGTTAGCAGCCACTTCAAGTGGATGATAACAGCTACTCACTTTGCAACCACGTACTCGTTAGCAAATGGGATTGCCTAACACTGTGATTTGCAAGTAGGGCTGGTAAACTCCTTAATTTTTTTACTTTAGAAAAGCATTTTGCGAATATGTACATGACCACCAATAACATTTCGGATTAGGAAACAGACGTTTGCAACTCACTAACATCAAATTATGCTATTTGCAATGTGGAGACATTTTGCTACATCTGGACCTAGGTACAAACTCAAGTCACAAAAGGTGTTAAGTACGTGTAACATACTGGTTGCTACAGTCCTAGGTACCCTGTTTCACAGTAACATCCCAGTCTTTGTGGGTGGTGTGGGAAGAACAAACAACAATCCCATGATCAATGCACAACCAGGAGTGTACAGAAAGTGCAACAAGCATGTGCCTTCACACACAACACCTATGAAGGGCTAGCAACACGTTGGAGTCAGCCCAACCTTGTCACATCCCAGGTCCACACATGTCAAAATGATATGACTTAGCCAAACATAACATACTATTAGTGAGGCATGTTTTACAACACACACAGAGGAGG
This sequence comes from Pleurodeles waltl, assembly GCF_031143425.1. NCBI lineage: Eukaryota > Metazoa > Chordata > Amphibia > Caudata > Salamandridae > Pleurodeles > Pleurodeles waltl. Next base: position 655,747,121 of record NC_090447.1, read on the forward strand.
TAGAACACCCATTCACGTGATTCAACAGAACACCTAGGCCATTGCACTCAAGTCACACACACTTCGAGGTCACCTTGTGGAAGTACATGCCCCCGGAAGATCCGACCTACAGTGTACACAGTCCATCCTCAACTAGGAAGAAGCACTTGTCATCGAAGCCATGTGCCTAAGCTATCTGGGAGACTGTCAGTCTGATATGCTGACTCAGTTAATGGCAAGTTCCTGACCAAGTCTAACATTGACCAGTGTGTTCAAAATGAGTCATGCTATTCCCAATAGTCGCACTAATTGAATGACCTACTGCCCCTCAATCTGAGAGATGACTAGGGATTGCTTTACCGAAACATTATTCCAATTTGATATCACACCAAAACAACAAAGCCAATGAACGGCCAGCACATCATATCATGAATTGTCCTGAACACACAGTAATCCATCATGCTTCATTTCCAAACAATGTAAATAGCACTTAGGCAACACTCACTGTAGGTATCGGGGTCGTCAAAATGGGCTACCTCACCAACGGTGTACGGGGCTGGTCCACCTGTAAAGCATGAAAGGAAGATTATACTCAGACTGGGGGAACAGACAAATAATTTCTGTTACAATGACAGTGTGTGAATATTACATGGTAATGATACACTTTCACACATGCTCATCCTGCCTGGCTGACTTTGTATTCTAGATTATCATTGGATGAGTCTCCTGCTCCAGTGACACACCCTACTACACTCATGCAGTGGCCAGGACAGTCATGTGTCGTCCAAGTTACTCCTCCATTAGTAGGCCCGAACAATCATGTGATCCATACATCTCAGCATGTGCATCCCAGAGAGAAACATTTCACAACTGGTTCCATGAGGACTGCATGACCACTCACCATCAAACAGGCTATGGGGACAGGTTCAACACACAGCAACCAGACACACATGTGACATATGTGTGGACAACATGACTAACTTCATGTGACGTGAAGGCAACACACAGGTGTTGCATCATCATGTGTTTGCAATTTTCGGTCTAGCTATGGCGTCTACATATGTAGGTATGTTGTTTCTACATGACGTACTCACTGGCCATTATGACCAGTAGAGTACAAATTGAGCAGTTCACGTGTTGCTTTTCAGACACAAATGCAACACTACATTCCATGCAGCTACAGCCATCTGGTATGTGTTGCAAAGATAAGGCATCGGCCTGGTAGCATAGGTCTTCATACACACCCGGCAACAAATACACATTTGGACACATATGTATACCTTTGTAGCGCAGCATTTGCATCATTTTGTGACGCAGAGAGGGGGCTACTTAGCAAAATACTAATAGATGTTGCATTTTACTGCTGTTATTGGGTGTACATGTGTAGCAAAAATGGGGATTTATGTGTATGCCCATGGGCCTAGGTTTCCCTAGTATAACACGCAGTCAGCTACTTATTTTGCAGATTGGCTACCAATCATCACATGTTCACGCACACATTCCTATTATTCCCATGTAATTGATTATTACTCACCAACATAGCCACCAATCCGGAGTCCCAGGTGGTCCAGCAGGTCCTGTTCCCTGGTGATCAGATCTGCCCAGCGGTGCTTGAGTTGATGGACATTCCTCATACTCCCGTAGACCCGGACCAGGTGATGGCGCACCTTCTCCCAACGTATTTTCCTCGCCTCCGTGTGATACCCCTGTATCACACGGCCCCCAGCCTCCAGCATCAGTGGGAGGAAATGGCTTACGAGCCATATGAAGCCCCCCAATTCGTCCTCACCCATCCTGGACAGGCGAGGCCTACCTGACATGATGTGAGGTTGAAAAAAGTAACAAAGAAAAATGAAAGAAAAAGTGGGAAATGGGGAAAGGTAGAGGTGTGAAAGAAAAAGAAGAAGGAGAAAAATAGCCCAACTAACACCCCAAACTATGCTACCCACAACAGACTCCCACAGACAATACAAACTATCACAGGTATAGACCAAACAACACTAAACAGACTGAGACAATGTTTGACAACAATAAAAGATTGACACAAAGACAAAATACAAGGCACACAGGACACTAAAGCAGTAAAACACAGGACAACACCTTTCACACAACCACACAGTCTAGATAACTCTGAGACTGCAAAGTGAAAGTGAAAGTCAACTCCCAGTACAGATTTGGTAAACAGGATATCCTATTACATCACTTCCTGCATAAAATGGCCGCCGTTTTTATTTTCGCGTAATGCGTCATATTTTCACGCATACACAGATGTGCGTCATATTTTTTTGACGCATTACAGTGTACATGATGCGGAGTGTAAAAATATGCTATGAATATTAATATTTCCAATTGTACATGAGATGACCAACATATTGTGCATGTAGCGTCAATTACACCACGCATACATCATGGGCGTCGTTTTTTTTTCACGTACAGTGGTGCACATGATGCGGAGTCAAAAAATATGATATGAATATTAATATTGATAATGTACATGAGATGACCAACATATTGTGCATATAGCGTCATTTTGACCACGCATACATCATGTGCGTGGTTTTTATTACACGTACAGTGGTGCACATGATGCGGAGTCAAAAAATATGATATGAATATTAATATTGATAATGTACATGAGATGACCAACATATAGTGCATATAGCGTCATTTTGACCACGCATACATCATGTGCGTGGTTTTTATTACACGTACAGTAGTGCACACGATGCAGAGTCAAAAATATTGTGGATGTAAATCATAATTTGAAGGTGAAATATCAAGACACTTTTGGATACATTTGTATCTGACTCTGCATTGTGTGCACTCATGTACATGAACAAATTATGACGGCCATGCTGTATGCGTAGAATATGGAGCAAATTGATCCAAATGTCTTCATGTGTTTAGCTTTGGAAAGGTGATTTGTCATGGTAAAACGGTGCGATGTGAGACACATTTGTGTTTGTATCTGACAAATGTCCGTACTTTTATGTATAGACGGCCTTCACACTGTGATGTTTGGGATACCTTAACTAATGTATTGACCATATTTGACAACATATTTGGTGTAATTGCTGATGGCTATTTTGAAATGAGATTTTTGATACCATTATGTATTCCGTCTCCAAAATGTCCCCACCTTTATGATGGTGATGCTTTTATCTGTAGTCTTAACAGGGAGTGGGAGAGTCACTTTCAGTTTTTAGGGGGCTGACCATGTCCCATTATGATTTTGTGTTTCATATTTGTGTAGGACTTGTGACATTGAGGCCACATATGTGCCTTATGCATGTGTTTAGTTCACAAGTACATGATTCCTGTATGTTTTGGGGGTGGTAGAGGTGGAGTTAGTCCCCCAGCACCCTAGGATTTGACCATCCAGAATAGCTACTGTATCCATGGAGTATTTTTATCATATCCTGGCAAACCTGCAGCAGCGGGCAAATGTAAGGCCATATGGTATGAATGACTGTTGACCATTCATTCATATCATTAGCCCATTTGACGTTTGCAGTCTTGATGATTTGGAGCTAAGTTGCATACCATTTTCATATGACTAAGGGGGTCATTCTGACCGCGGCGGGCGGCGGTCGCCGCCTGCAAAGCGGTTCCCGCCGAAAGACCGCGGCGGTCATTCTGGCTTTCCCACTGGGCTGGCGGGCAACCGCCAAAAGTCCGCCCGCCAGCCCAGCGGGAAACACCCTTCCCACGAGGACGCCGGCTCAGAATGGAGCCAGCCGAGTGGGAAGGTGCGACGGGTGCAGTTGCACCCGTGGCGAATTTCTGTGTCTGCAAAGCAGACACTGAAATTCTTTGTGGGTCCCTCTTACGGGGGCCCCTGGCACTGCAGGGGCCCCCAGGGGCCCCGCGGCACCCCCTACCGCCATCCTGTTCCTGGCGGAAGACCCGCCAGGAACAGGATGGCGGTAGGGGGTGTCAGAATCCCCATGGCGGCGGAGCGCGCTCCGCTGCCATGGTGGATTCTCAAGGGCAGCGGGAAGTCCGTTTCTGGCCGCGGCTGAACCGCCGCGGTCAGAATGCCCATCGGTGCACCGCCAGCCTGTTGGCGGTGCTACCGCCGACCTCCGCCAGGGCGGTAATTACCACCAGGGTCCGAATGACCCCCTAAGTTTGCAAGACTCTCAGCGTTCACGATGTGATAATGCGAAGATTGTTTTGCTTGTCTGTGTCCCTTTCTGCATAAACTGGTTTAGTGTCATGTTACAATCTTCCTGCTAGGTTCAAACTGGGACACAACTGTGATGGTCTACTTTCAAATATTAGGTTGGTTGTATGACATATGTGTACATGTGTGTGGGAATGTGGATCCAGTATGACCTGTCTGTGTGTATGTTGTCACTGTAACTTCAAGGTCTCCTCCTGAGTTAGTGGCAGCTGATGTTGTTGCAATTGTGTATTGCTCACATCATACACTTGAGAGAAGCCATTGATGACATGTTCACGTACACATGGATGGTCCCACCCTGTCTCTGAACCCGTGTGATGTGACTTTCAAATGATCTCCAATTTTGGGCTGGATGAGAGACTGTTTCTGTTGTTTGGATCCGGCATGTCTAATTGTCACATTTGTACTCTTGTTGGGCTCCGTGTATGGTAATGTAACATGTCACATCCTACCCTCTGTGCATACAGTTGTGATGTTTATTTTTGGTGTGATGATTTTTAATGGCATTCTTGATCAATGAGACGACATTCATCTTCAGCTATTTCAAACTAAAGGTGGTCAGAAATGAATAGGCCAAAGCATAATGTGGTGTTTGTGATCAGTGTTTATTTACAAGTGTGGAATACAAGTGATGATAATGACTTAAGTAAAAAAATTGTTCACAAGCTGTTGGCGCCTACGCACTCCTGCTGCGGTGTTAGGTTGTTCCCCCTCCTGTTGCAGGCCAGCATCCTCCTCATCATCATCCTCAGGCATGTCTGGGTCCGGTTCAAGGAGGGGAATGTTCCTTTGTACACAAATATTGTGTAATATGGCACAAGTGAGTATAATTTTGCATACCATCTCTGGGGAGTATAGTAGGCTTCCGCCAGTGATGTCAAGGCAGCGGAACCTTGACTTTAGGATCCCAAAGGTCCTCTCCACAATGCTGCGTGTCCTCTTGTGGGCGTCATTGTATGCCCGCTCAGCAGCAGTATTTGGGTTCCCATATGGTGTCATTATCCAAGGCTGGATGCCATACCCCTGATCAGCTGAAAGAGAAACACAGAATGGTATCAATTAGATGTAGGAGGCACTGTTGTACGTATCTTTGATGGCAGTAGTTGTGTTGTGTTGTCTGTGACTATTTTGTGTAGTAATGTGACAACCTATGGTTGTTGGTGGAAACTTTGGCATTGTTTATTTTCCTTGGCTGAGCAAGTGTTTGTTGTCTAACTGTTTGTCAGCAGGATGTATTGGTTTCTCAAGTACAGTGTGCCCTCCCTTGCATTGTGACTTGTGACACAGGTGTCCGTGTGTCCTCACTGGGGGTGTGATGATAGTTCCATGCAGAGTTGAAACATGAAAGGGTATTAGAAACGTCCATATGAACATAGCCAGGCCATCCCATCCCTTAAAAGTTATGCATTGTATTAGTGTACAGGTTATTGTGAGACTTCCAATTTGCAAGGTGACATTTAGGCAACCACAGTCATGAATGTCTTCACACTAAGCTGTGGAGTAAATTCAAATGTGTGAGAGGTTCAATGGTGACTTGTGACACATGGCTAGTGATGTGAGTACCTCAGTGTGTTCCTGTCTAGGTGTTGCTATTGTGGTGTATGTGTTGTTCATCCTAGAGGGTTTCTGTGCAGTGAGTATATAAGAAGATTTTTGTCCTTACCAACAAGTAGTCCATTGCCATACCGTCCATCCTGGAAGTGTTGGTTGATGGTGCAGTGACGGAAGATGAATGCATCATGTACACTCCCAGGATATTTAGCCACGATGTTGCTGATCAGTCCTTGGTGATCGACTATGGCCTGCACGTTGATGGAATGTGTGTGCTTCCTGTTGCGGTAGAGGTGTTCACTCGCAGCAGGTGGCACAAGGCGTACATGTGTGCAGTCGATTGCACCAAGGACGTGCGGGAAGCCACTGATGGCGTAGAACCCCTGTTTTGTTTCCTGCTGCTTCTGCAGTGTGTTAGGGAAGCAGATGTGGCGGGGTGTCAGTCCAATGATGGCATCCAGTACTTTAGGCAGGAATGCGGAGAAAGATGGTTGTGAGATTCCACCAACCAGGGCACCAGTTGTCTGAAAGGAGCCACTTGCCAGCATGTGAAGTACGGCAAGCAGCTTTGTTTCTGTTGGGATAGTGCGTGGAGTCACTAAACTGGGGGCCAATTGCTGTTCAATATTTGTCAGCAGCTGCTGAATGGCCTGCCAGTTCAACCGGTACCTCTGGATGATGTCTCGTTCCCTGAGGCCATGCAGGGTTGTTCTTGGGCGGAATATCCTCTCCTGCCTTCTGCGCTGTCTTTGGGGTCCCTGCTGTTGTTGTTGTGGCTGCTGTTGTTGCTGCAGGGCTCTGCGTCTACGTGCACGTTGAAGAAAAAGCACCTCCATGTCTCCCTGTTGCTGCTCTGCTGCTCTGTTGTTTGTTCTGTGTGTTCTGATTAAGTACAGGTGTGTTTGCCCCATTTTAACGCCTGCCCTGACCCAGGCGTTAAAATGTCACGCTATTCATGCTTTGCGCCATTTTTTGGCGCCGCCTGCCGCGCGGGAGTGATTTTTGCCCTGGAGCATAAATACCACGCACCGCTATGTGCGTCTGTTTTTAGACGGGAACGCCTTCCTTGCATCTCATTAACGCAAGGAAGGCGTTCACGCAAAAAAATGACGCTATTTGCCAATACTTTGGCGCTAGACGCGTCTAACGCCAAAGTATAAATATGGCGTTAGTTTTGCACCGAATTTGCGTCGAAAAAAACGACGCAAATTCGGCGCAAACGGAGTATAAATACGGGCCTAAAGGACTCCAAGCCAGCAAGGACTTGATTCACCAACCTTTGGAAGGTGGCAGGGGAATTTTTTAAGCCAAAGGGCATTACAGTAAACTGAAACTGATAATGCCCATCAGGTGTGGAGAATGCTGTCTTTTCTTTTGCTCCTGGTGCCATTTTGATTTGCCAGTACCCTGCTGTCAAGTCAAAGGTACTAAAGTATCTCGCAGCACCTAGTTTGTCAATTAGCTCATCTTCCCTTGGAATGGGATGGGCATCTGTCTTGGTGACAGAATTAAGTCCTCTGTAGTCCACACAAAACCTCATTTCTCTCTTACCATCTTTGGTGTGAGGTTTGGGGACTAAGACCACTGGGTTAGCCCATGGGCTGTCAGAGTGCTCAGTGACTCCCAATTCCAGCATCTTGCGGACTTCCACTTTGATGCTTTCCTTAACTTGGTCAGACTGTCTGAAAATTTTATTTTTGACAGGCATGCTGTCTCCTGTGTCCACATCATGGGTACACAGGTGTGTCTGACCAGGGGTTAGGGGAAAGAGCTCAGCAAACTGTTGTAAGATTTTCCTACAGTCAGCTTGCTGTTGGCCAGAGAGGGTGTCTAAATAGATCACTCCATCTACTGAGCCATCTTTAGGGTCAGTGGAGAGGAGGTCAGGGAGAGGTTCACTCTCAGCTTCCTGGTCCTCATCTATAACCATCAACAGGTTCACATCTGCCCTGTCATGAAAGAGTTTGAGGCGGTTCACAAGGATCACCCTTTTGGGGGTCCTGCTAGTGCCTAGGTCTACCAGGTAGGTGACCTGACTCTTTCTCTCTAGCACTGGGTAAGGGCCACTCCATCTGTCCTGAAGTGCCCTGGGAGCCACAGGTTCCAGAACCCAGACTTTCTGCCCTGGCTGAAACTCATCCATAGCAGCCTTTTGGTCATACCATATCTTCTGGAGTTCTTGGCTGGCCTCAAGGCTTTTACTTGCCTTTTCCATGTACTCTGCCATCCTGGAACGTAGGCCTTGTACATAGTCCACTATATCTTGTTTAGGCTCATGAAGAGGTCTCTCCCAGCCTTCTTTTACAAGAGCTAGTGGTCCACTGACAGGATGGCCAAACAGAAGTTCAAAGGGGGAAAACCCTACTCCCTTCTGAGGCACCTCTCTGTAGGCGAAAAGCAGACATGGCAAGAGGACATCCCATCTCCTTTTGAGCTTTTCAGGGAGCCCCATGATCATGCCCTTCAATGTCTTGTTAAATCTTTCTAAAAGACCATTGGTTTGTGGATGGTACGGTGTGGTGAATTTGTAAGTCACCCCACACTCATTCCACATGTGTTTCAGGTATGCTGACAAGAAGTTGGTACCCCTGTCAGACACCACCTCCTTAGGAAATCCCACTCTGGTAAAGATACCAATGAGTGCTTTGGCTACTGCAGGGGCAGTAGTGGACCTAAGGGGAATTGCTTCAGGGTACCTAGTGGCATGATCCACTACCACTAGGATATACTGGTTCCCTGAGGCTGTGGGAGGTTCAAGTGGACCCACTATGTCCACACACACTCTTTCAAAGGGGACCCCCATCACTGGAAGTGGAATGAGGGGGGCCTTTGGATGGCCACCTGTCTTACCACTGGCTTGGCAGGTGGCACAGGAGACACAAAACTCCTTTACTTTCTGGGACATGTTGGGCCAATAGAAATGGTTGACTAACCTCTCCCAAGTCTTGGTTTGTTCCAAATGCCCAGCAAGTGGAATATCATGGGCTAAGGTCAGAATGAACTTCCTAAACTCCTGAGGCACTACCGCTCTCCTAGTGGCACCAGGTTTGGGATCTCTTGCCTCAGTGTAGAGGAGTCCATCTTCCCAATAGTCCCTATGTGTTCCAGTGATTTTTCCTTTGGTCTCTTCAGCAGCTTGCTGCCTAAGGCCTTCAAGAGAGGGACAGGTTTCTTGCCCCTTACACAACTGTTCCCTTGTGGGTCCCCCTGGGCCTAAGAGTTCAACCTGATAAGGTTCCAACTCCATGGGCTCAGTTCCCTCAGAGGGCAGAACTTCTTCCTGGGAAGAGAGGTTCTTTTTCTGTTGTTGTGTTGAAGCTGGTTCGCCAGTCTTCTTTCCTATCCTCTTGGAGGGTTGGGCCATTATTTCAGGCTCCACTTTTTCACCCTGAGCCTTGCACTGTGCCCTTGTCTTGACACACACCAGTCCAGGAATACCCAGCATGGCTGCATGGGGTTTGAGTTCTACCTCAGCCCATGCTGAGGACTCCAGGTCATTTCCAAGCAAGCAGTCTACAGGGATATTTGAGGAGACTACCACCTGTTTCAGGCCAGTGACCCCTCCCCATTCTAAAGTTACCATAGCCATGGGATGTACTTTAGTCTGATTGTCAGCGTTGGTGACTGGATACGTTTGTCCAGTCAGGTATTGTCCTGGGGAAACCAGTTTGTCTGTCACCATTGTGACACTCGCACCTGTATCCCTCAGGCCTTCTACATGAGTCCCATTAATCAAGAGTTGCTGCCTGCATTTTTGCATATTAGGGGGCCAGGCAGCCAGTGTGGCTAAGTCCACCCCACCCTAAGAAACTAATGTAGCTTCAGTGTGAACCCTGATTTGCTCTGGGTACACTGTTGATCCCACCTGGAGACTGGCTATTCCAGTGCTAACTGGATTAGAAGTTGAAGTGGAACCTTTCTTGGGACAGGCCTTGTCTCCAGTTTGATGTCCCTGCTGATTACAGCTACGACACCAGGCCTTTTTGGGATCAAAGCTTTTACCCTTGTACCCAAAATTGGATTGTGAAGAGGCTTTGGGCCCTCCCTCTTGAGCAGGTTTTTGGGGCCCTGTAGAAGACTCTTTACTTTTACCCTTGGATGTCTCAACACTCTTCCCGTGGGGAGTCTTTGTGACCCCTTTCTTTTGGTCACCCCCTGTGGAAGTCTTGGTCACCCTAGTCTTGACCCAATGGTCTGCCTTCTTTCCCAATTCTTGGGGAGAAATTGGACCTAGGTCTACCAGATGCTGATGTAGTTTATCATTGAAACAATTACTTCAAAGGTGTTCTTTCATAAACAGATTGTACAGCCCATCATAATCATGTACACCACTGCCATTAATCCAACCATCCAGTGTTTTGACTGAGAAGTCAACAAAATCAACCCAGGTCTGGCTCGAGGATTTTTGAGCCCCCCTGAACCTAATCCTGTACTCCTCAGTTGAGAATCCAAAGCCCTCAATCAGGGTAGCCTTCATGAGGTCATAGGATTCTGCATCTTTTCCAGAGAGTGTGAGGAGTCTATCCCTACACTTTCCAGTGAACATTTCCCAAAGGAGAGCACCCCAGTGAGATCTGTTTACTTTTCTGGTTGCACAAGCCCTCTCAAAAGCTGTGAACCATTTGATGATGTCATCACCATCTTCATATTTAGTAACAATCCCTTTGGGGATTTTTAGCATGTCAGGAGTATCCCTAACCCCATTTAAATTGCTGCCACCATTGATGGGAGTTAAGCCCATCTCTTATCTTTCTCTTTCTATGGCTAGGAGCTGTCTCTCCAAAGCCAATCTTTTGGCCATCCTGGCTAGCAGGAGGTCATCTTCATTGAGACTGCTCTCAATGCTTCCAGAGCTGTTGGACTCTCCTGTGAGAGAAGCAACATCTCTGACTATCACTTCTGGAGTCAGGGTTGGAGAAACCCTGGGCTCCCTAACTAGGACTGAAGGTGGGAATTCCTCCACATCACTAGTTTCCCCCTCTGTGAGAACATCATCAGAAGGGTTGTTTTTAGCAAACTATGCCAAAAGCTCCTGTAGCTGTACTTTGGTAGGGTTTGAACCAGTTTTTATCTTTTTGATTTTGCAGAGAGACAATTCCAGGCCAATAGGTTTTTATATAGAAAAATATATTTTCTTAGTTTATTTTAAGAACCGCAGGTTCAAGATTTACAAACAATACTTTAAATGAAAGGTATTTCACTCAGGTATCTTAGGAACTTTGAATTATCACAATAGCATGTACAGTTTCGGCAAAAATGGCAATAAGCTATTTTAAAAGTGGACACAGTGCAAAAATCAACAGTTCCTGGGGGAGGTAAGTAAATGTTAAGTTCACAGGTAAGTAAGACACTTACAGGATTCAAAGTTGAGTCCAAGGTAGCCCACCGTTGGGTGTTCAAGGCAACCCCAAAGTTACCACATCAGCAGCTCAGGGCCGGTCAGGTGCAGAGGTCAAAGTGGTGCCCAAAACACATAGGCTGCAATGGAAATAGGGGTGCCCCGGTTCCAGTCTGCCAGCAGGTAAGCGTAGGAAAGTAACATCTTGCCTGGCATGTTACCCCCATTTTTCACTGTATATATGTTGTTTTAGTTGTATGAGTCACTGGGACCCTGCCAGCCAGGGCCCCAGTGCTCATAAGTGTGCCTGAATGTGTTACCTGTGTTATGACTAACTGTCTCACTGAGGCTCTGCTAATCAGAACCTCAGTGGTTATGCTCTCTCATTTCTTTCAAATTGTCACTAACAGGCTAGTGACCAATTTTACCAATTTACATTGGCTTACTGGAACACCCTTATAATTCCCTAGTATATGGTACTGAGGTACCCAGGGTATTGGGGTTCCAGGAGATCCCTATGGGCTGCAGCATTTCTTTTTGCCACCCATAGGGAGCTCTGACAATTCTTACACAGGCCTGCCACTGCAGCCTGAGTGAAATAACGTCCACATTATTTCACAGCCATTTTACACTGCACTTAAGTAACTTATAAGTCACCTATATGTCTAACCTTTACCTGGTAAAGGTTGGGTGCTAAGTTACTTAGTGTGTGGGCACCCTGGCACTAGCCAAGGTGCCCCCATATTGTTCAGGGCCAATTCCCCGGACTTTGTAAGTGCGGGAACACCATTACACGCGTGCACTACATATAGGTCACTACCTATGTGTAGCTTCACAATGGTAACTCCGAATATGGCCATGTAACATGTCTAAGATCATGGAATTGCCCCCTCTATGCCATCCTGGCATTGTTGATGCAATCCCATGATCCCACGGGTCTCTAGCACAGACCCTGGCACTGCCAAACTGCCTTTCCGGGGGTTTCACTGCAGCTGCTGCTGCTGCTAACCCCTCAGACAGGTTTCTGCCCTCCTGGGGACCAGCCAGGCTTGGCCCAGGATGGCAGAACAAAGGACTTCCTCTGAGAGAGGGTGTTACACCCCTGCAGAATCTTCAGCTTCTACTGTCCAGTAGCAGCTTCTTTTCACCCACAGCTGGCATTTCCTGGGCATCTGCCCATCTCCGACTTGCTTGTGACTTTTGGACTTGGTCCCCTTGTTCCACAGGTACCCTCGTTTGGAAATCCATAGTTGTTGCATTGCTGATTTGTGTCTTTCCTGCAGAATTCCCCTATCACGACTTCTATGTCCCTTGGGGAACTTTAGTGCACTTTGCACTCACTTTTCAGGGTCTTGGGGTGGGCTATTTTTCTAACCCTAACTGTTTTCTTACAGTCCCAGCGACCCTCTACAAGGTAACATAGGTTTGGGGTCCATTCGTGGTTCGCATTCCACTTTTGGAGTATATGGTTTGTGTTGCCCCTATCCCTATGTGTCCCCATTGCACCCTATTGTAACTATACATTGTTTGCACTGTTTTCTAATACTATTACTGCATATTTTGGTATTGTGTACATATATCTTGTGTAGATTTGCTATCCTCATACTGAGGGTACTCACTGAGATACTTTTGGCATATTGTCATAAAAATAAAGTACCTTTATTTTTAGTATATCTGTGTATTGTGTTTTCTTATGATATTGTGCATATGACACTAGTGGTACTGTAGGAGCTTCACTCGTCTCCTAGTTCAGCCTAAGCTGCTCTGCTAAACTACCATTATCTATCAGCCTAAGCTGCTAGACACCCTATACACTAATAAGGGATAACTGGGCCTGGTGCAAGGTGTAAGTACCCCTAGGTACTCACTACAAGCCAGTCCAGCCTCCTACAGTAAGTACCCGCGACTTCGGAGGGCAGACCAGGGGGGTTTGTAGGGCACCGGGGGGACACAAGCAGGCACAGAAAGTACACCCTCAGCAGCACAGGGCCGGCCAGGTGCAGAGTGCAAACAGGCGTTGGGTTTGCAATAGGATTTAATGGGGAGACCCGGGGGTCTCTTCAGCGATGCAGGCAGGCAAGAGGGGGGAGTTCCTCGGGGTAGCGACCACCTGGGCTAGGAAGAGGGCCGCCTGGGGTCGCTCCTGCGCTGGAGTCTGGTTCCTTCAGGTCCTGGGGGCTGCGGGTGCAGTGTGTTTTCCAGCCGTCGGGTTCCTTGAAGCAGGCAGTCGTGGTCAGGGGGAGCCTCTGGATTCCCTCTGCAGGCGTCGCTGTAGGGGCACTGGGGGGTCAACTCTGGCTACTCACGGGCTCGCAGTCGCCGGGGAGTCCTCCCTGTAGAGTTAGTTTTCCGCAGGTCGAGCCGGGGGCATCGGGTGCAGAGTGGAAAGTCTCACGCTTCCGGCGGGAAACCTGTGGTCTATAAAAGTTGCTTCTTTTGTTGCAAAGTTGCAGTTTTGTGGAACAGGGCCGCTATCCTTGGGAATTTCTTGGCCCTTTTAGATGCAGAGTAGTCCTCTGAGGCTTCAGCGGTCGCTGGACCCTGGAGGACGCATCCCTGTTGCATTTTTTCTTGAAGTGGGGAGACAGGCCGGTAGGACTGGGGCCAAAGCAGTTGGTGTCTCCGTCTTCTCTGCAGGGCTTCAGGCCAGCAGTCCTTCTTCGTCTTCAGGTTGCAGGAATCTATCTTCCTAGGTTCTGGGGGCCCCTAAATACTCAATTTAGGGGTGTGTTTAGGTCTGGGTGGATAGTAGCCAATGGCTACTAGCCCTGAGTGTGGCTACACCCTCTTTGTGCCTCCTCCCGGTGGGGAGGGGGTCACATCCCTAATCCTATTGGGGGAATCTGCAAGATGGAGGATTTCTAAAAGTCAGAGTCACCTCAGCTTAGGGGTTGTCCTGACTGGCCAGTGACTCCTCCTTGTTTTTCTCATTATTTCCTCCAGCCTTGTCGCCAAAAGTGGGGGCAGTGGCTGGAGGGGCGGGCATCTCCACTAGCTGGGATGCCCTGTGGCGCTGTAACAAAGGGGGTGAGCCTTTGAGGCTCACCGCCAGGTGTTACAGTTCCTGCAGGGGGAGGTGAGAAGCACCTCCACCCAGTACAGGCTTTGTTCCTGGCCACAGAGTGACAAAGGCACTCTCCCCATGTGGCCAGCAACATGGCTGGTGTGTGGCAGGCTGGCAAAACTATTCAGCCCACACTGGAAGTCGGGTATGTTTTAGGGGGCATCTCTAAGATGCCCTCTGGGTGTATTTCACAATAAAATGTACACTGGCATCAGTGTGCATTTATTGTGCTGAGAAGTTTGATACCAAACTTCACAGTTTTCAGTGCAGCCATTATGGTGCTGTGGAGTTCGTGTTTGACAGACTCCCAGACCATATACTCTTATGGCTACCCTGCACTTACAATGTCTAAGGTTTTGCTTAGGCACTGTAGGGGCATAGTGCTCATGCACCTATGCCCTCGCCTGTGGTATAGTGCACCCTGCCTTAGGGCTGTAAGGCCTGCTAGAGGGGTGACTTACCTATGCCACAGGCAGTGTGAGGTTGGCATGGCACCCTGAGGGGAGTGCCATGTCGACTTAGTCATTTTCTCCCCACCAGCACACACAAGCTGGCAAGCAGTGTGTCTGTGCTGAGTGAGGGGTCCCTAGGGTGGCATAAGACATGCTGCAGCCCTTAGAGACCTTCCCTGGCATCAGGGCCCTTGGTACCAGAGGTACCATTTACAAGGGACTTACCTGGATGCCAGGGTGTGCCAATTGTGGAGACAAAGGTACAGTTTAGGGAAAGAACACTGGTGCTGGGGCCTGGTTAGCAGGCCTCAGCACACTTTCAAATCATAACTTGGCATCAGCAAAGGCAAAAAGTCAGGGGGTGACCATGCCAAGGAGGCATTTCCTTACACAACCCCCCCCCCAAACGAAAGAGGATGAGACTAACCTTTCCCAAGAGATTCTTCATTTTCTAAATGGAAGAACCTGGAAAGGCCATCTGCATTGGCATGGGCAGTCCCAGGTCTGTGTTCCACTATAAAGTCCATTCCCTGTAGGGAGATGGACCACCTCAACAGTTTTGGATTTTCACCTTTCATTTGCATTAGCCATCTGAGAGGTCTGTGGTCACTGAACTACAAAGTGAGTACCAAAGAGGTATGGTCTCAGCTTCTTCAGGGACCAAACCACAGCAAAGGCCTCCCTCTCAATGGCACTCCAACGCTGCTCCCTGGGGAGTAACCTCCTGCTAATGAAGGCAACAGGCTGGTCAAGGCCATCATCATTTGTTTGGGACAAAACTGCCCCTATCCCATGTTCAGAGGCATCTGTCTGCACAATAAACTGCTTGGAGTAATCTGGAGCTTTTAGAACTGGTGCTGTGCACATAGCTTGTTTCAGGGTGTCAAAGGCCTGTTGGCATTCTATAGTCCAGTTTACCTTCTTAGGCATTTTCTTGGAGGTAAGTTCTGTGAGGGGTGTCACTATGGATCCATATCCCTTCACAAACCTCCTGTAGTAGCCAGTCATGCCAAGGAATGCCCTGACTTGAGTCTGAGTTTTTGGAGCTACCCAGTCCAGAATAGTCTGGATCTTGGGTTGGAGTGGCTGAACTTGGCCTCCACCTACAAGGTGTCCCAAGTAAACCACAGTTCCCTGCCCTATCTGACATTTGGATGCATTGATAGAGAGGCCTACTGCTTGCAGGGCCTGCAAAACCTTCTTCAGGTGGACCAGGTGATCCTGCCAGCTGGAGCTAAAGACAGCAATATTGTCAAGATAAGCTGCACTAAAGGACTCCAAGCCAGCAAGGACTTGATTCACCAACCTTTGGAAGGTGGCAGGGGCATTCTTTAAGCCAAAGGGCATTACAGTAAACTGATAATGCCCATCAGGTGTGGAGAATGCTGTCTTTTCTTTTGCTCCTGGTGCCATTTTGATTTGCCAGTACCCTGCTGTCAAGTCAAAGGTACTAAAAATCTGGCAGCACCTAGTTTGTCAATTAGCTCATCTTCCCTTGGAATGGGATGGGCATCTGTCTTGGTGACAGAATTAAGTCCTCTGTAGTCCACACAAAACCTCATTTCTCTCTTACCATCTTTGGTGTGAGGTTTGGGGACTAAGACCACTGGGTTAGCCCATGGGCTGTCAGAGTGCTCAGTGACTCCCAATTCCAGCATCTTGCGGACTTCCACTTTGATGCTTTCCTTAAATTGGTCAGACTGTCTGAAAATTTTGTTTTTGACAGGCATGCTGTCTCCTGTGTCCACATCATGGGTACACAGGTGTGTCTGACCAGGGGTTAGGGGAAAGAGCTCAGCAAACTGTTGTAAGACTTTCCTACAGTCAGCTTGCTGTTGGCCAGAGAGGGTGTCTGAATAGATCACTCCATCTACTGAGCCATCTTTAGGGTCAGTGGAGAGGAGGTCAGGGAGAGGTTCACTCTCAGCTTCCTGGTCCTCATCTATAACCATCAACAGGTTCACATCTGACCTGTCATGAAAGAGTTTGAGGCGGTTCACATGGATCACCCTTTTGGGGGTCCTGCTAGTGCCTAGGTCTACCAGGTAGGTGACCTGACTCTTTCTCTCTAGCACTGGGTAAGGGCCACTCCATCTGTCCTGAAGTGCCCTGGGAGCCACAGGTTCCAGAACCCAGACTTTCTGCCCTGGTTGAAACTCAACTATAGCAGCCTTTTGGTCATACCACATCTTCTGGAGTTTTTGGCTGGCCTCAAGGTTTTTACTTGCCTTTTCCATGTACTCTGCCATCCTGGAACGTAGGCCTAGTACATAGTCCACTATATCTTGTTTAGGCTCATGAAGAGGTCTCTCCCAGCCTTCTTTTACAAGAGCTAGTGGTCCACTGACAGGATGGCCAAACAGAAGTTCAAAGGGGGAAAACCCTACTCCCTTCTGAGGCACCTCTCTGTAGGCGAAAAGCAGACATGGCAAGAGGACATCCCATCTCCTTTTGAGCTTTTCAGGGAGCCCCATGATCATGCCCTTCAATGTCTTGTTAAATCTTTCTAAAAGACCATTGGTTTGTGGATGGTATGGTGTGGTGAATTTGTAAGTCACCCCACACTCATTCCACATGTGTTTCAGGTATGCTGACAAGAAGTTGGTACCCCTGTCAGACACCACCTCCTTAGGAAATCCCACTCTGGTAAAGATACCAATGAGTGCTTTGGCTACTGCAGGGGCAGTAGTGGACCTAAGAGGAATTGCTTCAGGGTACCTAGTGGCATGATCCACTACCACTAGGATATACTGGTTCTCTGAGGCTGTGGGAGGTTCAAGTGGACCCACTATGTCCACACCCACTCTTTCAAAGGGGACCCCCATCACTGGAAGTGGAATGAGGGGGGCCTTTGGATGGCCACCTGTCTTACCACTGGCTTGGCAGGTGGCACAGGAGACACAAAACTCCTTTACTTTCTGGGACATGTTGGGCCAATACAAATGGTTGACTAACCTCTCCCAAATGCCTAGCAAGTGGAATATCATGGGCTAAGGTCAGAATGAACTTCCTAAACTCCTGAGGCACTACCGCTCTCCTAGTGGCACCAGGTTTGGGATCCCTTGCCTCAGTGTAGAGGAGTCCATCTTCCCAATAGTCCCTATGTGTTCCAGTGATTTTTCCTTTGGTCTCTTCAGCAGCTTGCTGCCTAAGGCCTTTAAGAGAGGGACAGGTTTCTTGCCCCTTACACAACTGTTCCCTTGTGGGTCCCCCTGGGCCTAAGAGTTCAACCTGATAAGGTTCCAACTCCATGGGCTCAGTTCCCTCAGAGGGCAGAACTTCTTCCTGGGAAGAGAGGTTCTTTTTCTTTTGTTGTGTTGAAGCTGGTTCGCCAGTCTTCTTTCCTTTCCTCTTGGAGGGTTGGGCCATTATTTCAGGCTCCAACGCCACTTTTCACCCTGAGCCTTGCACTGTGCCCTTGTCTTGACACACACCAGTTCAGGGATACCCAACATGGCTGCATGGGGTTTGAGTTCTACCTCAGCCCATGCTGAGGACTCCAGGTCATTTCCAAGGAAGCAGTCTACAGGGATATTTGAGGAGACTACCACCTGTTTCAGGCCAGTGACCCCTCCCCATTCTAAAGTTACCATAGCCATGGAATGTACTTTAGTCTGATTGTCAGCGTTGGTGACTGGATACGTTTTTCCAGTCAGGTATTGTCCTGGGGAAACCAGTTTGTCTGTCACCATTGTGACACTCGCACCTGTATCCCTCAGGCCTTCTACATGAGTCCCATTAATCAAGAGTTGCTGCCTGCATTTTTGCATATTAGGGGGCCAGGCAGCCAGTGTGGCTAAGTCCACCCCACCCTAAGAAACTAATGTAGCTTCAGTGTGAACCCTGATTTGCTCTGGGCTCACTGTTGATCCCACCTGGAGACTGGCTATTCCAGTGCTAACTGGATTAGAAGTTGAAGTGGAACCTTTCTTGGGACAGGCCTTGTCTCCAGTTTGGTGTCCCTGCTGATTACAGCTACGACACCAGGCCTTTTTGGGATCAAAGCTTTACCCTTGTACCCAAAATTGGATTGTGAAGAGGCTTTGGACCCTCCCTCCTGAGCAGGTTTTTGGGGCCCTGTAGAAGACTCTTTACTTTTACCCTTGGATGTCTCAACACTCTTCCCCTGGGGAGTCTTTGTGACCCCTTTCTTTTGGTCACCCCCTGTGGAAGTCTTGGTCACCCTAGTCTTGACCCAATGGTCTGCCTTCTTTCCCAATTCTTGGGGAGAAATTGGACCTAGGTCTACCAGATGCTGATGTAGTTTATCATTGAAACAATTACTTCAAAGGTGTTCTTTCATAAACAGATTGTACAGCCCATCATAATCATTTACACCACTGCCATTAATCCAACCATCCAGTGTTTTGACTGAGAAGTCAACAAAATCAACCCAGGTCTGGCTCGAGGATTTTTGAGCCCCCCCTGAACCTAATCCTCTACTCCTCAGTTGAGAATCCAAAGCCCTCAATCAGGGTAGCCTTCATGAGGTCATAGGATTCTGCATCTTTTCCAGAGAGTGTGAGGAGTCTATCCCAACAATTTCCAGTGAACATTTCCCAAAGGAGAGCACCCCAGTGAGATCTGTTTACTTTTCTGGTTGCACAAGCCCTCTCAAAAGCTGTGAACCATTTGGTGATGTCATCACCATCTTCATATTTAGTTACAATCCCTTTGGGGATTTTTAGCATGTCAGGAGTATATCTAACCCTATTTAAATTGCTGCCACCATTGATGGGAGTGAAGCCCATCTCTTGTCTTTCTCTTTCTATGGCTAGGTGCTGTCTCTCCAAAGCCAATCTTTTGGCCATCCTGGCTAGCAGGAGGTCATCTTCATTGAGACTGCTCTCAATGCTTCCAGAGCTGTTGGACTCTCCTGTGAGAGAAGCAACATCTCTGACTATCACTTCTGGAGTCAGGGTTGGAGAAACCCTGGGCTCCCTAACTAGGACTGAAGGTGGGAATTCCTCCACATCACTAGTTTCCCCCTCTGTGAGAACATCATCAGAAGGGTTGTTTTTAGCAAACTCTGCCAAAAGCTCCTGGAGCTGTACTTTGGTAGGGTTTGAACCAGTTTTTATCTTTTTGATTGTGCAGAGAGACCTTAACTCTGACATCCTAAGATGCAGGTAAGGGGTGAGGTTGAGCTCCACCACCATCTCTTCTGCAGCAGACATTGTTTCTCTAAAAGTTGGAATACTTTTTAAGAATCTAAAACTATCTCTAGAACTTAATCCAAACTTTTACAAAACGTTTAAACTCTAAAAGAAATGCTAACAGGGACTAACACAAGGCCCTAGCAGGACTTTTTAAAAATTTAGAAAAATAGCTCAAATTTCAAAAATCAGTTTCTAATGACAATTTTTGGAATTTTAGTTGTGTGATCAGGTATTGGCTGAGTAGTCCAGCAAATGCAAAGTCTTGTACCCCACCGCTGATCCACCAATGTAGGAAGTTGGCTCTGTATGTACTATTTCAAAGTAAGAAATAGCATGCACAGAGTCCAAGGGTTCCCCTTAGAGGTAAGATAGTGGCAAAAAGAGATCATTCTAATGCTCTATTTTGTGGTAGTGTGGTCGAGCAGAAGGCTTATCAGAGGGTAGTGTTAAGCATTTGTTGTACACACACAGGCAATAAATGGGGAAGACACACTCAAAGACAATTCCAGGCCAATAGGTTTTTATAGAGAAAAATATATTTTCTTAGTTTATTTTAAGAACCACAGGTTCAAGATTTACAAACAATACTTTAAATGAAGGGTATTTCACTCAGGTATCTTAGGAACTTTGAATTATCACAATAGCATGTACAGTTTTGGCAAAAATGGCAATAAGCTATTTTAAAAGTGGACACTGCAAAATTCAACAGTTCCTGGGGGAGGTAAGTAAATGTTAAGTTCACAGGTAAGTAAGACACTTACAGGATTTAAAGTTGAGTCCAAGGTAGCCCACCGTTGGGTGTTCAAGGCAACCCCAAAGTTACCACATCAGCAGCTCAGGGCCGGTCAGGTGCAGAGGTCAAAGTGGTGCCCAAAACACATAGGCTGCAATGGAAATAGGGGTGCCCCGGTTCCAGTCTGCCAGCAGGTAAGTACCTGCGACTTCGGAGGGCAGACCAGGGGGGGTTTGTAGGGCACCGAGGGGGACACAAGCAGGCACAGAAAGTACACCCTCTGAAGTACTGGGTTTTTCAGAACCCAGCGGTGCCAGGGAACACACCCTAAGACTTCGAGTCCTTCCTGTTTCAGACTACAGAAACACAGAGTCTTCTTGGTGAAGTCAAAGATCTTGTTTATTGGCTGCAGCCAGTAACAGGTATCCTAGAAGTACAACACGGTGTATATTCTCAGGAGACTGCTCCCTTTGCAAAGCTAACCTTCTCTTTTATACAAAATATTATGCTTTAGGCAAACATTCCTTATTTTACAGTTGACCATTCACATATTTTCACTACAAAGAAATAGCAGGTTTATGATGACAAGCCCATATTTCAGTTTGTCCAGCCCTCAATCAATTACCCGGAAAGGCTCAGTACTTTCATCAGATATCGACGGACCCCCAATTTAAACGGGCACCTCCTCCTTGTAAAGCAAGTCATAAAGAAAGAAACAGGGACAGGTGTGTGTAAGATTAGGCATGGTTTGGATGTGATGAAAGGTTTATGATGTGTTGTGCCTTGATACTAATCTCATTCGGCCACTGGGAAAGAAACTGGCCGAACAGGTTTGGCTTCAGGCAGTGGAGTCAGCTTGCCAAGGTCACAGAGGAGTCAGCAAAGGTGTACGTGTCCTTCAGACTCGTTTTCAGCATTAGACATTGGCCTATGTGAGGGCAATCACAAAATGTCTGTCGTTTAAATGGAACACGAGGGTTCAAGACGGAAACTCTGATATTCGGGTGATTTCGTTACCCGAATATGAATACAATGCTTGTGCATACTATTCTGATCATTCTCGGTCTGCTGATACCAAAATCGTTGTGATACGACGACGCTTATAACAGAGGTCCAGAATTTTCAGTACCACAGACCCTCCTTTTGCCCTTACATAGGCAATAACCTATACTCACACTAATCTGAGTCCAGGTCTATATTCATAAAGTCGTTGAGATGTTGCTGTAGCATCATCCTATTACTTAGCTCGTCCCTTGATACAGGTTTCCTTACACACGATGTAGCACAGAGGCCACATATTGCAGGAGCACACTGTACACACAGACAGGACAGGAAAAGAATGGCTAAGATCATCCCAATGACTATCAGAGTCTTCCATCCCCAGGCGGATATCAGCTCCCAGAACCACCCCATCAATGACCAATCTCCTTTATCCACGTGAATAGATTCGGAGATCTTATGCAGTTTGGAAATGGCCTGGTAGACTGTCGGAGCGTTATCTGGGATGAAAACACAGCAACTTGATTGGATCACTTTACATACCCCACCTCGGTCTGCAAGTATGACGTCTAATGCGAACTGAGCTCTGGGATTCTTGCCATTACCTTGCAGACATAGGTGACCCTGATGGGGTACAATCCAAATCGGGGAGGATCTCTTTGCTCGCTGGTTCCCACTCAGAGTAACTCCATATCCTGTTATGTTCCATCCAATATATGCTAGTGTCTCATCTCTCGGGATAGTCTCATAGGAAATATCTTCCCTAATCATATCTACTATACCCTTAGCTAGAGCACTATTCTTAGGATTATCTTTCACAGAACGTAGGGGGTTGGCTTCATACGCGTATATGAACACCGTTCTATATGCCCATACAGAACCATTATGGCTGAAAGGCAGGACCAGATAAGGGATACCTTTATCAGTAGTATGGGGCATAAGACCACACACCCAACAGTTAGTTGTGTTCACTACTAATTGGTGTTGGTGTAGAAGCTGAATGAATGAATTGTTGGCAAACTCTAATCTTCTGGCAGACTCGTGTTCAGGCAGGGGGTGAAAAGAATGCGAGGAAACAGTAGAAGGAGGTATGGGCTGAGTAATGGGTGCAAATGTCACTTGAAAAGAGAATAAAACATATCCTATTAAAAACGTCATTACACTAAGCAACATGAAAATACATAATATCAAAAATCGTTTCTTTGTCATTATTATACCCATTCTGGCTTTAAAGTCCATCTGTCTGGCAGGTCTCTCATTCTTGAAAAACTCCATCCTCTCTAATTGCTGCTCGTGGTGGTAGGGTGTTCTATGCTAGGGAATGCTTCTGTCAGTCCAGGGCAACTCCCTTAGACCGACCAGAACTGTCGACCTAACGTCTTCAGCTGCACTCCAAAGACTTGGGCAACCACGACCCTACAGCTGAACCCGGATGGCGGTTCGAAAAGAAAAAAACAAAAATAAGAAAGTTTCTCAGATGAGAGAGCCGCACTTTCAAAAAAATAGCAAAGGAACGGGAAAAAAATTATTTGTCCTTAGTTCTTGGTCTCAAATTATAACGGCTTTTTCCAGGTACTGTCTGGTTCTGGAACAAAAGTTCAGGCTCTGTAGTGTTCAATCGAATTGACGGTGGCACAGCTTCTTGCAAATTATTGTCACTTTCTCGTTCAGAAATTGTTCCTTTTACACGTGCATCGCTAAATGGCAAAAAACGAGGCACAGTCTCAGTCTCAGAGTCAGCGATCCCCTCCTGGACCCACCGGTCGTACGGTAGAGGAAAAGGGACCTTCTTGCAGTGTACGCTGTGGATCCAGTTCTTTTTCCCTTCCACTCGAACAGCTGATCTTGTTGAGAGAAGGACGAGGTAGGGGCTGGTCCAATGGGGCTGGTCATTCTTTGTCCGCTGGAAGTTCTTGACCAGTACCCATGATCCAGGATCGATAAGATGTCCTGGAGCTTCAGAGACCTGAGGCAGAGTATTGTGAACCTGTTGGTGTAGAACACGCAATTTAGCCGTCAATTCATACAAATAATCAAGCAGTACAGGGTGTTCGATCTCACAGAATTTTGTTGGTCTTGGCACTCCCCATATGTTGGCCGGGCAGCCAAACACGATTTCATAGGGACTAAGTCCCACTCGCGAATGCACAGTCATTCTTGTTGATAGGAGTGCTAGAGGCAGAGCGTCAGGCCATTTAAGGCCAGAGCTCGCTTGTATCTTTGCCAACTTCAGTTTTAGCGTGCCATTATAGCACTCTACTAGTCCAGCTGATTGGGGGTGATTTGCAGCGTGGAATTTTTGCTGGATACCTAGCCCTTCACATACTCTTTTCATCACTCGACCCACAAATTCACTCCCATTATCACTCCAGACCATTCTCGGCATTCCAAACCTAGGGAAGAATTCTTTGGCAAGGGCTTTAGCTGTGGATAAGGCAGTGTTGTCTTTTAAGGGATATGCTTCTACCCATCTTGAAAAAGCACAAACAACAACGAGTACGTATTTCAGATTGTTGCACCTTTCCATGTGTATGAAATCTAGCTGCAAAACCTCGAACGGATACGTTGGAGGCACAAAATGACCAGCTGGAGTTGGGGTTCCCCTACCAGGCTTGTATTTCAGACACACCATGCAATTCTTGACCACATTCTCTGCACATTTAGGAATTCCAGCATTTTGCCATACTGGAGCCAACAACTTACAAATCCCTTTCACACTGATAAGGGCCATTCCATGAGCCATTGTCACCACTGCAAGCACATACGCATCGGGTAACAACCATCGCTGATGTTCTGACAAGTCAACCCAACAACCCTTTTCATCCAATTTACCCGTACTCTCTTTCCACACGCTCAATTATTTCTCTGAAGTTTCAGCTTGAATAGACTTCACACCCTCTATCGTATCTTCACATATTCCAACGTCACCAACCCATCTTGCGGGGCCTGCAAAATACATTCGATTCATCATATCTTTTGCTGTTTCTTTTGCGATTTCGTCAGCAAATGCTTTGCCACGACCGACATCATCAGTAACCTTCTTGTGTGCACTGCATTTCACAATCGCAACTTGTAATGGCAAGGTCAGTGACTCAAGAAGCTCATTCACCAACTGACCATGCTGAATTTTAGCTCCATGCGAAGTCAGGAACCCACGTTCTTTCCACAATCGTCCAAAACTATGGGCCACACCAAACGCATACTGGCTGTCGGTATATATGGTCACTTTCATTCCTTTCGATAACACACACGCTCTCGTAAGTGCAATCAGCTCTGCTGCTTGAGCTGAATTATGTGGTATACGTGCAGCTTCAACAATCGTATGCAAAGTTGTGACAGCATATGCTGCAGTCGTATCACCATTCGGAAGCTTGAAGCATGAACCATACACCCGTAAGGTACCATCACACTTTACAAGAGGAGTATCTTTAAGATCTACTCTCCCTTTCGTTTCTTCTTCTGTCCTAAGAAAACAATCATGTTGTTCAACATCATCTGTCTCTACTGAAATCGGCAATAACGTGGCTGGATTCAACGTATTGCACCTCTTTATGTGCACATGACTCGCTAACAGTGTCAACTCGTAACCTGACAATCGAGCACTAGTTAAAGGCTGTGTCTTGGTCCTGTTTAACAACGTGTCCACTGCATGTGGAACCATCACAATCAACATATTATTCATCACTAACCCAGCAGACTGTCGAATAGAAACAGCTGCTGCCGCTGTGGCTCTCAAGCAACTCAGCAATGCTTTAGCTACCGGATCCAAAGTCGACGAAAATTATGCGCATGGGCGCTGCTTGTCTCCAAAAGACTGTGTCAGCACTGACAATGCACAACCCTCTCTCTCATGGACATACAGTGTAAAGGGCTTACTGTAGTCGGTGGTACCCAACACAGGAGCCGAACACAATGCATTACGCAATTCGGAAAAACTTTTCTGACAATCTTCAGACCACGGAACGGGGTTCGGTGTATCTTTATAGGTCAATGCTACCAAAGGTTTGGCCAGCAAAGAAAAATTCGGTATCCATTGTCTGCAGTATGATGTAATGCCCAAGAAAGCACGTACTTCTCTCTGTGTCCTTGGCACACTCAATTTTGCAATTGCCTGAATTCTATCTGAGGTCAATTTCCTTCCCTCCTTTGATAAGAGATGACCTAGGTAGGTCACTTCTTGTCAACAATATTGCAGTTTTGAAAGGGACACTTTGTGATGTAAATCAGATAAATGGCGCAACAACAACAAGGTGGCTTCTTTACAAATCTCTTCAGTATCTGTAGTGACTAGCAAATCATCAATGTACTGAATAAGGGTAGCGCCGTCAGGTAAAACAATGGCATCAAGCTGTGTTTTTAAAGCCTGACTATATATTGATGGACTTTCACAGTAGCCTTGAGGAGCGCGTTTAAAGCGGAAACTTCGGCCTCCTAAACTGAATCCAAAAATATCCCTGCTCTCCTCTGCAATCGGGATGCTGAAGAAAGCATTCTTTAAGTCAATCACCGAAAACCAGGTGGCGGAAGCTGGAATCATAGTCAATATGGCAGTGATATCAGGAACAACTGGAAACTGTGGCACAACTATTTTATTTACCTCTCTAAGATCAATCACGAGCCTGTAAACAGGTGGCTTAGAGGGGTCAGTATGTTTCAAAACAGGCAGAACAGGACTATTACAAACGTTGCCTCTTGTCTCTTCAATTACATCTTTTTCAATTAATTCATAAATGATCGCTAGCAACGCCTTTTCACCTTCACTAGAGATCTTGTATTGTTGAATGCGTGGTAATTTAACATTGGCTTTCAATGTCACAACATAAGGCGGTATTTCCAACAGACCCACGTCATTAGGACCAGTAGCCCAAATGGTATCAGGAAGAAATGACAATTCGGTCGGAAGTTTATCCTTCGACAAATACATTGGAGAGACCATTTTCCTACCCAGTGTAAGTTGTACTCCCGAAGGAGAACAATATAATGTCGCATACAATCTTTTCAACAAATCCAATCCTAACAAGTTTTCACCACAACCTGTCGTCAGAATAAGGGGTGCTTCCAATTCACAAGGTTCAACAGAAAGGGACATAGGACTAGAAATCGGGTTCCTAACCGGGGCGCCAGAAAGACCTACTGAAACATTCATCTCGCCAGACAAAGGTGCGCCAGGGAGTTTTGAGTGCATAATAGAACTCTTTGTAGCACCAGTATCCAACAGAAAAGGCTCCGACACACCTGAGGTAATCACCTTAACATAAGGTCCATTCTGATCCACTGGAACTAAAAAAACTCCCTCTCTTCGTCTATGGCTGTCCTAGCAATTATTACCTTCCAAGTTCTCATCTTCTCCATAGTAGTCGTCAGCATGGTACTGAGCGTCCTACCAGACGCGTTATGTTGCTGGTCAAAACTATTCATTGAGTTTTGAGACGGAAAGGAACGCGTGTTCTGGGGGAAACTTCCACGTCCTCTACCTCTAGGAGCTTGTTGAACACCTCGACCACTTGCGCCAGAAGCACCATTCGTACGCTGTAACAAAATAGGACAACTATACTTGAAATGACCCTCGTCTTTACAATATGAACACTGATTTGGACCTACAGGAACACGTGGTTGAGAAAACTCAAACCTTTGCGAGTTTCTCTGGAACTGTTGAGGTTGCTGATAGTTACTCTGACCACCATGTGGCGGATACGCCTGTTGTAAAAGAACCTTTGTCTTTAATTCTTTAGTTTTCTTGTCTGCTCTATCCTTCTCATCTTTATCCCTATTTTCGTAGTACTGTGCAGTAGCTAATATTTGTGCTGAAGAGGAAACGGCCCAAGAACTCTCTGAATCCTTCAATTTCTTACACAGCTCTGCAAGCAAATTGTGCACAAACTTGTCGACGAACAACCGTTGACCACCTTCTGTACTCATATCTTGACCACTGTGGTTGATAAACGTTTCCTCAAACCTGGTGAAGAAATCAGACACTGTTTCATCTTTCTTCTGCTTACACGCAGACAATTTATCCCAATTCACACGCATCGCAGGCATTAAAGTCTTCATGTAAGTAATGATCCTAGCAGGCAGTTCTGCTACCAAAGGCTCAGGCTTGGCACCACCAACTTGTCTATCATTTGCAGCACTAATATTAGCCCATGAGTCACCTAACTCTTGTGCATGATCTGTATGGCGAATCAATCCCCACAAAGGCTGTGGAACAACATTCCCAAATAACATGTCTATGTCGGCTAAATTCATAATGCATGAGTCTGCAGTCTGTGATAATTCCTTATAATACCCTGCAGGGTTTTTACGGGGATCAGGCAAAGTCTTCTTAAGGGCTAAAACTTCAGCTCGCTTCCACGGAACATGTACCCAAACACGCTGAAAATGAGCTGGGACAGCATCAATGTGATTAGCATCATCAGCCTCAACAGCGTCCTTCCATACCGGAGGGACTTCTCTCATTGGGTACTGTCGCACCTTTTTTTCAACAGAGGAGTCATGTTGGAACAATGACTGAGAAGGATCCTTATTCCTAAAGGACAACAACGTCGCAACTGCTGTCTCAACATCAGGACCCACAATCGTGCCCTTTGCAAACTCAAACCGTACACGGCACAAATCAGGCGGATTTGTTTCCAAATCATTATCTTCCAATTCCTCACAAAGGAAAGCACACATTTTCTCAAAAACTTATCTTTGTTTTGGTGCTCCCCATTGACGGAAGACATCCATAACAGACTCTACATCGTATCTTAAAGGGTAAACAACCCATTTACGTGCCATACGGTCAAACATTTCTCTCTCTTGAGAATTAGGCAGTTGACTACGTGACTGCTTACGCTCCGAATCTGGGGTCACACCAGACGACCCAAAGAGAGGAAATATAAGGCTGGCAACGGTATCTGTCCTTCTCTGTCGGACAGAGGGAGAAGTTGATGAAAGAACAGGAGGAAAAACAGAGGGAGGCAAGGCAGACGCAGAAGCAGACGCAGAGGCAGTATCAGGAAGAACACCAGAAGAGGCAGTCGATGTAGTACATAAAGTCGCAGGAGGTACAGATGGAGCAGGTAGCGAAGTAGGCGGCCCTTGAAGGGGCTGCGCCATAAAAGTAGGAGCCAACTGAAAAGGAGCTGGCGGCTGTGGAAGAACCTGAGGCACAATAACCGGAGGTTGCACAGCTAAAGGTTGCGGAGGTGCTGTAGCATTCTGCGCATAAGGGGGTGGCGACCTCAACAAGTGTGACATTAAAGGATCTTTCTCAAGTTCTTTTGCTGCATCTTGCTGAAGAAGCGGAAGAACTGGATAACATTTATCGGTCACCAATTTACGTTGCCTGTGCAACTGCTCATTCATCTGTTCTTCTTCATCATCTTTAAACTGCATGGCAGCTTGCATTATCGAGATACCCTCTTCCCTCTTATTTCTCTTTGCTAATTTAATTTCCTTCTGTTTGGCTTCCTTACGCCATAGGCGGAAAGAGTCAAACATCGCCGGCCGGGCTTTCTTCTTAAAAAGTTTAACCTCCAGATTATTCAGAATCTCTGTGTCAAAACTATCATATTGGGGCCATTTTAAAACACCATCTTTCCTGGTGTATCGGATCCATACTTCATTATATATGATCGGGCCTATGCCATGTTTCACATATAGTTCATAGGTTGGAGTTCCAATCGGAGGAACCGGACACGTGTCCTCCAATCGGGAATCCCTATTATAACCAAGACAAAAACAATTTCCATGTCTGCTAAGACCAGGCATCTTCGCTCTCTAGTCTAGCTTCAAACTTCAAAGGATTATCGAATACGATAGCCTCGTGAATACACGAATCCCTCGGCTTTGGTACTTGCAAGTTCCAAATCAAAGATCCCAAGGGGATACCAAACTAAGAACCAAACTAAGGACTGGGAGACGCTCCACTTATACTTAACTGAGGTATCGATGACGTCACCAGAAGACTCGTTTATCGTTTCGCTCTACCAAATCATCAAGGGTCCAAAACAGGGCGATAGTCAGGGCAGCAGTCCTTTGTAGCCGTCGGAAAGCGGGGAACCTCGCAGCAAGGACTTTCCGACCACGTCGACATACAGGGGTCGATGAAGTGGGGGCCTTCCTCCAGAATTTTCACACGAAGCTCCTCGCGAACCTCTGGCTTGGACTGGTACCGCTGAAATCGCCCCTCGTTGGGCGCCAAATGAAGTACTGGGTTTTTCAGAACCCAGCGGTGCCAGGGAACACACCCTAAGACTTCGAGTCCTTCCTGTTTCAGACTACAGAAACACAGAGTCTTCTTGGTGAAGTCAAAGATCTTGTTTATTGGCTGCAGCCAGTAACAGGTATCCTAGAAGTACAATACGGTGTATATTCTCAGGAGACTGCTCCCTTTGCAAAGCTAACCTTCTCTTTTATACAAAATATTATGCTTTAGGCAAACATTCCTTATTTTACAGTTGACCATTCACATATTTTCACTACAAAGAAATAGCAGGTTTATGATGACAAGCCCATATTTCAGTTTGTCCAACCCTCAATCAATTACCCGGAAAGGCTTAGTACTTTCATCAGATATCGACGGACCCCCAATATAAACGGGCACCTCCTCCTTGTAAAGCAAGTCATAAAGAAAGAAACAGGGACAGGTGTGTGTAAGATTAGGCATGGTTTGGATGTGATGAAAGGTTTATGATGTGTTGTGCCTTGATACTAATCTCATTCGGCCACTGGGAAAGAAACTGGCCGAACAGGTTTGGCTTCAGGCAGTGGAGTCAGCTTGCCCAGGTCACAGAGGAGTCAGCAAAGGTGTACGTGTCCTTCAGACTCGTTTTCAGCATTAGACATTGGCCTATGTGAGGGCAATCACAAAATGGCTGTCGTTTAAATGGAACACGAGGGTTCAAGACGGAAACTCTGATATTCGGGTGATTTCGTTACCCGAATATGAATACAATGCTTGTGCATACTATTCTGATCATTCTCGGTCTGCTGATACCAAAATCGTTGTGATACGACGACGCTTATAACACAGGTCCAGAATTTTCAGTACCACACCTCAGCAGCACAGGGCCGGCCAGGTGCAGAGTGCAAACAGGCGTTGGGTTTGCAATAGGATTCAATGGGGAGACCCGGGGGTCTCTTCAGCGATGCAGGCAGGCAAGAGGGGGGGGCTCCTCGGGGTAGCCACCACCTGGGATAGGAAGAGGGCCGCCTGGGGTCGCTCCTGCACTGGAGTCTGGTTCCTTCAGGTCCTGGGGGCTGCGGATGCAGTGTGTTTTCCAGGCGTCGGGTTCCTTGAAGCAGGCAGTCGCGGTCAGGGGGAGCCTCTGGATTCCCTCTGCAGGCGTCGCTGTGGGGGCACTGGGGGGTCAACTCTGGCTGCTCACAGGCTTGCAGTCGCCGGGGAGTCCTCCCTGTAGAGTTAGTTTTCCGCAGGTCGAGCCGGGGGCGTCGGGTGCAGAGTGGAAAGTCTCACGCTTCCGGCGGTAAACCTGTGGTCTATAAAAGTTGCTTCTTTTGTTGCAAAGTTGCAGTTTTGTGGAACAGGGCCGCTGTCCTTGGGAATTTCTTGGTCCTTTTAGATGCAGGGTAGTCCTCTGAGGCTTCAGCGGTTGCTGGACCCTGGGGGACGCGTCGCTGTTGCATTTTTTCTTGAAGTGGGGAGACAGGCCGGTAGGACTGGGGCCAAAGCAGTTGGTGTCTCCGTCTTGTCTGCAGGGCTTCAGGCCAGCAGTCCTTCTTCGTCTTCAGGTTGCAGGAATCTATCTTCCTAGGTTCTGGGGGCCCCTAAATACTCAATTTAGGGGGTTGTTTAGGTCTGGGAGGATAGTAGCCAATGGCTACTAGCCCTGAGGGTGGCTACACCCTCTTTGTGCCTCCTCCCGGTGGGGAGGGAGTCACATCCCTAATCCTATTGGGGGAATCCTCCATCTGCAAGATAGAGGATTTCTAAAAGTCAGAGTAACCTCAGCTCAGGACACCTTAGGGGTTGTCCTGACTGGCCAGAGACTCCTCCTTGTTTTTCTCATTATCTCCTCCAGCCTTGCCGCCAAAAGTGGTGGCAGTGGCCGGAGGGGCGGGCATCTCCACTAGCTGGGATGCCCTGTGGCGCTGTAACAAAGGGGGTGAGCCTTTGAGGCTCACCGCCAGGTGTTACAGTTTCTGCAGGGGGAGGTGAGAAGCACCTCCACCCAGTACAGGCTTTGTTCCTGGCCACAGAGTGACAAAGGCACTCTCCCCATGTGGCCAGCAACATGTCTGGTGTGTGGCAGGCTGGCAAAACTAGTCAGCCCACACTGGAAGTCGGGTATGTTTTCAGGGGGCATCTCTAAGATGCCCTCTGGGTGTATTTCACAATAAAATGTACACTGGCATCAGTGCATTTATTGTGCTGAGAAGTTTGATACCAATCTTCACAGTTTTCAGTGCTGCCATTATGGTGCTGTGGAGTTCATGTTTGACAGACTCCCAGACCATATACTCTTATGGCTACCCTGCACTTACAATGTCTATGGTTTTGCTTAGGCAATGTAGGGGCATAGTGCTCATGCACCCATGCCCTCACCTGTGGTATAGTGCACCCTGCCTTAGGGCTGTAAGGCCTGCTAGAGGGGTGACTTACCTATGCCACAGGCAGTGTGAGGTTGGCATGGCACCCTGTGGGGAGTGCCATGTCAACGTAGTCATTTTCTCCCCACCAGCACACACAAGCTGGCAAGCAGTGTGTCTGTGCTGAGTGAGGGATCCCTAGGGTGGCATAAGACATGCTGCAGCCCTTAGAGACCTTCCCTGGCATCAGGGCCCTTGGTACCAGAGGTACCAGTTACAAGGGACTTACCTGGATGCCAGGGTGTGCCAATTGTGGAGACAAAGGTACAGTTTAGGGAAAGAACACTGGTGCTGGGGCATGGTTAGCAGGCCTCAGCACGCTTTCAGATCATAACTTGGCATCAGCAAAGGCAAAAAGTCAGGGGGTAACCATGCCGAAGAGCCATTTCCTTACAATACTACAGTCTATGGCCTAATAATGTTGCTCACTTGAAAAGTTTAAAATACCAATCAGAACATGGAATACAACATCTGAGGAGAACCATAATTCTAATATCAAATGAGTCAAAAAGTCCTCCGCCTACTGGTGTTGGTCACTTTAAAAATGTAAAATATGGATCAAAACACTAAATACAACCTCTGGGGAGAATCATGATTCTAATCTCATATGAGAACACAAAAAAGTTGAATCAAATATTGGATTTCGCCAGCTCCTTAGCATTTAAATTCAGAAATCCTACAGTCTTATATACCAATTGCAGAGAAGCTCCCCGAGTAAGGATATGACAGCTAGTCGACATTACCTAATTGGCAGAGCCTGTAGGGTCTGACGTAAAAGTCTTAGGGGGTCATTCTGACCTCGGCGGTAAAAGGCGCTTACCGCCGGTCAGAAGACCGCCATAACACCGCCGCGGTCGCGGTAAACCTCCATGGTCATTCTGACCCGCAACTGGCAAACCGCCAAAAACCAGACATCAACAAAAGTCCGCCACACCAAAGGTCAGCGGGAAACTGGCGATGACCAAACCTCCACCATCACGCCAACAGAAATACGCCCATACCATTCCGACCCACAAATCCCCGCAGCGGTCTTTCAACCGCGGTATTCCATTGGCGGTACACACCGCCGCGGTCAAAATACACACACCTTTACAAAACACATCCACATTGGATAATTCAAAATACACACACCTGAGACACATACACACACCACTCCCACACACCCAATTAAATATAAAACACACACCCACATCACCCACAAACCCCTACGACCACAATTGCGACTGAAGGACAGAGAGAGACAGCACAGAATAGAGTACACCACCACACAGAGGCAAATCACAACATCACCTACACAATATCCACGCAGAAAACACCACACACCACCGCACTCACCACACTCTACAACACATACACCACCCCTCACCTCATCCACACCACCCCATGGCACCCCAAAGACACCCCAGGTTCTCTGACGCAGAACTCAGGGTCATGGTGGAGGAAATAGTTCGTGTAGAGCCCCAGCTCTTCGGGACACAGGTGCAGCACACCACCATTGCCAGGAAGATGGAGCTATGGCAAAGAATAGTGGACAGGGTCAACGCTGTGGGACAGCATCCACGAAATCGGGACGACATCAGGAAGCAGTGGAACGACCTACGGGGGAAGGTGCGTTCCATGGTATCAAGGCACAACATCGCGGTGCAGAAGACTGGCGGCGGACCCCCACCTACTCCCCCAAAATTCACAGCATGGGAGGAGGAAGTCTTGCACATCCTGCATCCTGAGGGCCTTGCAGGAGTAGGCGGAGGAATGGACTCTGGTAAGTCAAATCTTCAATACTTCATTCCCCCCACCCCACCTGCATGCCAAATCATACCCCCACCCTCACCCCCACCCCCATCACACCAACTCCTTGCTAATGGCTCACCATCACAACCCACCCATCCCAAAACCTAGCCCTACATGCGTCCCCAAAGCATGGACACCCATCACCAAAGCATGCCCACTGCACACACCCATCACCCCCACAAGCCACCGTCACAAAAGCCCCCACAAGGGAATGCCAGCACGGGGGACACGGCCACCCACCCATTACACGAAATGGCACACACAGAAGCAATAACCATACTCTTATACCCCTGCAGGACCCGAACGCCACCACACCGCCACGGAGGGTCCAGAGATGTCCATCCCACCCCCAGAAGAGGCCCCCAGTGATGACAGCAGCTCTGTCTCCCTGGACCTAGATGACCAGCCCGGCCCATCGGGGACCTCGGGACAGTCGGTTCCCCACAGACAGCCACAGGCTACAGCAGACCTAACCCACCACTACAGGGCACCCAGGTTGACCCACCACCCCAACAACAACAGGGACCTGGGGGCAGTGGTAGTGGGCACACGGTCCAGGGGACAGAGGCCCAGGGAAACAGGGGAACTGGGAGGGCTGCTGTGCGACAGGGGGGGGACAGGCCCAGGGAACTTACTCTCCAAGAGGCCCTCTCCTCCATCATGGGAGCATACCACCGCTCCCAGGAGACGATGGCTACGGTACTGGCCAGGTTCCAGGAGATCCAGGTACTGCAGGAGGAACAGTACATGGGGTTCAGAGAGGAACTGCAAAACATTAGTTCCGCAATGGAGACCATCGTCGTGGCCCTTAACCAGATAGTCACCACATTGCGGGACCATGTGGCACCACAAAGGGCCCCTGTCACTAGCATGGACCAGGAACAGCCTACCACCTCCGCCGGCGCTAGTGGACAGGAGGCCCCCACACAACGACAGGCCACCAGAACCCCACCTCCTGCAGAAGAAGAATCACCCCGCAAGCGGTACCTGAGATCTCAGAAGAAGACAGAGTAGGATGCCAAGACCCCTGCCAGCAAAGGATACCCCCTGATGTCATCCCACTGTCCCACATTGTCACCCTGTCCAAACTTAAACTGCCCCTGCTCCATCCTTCCACAGGCATATGGACAATGCACCTGTGAGACTGAAAACTGGACTCTGCCATGGACATTACTCCACCATCACCAATCACCATTTTACAATCATGTTCCTAAATTTAGCACTTTAATAAATTCACTTATTGCACTTAAAAAATCTGGAGTCTGCCTGTATTTTGAACAAATGGATTAGACATAACAGTGCCAAAATGTTCAGTTACATTGTGATGACAACATACCACTGTCACACAGCTGTAGTCCATGGGCAAACAAAGCAGAGGTCACGCAGTGGGGCCCACAGCTCTGAAAACGGAAGGGAAAGTCACAACTCAGTTAACAGGAACTGGGGGGAAACACAGACAGTAGAGAGGCAGGAGACTTTAAGTAAATGTAGAATGGCGGGGTTGATTCGTACCTGTGTGCTACTGAAAATACTGTTGTATCACTGTGTCCCTGTTGTCTGTGTCGTCCCCGTTGTCTTCCTCCTCTTCACTCTCCACAGGCTCCACAGCTGCTACAACACCACCATCTGGACCATCCTCCTGCAGGAAAGGCACCTGGCGTCGCAAAGCCAGGTTGTGAAGCATACAGCAGGCCACGATGATATGGCACATCTTTTTTGGTGAGTACATTAGGGATCCACCTGTCATATGCAGGCACCTAAACCTGGCCTTCAGGAGGCCGAAGGTTCTTTCTATAATCCTCCTAGTTCGCCCATGGGCCTCATTGTAACGTTCCTCTGCCCTTGTCCTGGGATTCCTCACTGGGGTAAGTAGCCACGACAGGTTGGGGTAACCAGAGTCACCTATTAGCCACACACGGTGTCTCTGTAGCTGTTCCATTACATAAGGGATGCTGCTATTTCGTAGGATGTACGCGTCATGCACTGACCCAGGGAACTTGGCATTTACATGGGAGATGTACTGGTCAGCCAAACAGACCACCTGGACATTCATAGAATGATAACTTTTTCTGTTCCTGTACACCTGCTCACTTCCACTGGGGGGAACCAAAGCCACATGAGTCCCATCAATGGCACCAATGATGTTGGGGATATGTCCAAGGGCATAGAAATCACCCTTCACTGTAGCCAAATCGCCCACCTCAGGGAAAACAATGTAGCTCTGCATGTATTTCATCAAGGCAGACAACACTCTGGACAAAACCTTAGAAAACATAGGCTGAGACATCCCTGATGATATGGCCACTGTTGTTTGGAATGATCCACTTGCTAAAAAATGGAGTACTGACAGAACCTGCACCAGAGGGGGAATCCCTGTGGGTTGGCGAATGGGGGACATCAGGTCTGGCTCCAGCTGGGCACACAGTTCCTGTATAGTGGCTCGGTCAAGTCTGTATGTCAGTATGACATGTCTTTCTTCCATTGTCGACAGGTCCACCAGCGGTCTGTACACGGGAGGATTCCTCCATCTCCTCGCAAGTCCCAGCGGACGGTGCCTAGGAAGAACAACATGGAGCACAGAGTCAAGCAACCCACAGGTACGTAACCACAGCTTGCACAGTACACGATTCGCTATGCATTGAATGGCTTGTATGATTGGCAATGCAAGGCCTAGGCCTGTGTGACGCAGTAGAAATTAAGCCATGTGGGCCCTTGAAATGGCGGCTGCCTGACCTGTGAAGTGTGACAATGGGATGTGAGGTCAATGCGCTGGCGTGGCACACCGTGGCGGTAGGCGGTCGAAGACCATGGCGCAAAGCAGCATTGGTTAACAGTGAACCCTATGGGTCTCAGGAGCCAATGACAATGTGCGGCAGCGGTCGTGGTACGCACCGCCGCGGTACGCACCGCCGCGGGCGTGACCGCCATTTTCTATCTGCTTAATCACTCAAGACCTGATCATCCACAGGTGAGGACCTATACTGCAAGTGCTGCTGTGACCTCGGTCTGGAAGAGACAATGGCTGCTGCGACTGGGGA